>NC_137346.1:18536630-18886630 GCF_965287045.1 Carcharhinus amblyrhynchos
GGTAGGTCCATTCAAAAGTCTGATGGCAGCAGAGAAGAAGCTGTTCTTGAGATGGTTAATACGTGTCCTCAGACTTTTGTATCTTTCTCCCAATGGATGAAGGTGGAACGGAGAACGTCTGGGGTGTGTGAGGTCCTTAATTATGCTGGCTGCTTTGCCGAGGCAGTGGGAAGTGTAGACAGAGTCAATGGATGGGAAGCTGGTTTGAGTAATGGATTGGGCTTCATTCATGACCTTTTGTAGTTTCTTGCGGTCTTGGGCAGAGCAGGAGCCATACCAAAACATAGCAACATCGAAAAACTACAGCACAATACAGGCCCTTCGGCCCACAAAGTTGTGCCGAACATATCCCTACCTTAGGGGTTACTAGGCTTACCAATAACCCTCTACCTTACCAAGCTGTGATACAGCCAGAAAGAATGCTTTGTATGGTGCATCTGCAAAAGTTGGTGAGAATCGTAGCTAACATGCTAAATTTCCTTAGTCTTCTGAGAAAGTAGAAGCTCTGGTGGACTTTCGTAACTATGTGGGGGGCGGGGGGGAAGAGAGAGAGAGGGAGGGAAGAGAGAGACAGAGGGAGGGAAGAGAGAGAGAGGGGGAGGGAAGAGAGAGAGAGGGGGAGGGAAGAGAGAGAGAGGGGGAGGGAAGAGAGAGAGAGAGGGAGGGAAGAGAGAGAGAGAGAGAGAGAGGGAGGGAAGAGAGAGAGAGAGAGAGAGAGGGAGGGAAGAGAGAGAGAGAGAGAGAGAGAGAGAGGGAGGGAAGAGAGAGAGAGAGAGAGGGAGGGAAGAGAGAGAGAGAGAGAGAGAGAGAGGGAGGGAAGAGAGAGAGAGAGAGAGAGAGAGGGAGGGAAGAGAGAGAGAGAGAGAGAGGGAGGGAAGAGAGAGAGAGAGAGGGAGGGAAGAGAGAGAGAGAGAGGGAGGGAAGAGAGAGAGAGAGAGGGAGGGAAGAGAGAGAGAGAGAGGGAGGGAAGAGAGAGAGAGAGAGGGAGGGAAGAGAGAGAGAGAGGGAGGGAAGAGAGAGAGAGAGGGAGGGAAGAGAGAGAGAGAGGGAGGGAAGAGAGAGAGAGAGGGAGGGAAGAGAGAGAGAGAGGGAGGGAAGAGAGAGAGAGAGGGAGAGAGAGAGGGAGAGAGGGAGGGAGGGAGGGAGGGAGGGAGGGAAGAGAGACCAGAACAGGTTGTTGGTGATCTGGAAACCTAAAAACCTGAAGGTCTCAACCCTTTCTACTTTGTCCTGTTGATGTAAACAAAGGCATGTTGTTCTTCATGCTTCCTGAAGTCAATGACAATCTCCTTCATTTTGTTGGTATTGAGGGAGAGATTATTGTTGTGCACCAGTTTACCAGGTTCTCTATCACACCCTTATTACTTTTCCCATGTTAGGATCCAGTCAAGGACCAGTAACTTTTTGGTTAAAACAAAGTTTGAAACAATAGTTACCTGCTAAACAAATAAAGCCACAAGATCCCAAGCTTTAAGCAAACAAAATGAACTTTACCATACCAAAGTCAGAGAAGTAAAACAATTTACAAAATCTAACTCATACTCTAACATTCAGAATTGGCATGAGGCAAACATGAATTAACGGGTAAATTGTGGTCAGACATACCACAATAAATGCTCAATGGCAGATGAGACAAGGACATATCCCATTTATTTCTCAGCGACCCACCCACACTATGAATCCCAATACCTTATTCAAACATTTTGCTCATTCACAAGGGATTTAAATTATTCACTTTAGAAGACCCAGTCTCTGAATTCCTTCAAAAGCGCTACTGATTTGGACTGCCTCAATGACGGTGCAGAGGGACCTGGGGGTCCTTATGCACAAATCGCAAAAACCCAGTCTGCAGGTGCAGCAGGTGATCAAGAAGGCGAATGGAATGTTGGCCTTTATAGCGAGGGGGATAGAATATAAAAGCAACTGTACAGGGTACTGGTGAGGCCGCAGCTGGAGTACCGTGTGCAGTTTTGGTCGCCACACTTGCGGAAGGATATATTGGCCTTGGAGGGAGTGCAGTGAAGGTTCACTAGGTTGATACCGGAGATGAGGAGGTTAGCCTATGAAGAGAGATTGAATAGACTGGGTCTGTACTCGTTGGAGTTTAGAAGACTGAGGGGGGATCTTATACAGACATATAAGATAATGAAGGGGATAAATAGGTAGACAGAATCTTCCCGCTTAGAAAGGATAGCAGGACTAGAGGGCACACCCTCAAAATAAGGGGGGGGGGTGGTTGCAGTTTAGATCAGAGTTGAGGAGGAACTTCTTCACTCAAAGGGTGTTGAATCTCTGGAATTCTCTGCCCGTTGAAGTGGTGGAGGCTACCTCGCTGAATATATTTAAGTCACGGGTAGATAGGTTTCTGATAGACAGGGGAATTAAGGGTTATGGGGAGAAAGCGAGAAAGTGGAACTGATCCAATTCAGATCAGCCATGATCTTATTGAATGACAGGGCAGGCTCGAAGGGCTAGATGGCCTACTCCTGCTCCCACATCATATGTTGTTCACCTCTCGATGGTTCAGATTATTCTCCTGCGACTGCATTCCATGGGGCTCACAAAGCTGCACTCCGGCAGCTAACCACCACCGCCTCCACCACCACCACCAGACTTCTCCTGAGCCCTAACTGCCTCCAGAATCGAACCAGCAACCTTCTACCATCTTTTCCCCACGATTTCCTGGAGTCTTAACTGCTTGAAGCATGTGATCAGCAGTATCTTTTGGATATCTGGGTGGCATGGTAGCACCATGGTTAGCACTGCTGCTTCACAGCTCTAGGGACCTGGGTTCGATTCCTGGCTTGGGTCACTGTCAATGTGAAGTTTGCACATTCTCTTCGTGTCTGCGTGGGTTTCCTCTGGGTGCTCCAGTTTCCTCCCACAGTCCAAAGATGTGTGGGTTAGATTGATCAAGTATGCTAAAATTGCTCCTTAGTGTCCCGAGATGCGTAGCTAAGAGGGATTAGAGGGTAAATGTGTAGGGATATGGGGGTAGGGCCTGGGTGGGATTGTGCTTGGTGCTAGATGGCCTCTTTCTGCACTGCAGGGTTTTTATAATTCTCTGATCTCTATGATTTTCCTCTTCTTTGTTTTCAAAACTCTCACACTGCCAGGTATATTGAAACCAGAGAACATTCTTAAATTCCAACCATCTCCATGACAACAAAACCTGGTCCCCAGTGGGTGGCAAGGAGCTGATATGTCTGGCTACCTCCAGCATTTCTTGAACACCGAGGACAAGACAACTTAAGTCCAGGGGTCGGAGTTTTCGACCAACCCCATGCCTCAGAGACTGGGTACGATGTGTGTCAGCGAACTCAAGGTGCCCAGACCTCAAACTGAGATTGTGAAAGCTTGGCAGCCAATACTCAAATTTGGCTGGGAATTCATCCCCAGCACCCATAGAACCATAGTTTCCCTTCAGTGCAGAAGGAGGCTATTCAGCCCATTCAGTCTGAACTAATTCCAAAAGAGCATCTTACTCAGTCCAAACCTCTTCCCTACACACCTCAGCATTTACCATGGCTAATCCACCTAGTCTACACACTTTTGGACACTAACAAGCAATTTAGTATGGCCAAGCCACCGTCGGGAGGCCAATCACACAGATACTCCTTCTCCTGCTCCATTTGCTCGAATCAGCTAGGAAGTAGGACACACTATGCAGCAGGATTTCCAAGGACAGAAGTTGGGTCCCCATTGAGAAAACCTCCCCATCAATTGACAGGATTTTCTTCTCCGTTTCATCCATTCTCTTTAGTTTATCAATACGAGCAATAAAAATCTGTGTTGGCAAGCCGAGACCGTCATCTATGACGTGTGAATTAGGAAGAGGTTCTCCTAAATGAGACCAATTGTAATGATTTCATATTAAACATTTGTCAAAATAGATTTTAAATATTACAATTAAACGTAAGACCACCTTGACATAATAAACAGTACTTTTTAAACATTTCTGAACAGATCTTTGCTTAAATAAACTGCCTTTAAATGGCAACAGTCCTTATAGATATTTTAATCTTTAAAATTCCAGTGACTTTAGCACACAACGTCCTGTAGTTTTTAGACGTTCTGAGGGTTACAGAAAATCAGACTTCCAAGGCTGGACTCATCCACACCATGGGTGACATTTAACGGACCAGTTAGTCACAGGATGCAAATCCCATTATGAATTATGACCACAAAATCTTGTGAGGACCATAATGGAATTTGTGTCAGTGAGATCTTGGCTCAGTATCCTCCCCACCAATGGTATGAACCTGATTTGCTTAAATTGAAATTAATTTAAATGTCATTATGCAGCTTTATGCTGTATCGTCTAGCCACATGCAATATTTCCCCTGCCCGGCTGCATAACTTCATGCCAGTGCAATTCACTACTGATTTTCAGAAATGAAAACCATCGAGATGGCCACGACAGTGGTGTACAGGTGCAGCAAGTGCCCCCCAAATACATCGGTGATGCGGGAGAGGGGTGGGTCACCCCAAAGCTTATTTGGGAGAAAGGGTGTCCTCTGTGGCCATGGGGAGCTGGGAGGGAGTGACACCCTTTAGGAACGGTGCCCAACAGGCCCCAAACCACCACGTTCCTCGGTTCCTTTTGACAGATTTTCAGAAGATATGGTCTGAGAACTTGGCTGGTGTTTCTGGAGAGAAATGTGCTGGTTTTCAGTCAGAAATGATACTTTGCCATTTCTTGGGAGAAAATGCTACCTCATACCTGCTTTGAGATCTTACCAGTCACCACCACCAGAGTTTTCACTGTTCTCTCAAATCTGTTTTTCCCTTTGATCTTATCTTCTATTGTTCCCTACAATCCTTTGAAGTTCCCTTTCCCAAAAATAATTAACTCTTTCATATGGTTATCATATATAAAACATTAAATTACCTTATGGTTCCTCATCTATTCACAATCTTCAAACTGTATGTTCCCTTTTGAAATACAACTGCCAACTTCAAACCATTTTCCCTTTGCCTTATATAAATTCTTATCCAAGTTCTTCTGGCACCCTCAGTTCATCAACATATCAAACCACTTGCCTCTGCACCCTTCTTATTATGTTGGATTTTTGCAGGATTTCTGTCTTTAATCCCATTAAACTACTCATATCTTCATAAACTTGTTTTCTACTGTATATAAAATGACATGATGTCCCAAAGACAAGAAATATTAATACCCCTTTTTCTTGACAATGTTTAATGGTCGTCCAGCTCTGACAAAAGATCAGCAAGCTGAAATATTAACTCTGTAATGTTGGTCAAGTCGCAAGAGTACGTACCACCAGTGTACCTGGTGGATGGTGTTCTCACGTGAGATGATGGCATCTGTGTCGATAACTGCGCAACCTCAAACAGACCATTCTCTGCAGCAAACTATCCAGCCTTCAGGAGAATAGTGACCACGACACCACACAATCCTGCTACAGCAACCTCTTCAAAATGTGCCGGATCATCTCACGTGAGAACACAACCCACCATGTACAGTACATACTCTTGCGACTTTGCCAACGTTGTCTACCTGATATGCTGCAGCAAAGGATGTCTCGAGGCATGGTACACTGGTGAGACCATACAGAGACTATGACAACAGATGAATGGACACTGCTCAACAATCACCAGGCAGAAAAGTTCCCTTCCTGTTGGAGAACACTTCAGCAGTCAAGGGCATTCAGCCTCTGATCTCCGGGTAAACATTCTCCAAAGAGGCCTTCAAGATACATGACAATGCAGAATTGCCAAGCAGAAACTAATAGCCAATTTCCACGCACGAGGACGGCCTCAACTGGGATCCTGAGTTCATGTCACACAATCTGTAATCCCCTTGTCTTGCAAAATCTCACTAACTGTCCTAGCTTGAGACAATTCACACCTCTTTAACATGTACTTAAAAGACTTGATTATCTGTTGAGACTTGCATTCCAACCAATATCTTGGAAACTGAGTCTGTGTCTATATATGCCTTGTTTGTAAATTCAATCCTCCACTCACATGAAGGAGCAGTGCTCCAAAAGCTCATGCTACCAAACAAATCTGTTGGACTTTAACCCAGTGTTGTGAGACTTCTTATTGTGCCTACCCCAGTCCAACGCTGGCATCGCCACATCAAGGTTATAATTGTGTCATCAAAGTCATGAAAGCATAGTAAGGATATCAGCTTTCTCAAAACATCAATTAAAAACCCCTCTGTTTCAGTTCATATAATACGCAAAAACTGATTTAAAAGTGGGATGGGAAGAGAGAAAAATAAAAGACAGGGTCATTAGTGAAAAGTGCCAATTTACTCTACTTTATAAGATAATTAATTTGAGGCTCTAATTTTAATGTATCACACTGAGAATTGCCACTTGGCTCAGTGATGTCTTGAATCCTGGGGACAGATCAGCCATGATCAGCGCTTAATATAAAAAAGGATAGCAAGAGTTTTTATAAATATATAAAAAGGAAGAGGCTGGCTAGAGTGAACGTTGGACCCTTAGAGGATGAGAAGGGGGACTTAATGGTAGGGGATGGGGATATGGCTGAGGTCTTGAATAACTTTTTTGTTTCGGTCTTCACGGAGGAGGACGTGAATAATTTGCCGGGTGTTAGAGATGGAAAGGTGGTAGGACTGGAGGGTCTCAATGGCATTACTGTTACTAGAGAGGCGGTGCTCAATAGACTGGAGGGGCTGATTGTGGACAAGTCCCCAGGACCGGATGGAATGCATCCGAGGGTTCTGAACGAAATGGCAGAGGTGATAGTGGATGCCTTGGTGGTTATTTTCCAGATGTCGCTGGATTCCGGGGAAGTGCCGGAAGATTGGAAAACGGCTAATGTTACGCCGTTGTTTAAGAAGGGTGCCAGGCAAAAGGCAGGGAATTATAGGCCAGTTAGTTTAACGTCTGTTGTAGGTAAAATGTTAGAATCCGTCATCAAGGAAGAAATAGCGAGGCATCTTGAGGGGAATTGCTTGATAGAGCAGATGCAGCACAGTTTCGTTAAAGGGAAGTCGTGTCTGACAAATTTACTGGAGTTCTATGAGGATGTGTCTAGGGCGGTGGATAAAGGAGAGCCGGTGGATGTGGTCTTTCTTGATTTTCAGAAGGCGTTTGACAAGGTACCTCACAAGAGGTTATTGCAGAAGGTCAGGGGACATGGAGTTGGGGATAGGGTGTTAGCGTGGATAGAGGATTGGTTGTCAAATGGGAGGCAGAGTGTGGGGGTCAATGGGTGCTATTCGGATTGGCGGTTGGTGACTGGTGGAGTGCCCCACGGGTCGTTGCTGGGGCCTCAGCTATTTACCATTTATATAGATGATCTGGAGGAGGGAACCGAGTGTATGGTGTCGGAATTTGCTGATGACACCAAGATTGGTGGAACGGCAAATTGTGCGGAGGGTGTGGAGAGTCTGCAGAAGGATCTAGATAGGCTGGGCGAATGGGCCAGGAACTGGCAAATGGAATTTAATGTTGGCAAGTGCGAGGTGGTCCACTTTGGTAGGAATAATGGTAGGAAGGACTATTATTTACGTGGCGAAAAACTGCAGCAGGCGACGGTGCAGAGGGACCTCGGGGTCCTTCTGCATGAGTCGCAAAAACCCAGCTTGCAGGTGCAGCAGGTGGTCAGGAAGGCTAATGGGATGCTGGCCTTCATAGTGAGGGGGATTGAATATAAAAGTAGGGAGGTCTTGCTGCGGCTGTATAGGGCATTGGTGAGGCCGCAGCTGGAGTACTGTGTGCAGCTTTGGGCGCTGTACTTACACAAGGATATTTTGGCCTTGGAGGGAGTGCAGAGGAGGTTTACTAGGCTGATACCGGAGTTGAGGAGGTTGAGCTATGAGGAGAGGCTGAATAAACTAGGCTTGTACTCGTTAGAGTTTAGAAGAATGAGGGGAGATCTCACTGAGACGTATAAGATGAATGGGATGGATAGGATAGAGGTGGAGAGACTCTTCCCGCTCAGAAAGGACAGTAGGACTAGGGGGCACAGCCTCAAGATAAAGGAGGGGCGGTTTAGAACGGAGTTGAGGAGGAACTTCTTCACTCAAAGGGTGGTGAATCTCTGGAATTCTCTGCCCGTTGAAGTGGTGGAGGCTACCTCGCTAAATATTTTTAAGACGCGGGTTGATGGGTTTTTGATAAGAGAGGAGATTAAGGGTTATGGGGAGAGGGCGGGAATGTGGAACTGAGCCACGACAGATCAGCCATGATCTTATTGAATGGCGGGGCAGGCTCGAAGGGCTAGATGGCCTACTCCTGCTCCTACTTCTTATGTTCTTATGATCTTATTGAATGGCAGGGCAGGCTCGAGGGGCTAGATGGCCTACTCCTGCTCCTATTTCTTATGTTCTTATGAGTATCCTGGGAAAATTTTGTGCTGTTAGTGTATTCCAGAGCCGTGTCAGAAAGGGTCATTCTAGTGTCAAATAATTCAATTGCTACTTCGATGACTGTATGAATGTTAAAATTTGTTTCTGTAAATCGAGTTGGGGGAAAATCTGCGGCAATTCTTTCTTCTGATTACTTTTCAGTATTCTTGCTGGGAAGGACATCTCCCAATCAGCTGACCTGTATAAGTCATGCTTCTACACCGTGAAAAAGGTGCAAGCTTAGACGTAATCACATCTGAGTTACTCTGGTGAAGTCCTTATGTACAAGTACATTTAAATCAATTTTACGATATCACTTTCTGAATTGTCATAAAATTATCTTCATCAACAACTGAACCAATATAAAATTAAAATTGACTTGATTACTGCTGTCATTAATCAATGCAATCAGGTGGATTTCCCAAGATTTTACCATATATGTTGAGGTCCTATGTCAGCACAGAGTTCAGATTAGACACGAGACATTTTTATTTTTCATGAGCAACAGGTGATTATTGCCTGTTTGTAAAATAACTCCTTTTCTTCAAGAGCTTTTTCCTTTAGTGTAACATAGCAAGAAATATGTATAAACCAATTTAAAAGTTTCCTTTAAATAAGCCCCATAATGAATTTCCTGCATAGAATCATAGAAAATTACAGCTCAGAAACAGGCCTTTTGGCCCTTCTTGTCTGTGCCAAACCATTTTTTGCCTAGTCCCACTGACCTGCACTTGAACCACATCCCTCCACACCCCTCTCATCCATGAACCCGTCCAAGTTTTTCTTACATGTTAAAAGTGACCCCGCATTTACCATTTTATCTGGTAGCTCATTCCACACTCCCACCACTCTGTGAGAAGAAGCCCCCCCCTAATATTCCCTTTAAACTTTTCTCCTTTTACCCTTAACCCATGCCCTCTGGTTATTTTCTCCCCTAGCCGCAGTGGAAAAAGCCTGTTTGCATTCACTCTATATGTACCCATCAAAATCTTATACACCTCTATCAAATCTCCCCTCATTCTTCTATGCTCCAGGGAATAAAGTCCTAACCTATTCAATCTTTCTCTGTAACTCAACTTCTCAAGTCCCGGCAACATCCTCGTGAACCTTCTCTGCACTCTTTCAACCTTATTTACATCCTTCCTATAACTAGGTGACCAAAACTGTACACAATACTCTAAATTCGGCCTCACCAATGCCTTATATAACCTTACCATAACACTCCAACTTTTATACTCGATACTCCGATTTATAAAGGCCAATGTACCAAAAGCACTCTCTACGACCCTATCCACCTGTGATGTCACTTTAAGGGAATTCTGTACCTGTATTCCCAGATCCCTATGTTCAATTGCACTTTCAGAGTCCTACCATTTAGCCTGTACGTTCTGTTTTGGTTTGTCCTTCCAAAGTACATTTGGCTGTGTTAAATTCCACTTGCCATTTTTCAGCCCATTTTTCTAGTTGGTCCAAGTCCCTCTGCAAGCTTTGAAAACCTTCCTCACTGTCCACTACACCTCCAATCTTTGTAACAGCAGCAAATTTGCTGATCCAATTTACCACATTATCATCCAGATCATTGATACAGATGACAAACAACACTGGACCCAACACCGATCCCTGCAGCACTCCACTAGTCACAGGCCTCCACTCAGAGAAGCAATCCTCCACAACCACTTTCTGGCTTCTTCCATTGAGCCAGTATCTGATCCAATTTACAACCTCCCCATCTATATCTAACGACTGAACCTTCCTAACTAACCTCCCATGAGGGACCTTGTCAAAGGCCTTGCTGAAATCCAGGTAGACAACATCCACCACCTTCCCTTCATCTACTTTCCTGGTAACCTCCTCGAAAAACTCTAATACATTGGTCAAACATGACCTACAATGCACAAAGCCATGTTGACTCTCCCTAGTAAGTCCCTGTCTATCCAAATATTTGTAGATCTTACCCCCTATCACACCTTCCAATAACTTGCCAACCACTGATGTCAAACTTACTGGCCTATAATTTCCAGGATTTCTTTTGGAACCTTTTTTAAACAATGGAACAACATGAGCCACCCTCCAATCATCCGGCACTTCCCCCCTGAATATTGACATTTTAAATATGTCTGCCAGGGCTCCTGTAAGTTCAACACTAGCCTCCCTCAAGGTCCGTGGGAATACCCTGTCCAGTCCTGGGGATTTATCCACTCTGATTTGCCTCAAGACAGCCAGCACCTCCTCCTCTTTAATCTGTAACGGTTCCATGACCTCCCTACGTGTTTGCCCAATTTCCGTAGACTCCATGCCCATTTCCTCAGCAAATACGGATGCAAAAAACCCATTTAGTATCTCCCCCATCTCTTTTGGTTCCAAACACAGTCTACCAGTCTGGTCTTTAAGAGGACCAATTTTATCCCTCACTATCCTTTTGCTCCTAACATACCTACAGAAGCTCTTTGGATTTTCCTTCACTCTGTCTGCCAAAGCAACCTTATGCTTTCTTTTGGCCCTCCTGATTTCCCTCTTAAGTAGCTTCTTGCATTTTTTATACTCCTCGAGCATCTGATCTGTTCCTTGCTGCCTGTGCATTTCATACAACTCTCTCTTCCTCTTAATCAGTGTTACAATCTCCCTCGAGAACCAAGTTTCCTTATCCCTATTTACTTTGCCTTTAATCCTGACAGGAACATACAAACTCTGCACTCTCAAAATTTCTCCTTTTGAAGGCCTTTCGCTTTCCATTTACATCCTTACCAGACAACAGCCTGAGCCAATCCACACTTCCCAGATCCCTTCTCATTTCATCAAAATTGCAAGTTTATTGAATCTTTGTAACATCTCTCAATTTATGTTGAAGTAGAAATTTCTTAATAGGGCCATTTCAGAAGCAAAAATAAATTTTATGCCCTATGCTAAATAGTGCTATTAAACATTACAGTTACAAATATGAAGATTCTTTCATCAATATTCTGCTGTGGTAAAGGTGACAAGACTGTCAATGTTTGCAGACATTATTCTAGTGAATTAACAACAGCTTCCAGAGGCCAGGCATGTGCAGAGCAACACAGATATCCAAAAATTTTTGTCAGTGGGCCTAAGGTCCTCCAGCGACTGCATTGTGGAGGTTGCCACAGACCGCAATCCCACTTGCAAGTACGATTTGATGAAAACCTCTACTTCCAAGCTGGCAGTTTCATTGTAAAACCTTAAAAAATTTCACCATGTTGAATGAGGTGTAAATTGGATTATAACAAAATTACTGCTATATTCACTTCTTGGCTGAAGAGCAAATTTTAAAAATTTATGAAATTGTCAAATTTCTGTAAAATAATTTTCGAAGTCTGCAGTCTTTTAAAAATTTTATTTAAAAAAATTGTTTATTTCAGTTATATCTTAAACCAATCAAAATCAGTTACTTCACAATTTAAATTGAATTAGTATTTAGATAAAGTGCTTGGATTTTCACAGTTGCTGTGTGTGATTATGTCAATATAATTGGCTCCTTCCTTACTTACTGATATCACTGCTGTTGGATGCCAAGGCATCCCTTCAATTTGATTCTAGATTTAAACTGCTGCCGAGAGAAGGGAAAAGCAAATCACAAAGTCACTTGATCTTTCTCATCATCTTCTCGAGTTCAGAGAGTGCCTTTGTTTTGCTATCGACAAAATCCAAAACATTATTAACATGGCATTATTACCTTAATTTAGGTCAGGTAGGTGAATGTCAGAGCAGAGTTTGGATCATCAGTTCTTAAACTATTCAACCAAATTTTTCAAGTTGAATGCAAAACCCACTCCCTTTCTTTGTTTAATATCAGACATAATTGTAGATTTGCTGGCTGTTCACTGTGCACTGCAGGCAATTATTTTTATAGATGTGAATCTGATTGAAGAAATGCATTTATGAAGAACATATAACTCAGCAAGTTTACATTGACAACTAGAGGTCAGATAAAAAGCAGTACAGGCTTTACTCCATTCATACATTGCCAGTACAAGTGTGATTTTCAATGGACAAAAAGAACATAAGAACATAAGAAATAGGAGCAGGAGTAGGCCATCTAGCCCTTCGAGCCTGCCCCGCCATTCAATAAGATCATGGCTGATCTGTCGTGGCTCAGTTCCACTTTCCCGCCCTCTCCCCATAACCCTTAATCCCCTCGCTTATCAAGAACCCATCAACCCGCTTCTTAAAAATATTTAGCGAGGCAGCCTCCACCACTTCAACGGGCAGAGAATTCCAGAGATTCACCACCCTTTGAGTGAAGAAGTTCCTCCTCAACTCCGTTCTAAACCGCCTCCCCTTTATCTTGAGGCTGTGCCCCCTAGTCCTACTGTCTTTTTTGAGCGGGAAGAGTCTCTCCACCTCTATCCTATCCATCCCATTCATCATCTTATACGTCTCAATGAGATCTCCCCTCATTCTTCTAAACTCTAACGAGTACAAGCCTAGTTTATTCAGCCTCTCCTCATAGCTCAATCCCCTCAACTCCGGTATCAGCCTAGTAAACCTCCTCTGCACTCCCTCCAGGGCCAAAATATCCTTGCGCAGGTGCGGCGCCCAAAACTGCACACAGTACTCCAGCTGCGGCCTCACCAATGCCCTATACAGCTGCAGCAAGACCTCCCTACTTTTATATTCAATCCCCCTCGCTATGAAGGCCAGCATCCCATTCACCTTCCTGACCACCTGCTGCACCTGCAAGCTGGGTTTTTGCGACTCATGCACAAGGACCCCGAGGTCCCTCTGCACCGTCGCCTGCTGCAGTTTTTCGCCACGTAAGTAATAGTCCTTCCTACCATTCTTCCTACCAAAGTGGACCACCTCACACTTGCCAACATTAAATTCCATTTGCCATTTCCTGGCCCATTCGCCCAGCCTATCTAGATCCTTCTGCAGACTCTCCACACCCTCCGCACAATTTGCCTTTCCCCCAATCTTGGTGTCATCAGCAAATTTCGACACCCTGCACTCGGTTCCCTCCTCCAGATCATCTATATAAATGGTAAATAGCTGAGGCCCCAGCACCGACCCCTGGGGCACCCCACTAGTCACCAACCGCCAATCCGAATAGCACCCACTGACCCCCACTCTCTGCCTCCTATTTGACAACCAATCCTCTATCCACGCTAACACCCTACCCCCAACTCCATGTCCCCTGACCTTCTGCAATAACCTCTTGTGAGGTACCTTGTCAAAGCAACACATCTGCAAATGCTGGAAACCAAACAAAAACCGAACATGTTGGAAACACTCAACAGGTCAGTCGGCATTTATAGAGAAGTTAAAACTTGAAATGCAAGCTTATTTGCTGATTTTAGATACTGACTAACCATCTTATAAAACCATTTAGATTGGATTAAAACAAGCATGGACATGTCCAGCAAGATTTAAAAAAGCCATCTTATTTCTTTGTTTACAAGACTATTTGACACTGTCGCAGTGACAAGCAACTGAATTAAAATACCCTGTTTACATTAACAACATATTAAGTAAAATCCACTAAAATAATCAGCCATTCCAAGATTTGCTTGCAGTGTTTACATTGCTAACCAAATTTAATCCAAACCAGATGTTAGTATCCTAGCTCTGGTTTCAAGACCATTCAGGCAGATTTCATGGTATTTGTAACCAATATAAAAACAGTGCAGCTTCATTAACACCATTTTTTTCCCTCCCAAGTCCATGGGCCTGAACTACAATTGTCAGCCAGACAGTGCACATATTTTAAGAGAGGGCAATCTCTTAAATTTAAGGATGGGCAACATGAAGATACTTTATTATGTATAGGCCATGATTCTCCCAATCCCATTCTAACTCTCTCCACCTGTGGGAAAACTGGAGCGTTTCTCGCTACCATTAGCAACACCTGTCAGGTGGGATCCATCCAGCTGACTGATGCAAATTTATGCATCGTGGAACAGACGTCAGCTAGCCTGGCTTTTCAGAGATCGGTAAGCCTTTTTATAGTGCACCCCAATCTCAACGTCCAAAGGCAGGCCCCCTTTCCTCCCACAATGAAAAAGGTGATCTCTGCTGCTGACTGGGGAGAACACCAATCCCTCTGCAGAGAAGAGCACGCTCCTCACCAATACTGAGAAAATGGGCCATAACCCCCACACCAAGCAGGCACAACTGTGACCTGACCACCATGCCATCCCCTCACTACTCACCAGAAAAAGACTATGATTTTGGGTGCCCACAGGAGCTTCCCCAGACTCCTCGTGGTACCTTCCTTGGATTGTCAACCTTGCACTGCCCCTGGCAGTGACACCCCGATCTGTTGTGTTGGACTAGGAGTGGGGACTTGTCTCCCTTGGATTCAAATGTGCCTGGTCCCTATTTCTCAGGATTAACGATCTGCTTGCAGGCGCGTGGGTGGGGGTTAGCGGGAGGGTGTTGCAGGCGATTAATGACACTTAAATTGAGTTTAAACTGTATTCATCAGATTCCTGTTTGACCAGGGCCGGCATTACAGCATGGGAGATTCAAAACAGGTTTCACCCCCGTTTTTTGCCCGCTGCCTGATTCTCCAGGTCAACATGAATCCCAACATGTATTAGTGGGCACAGAATTTGGGGCAACCCCTAACCAATTTATGTAAGCAGTAGAAAGTGAATTAAAGGGTGTGACAACCAATGTTCTTTTAATCCCCTCAGATTAGATGCAAGAATGGTGTATATAAAAGCTGTTAAGCCTGAAGGAAGAAAACTAAGAAAAAGATACCCCTCTATATGGCACCTTAACATCTCTCAGAAATGTTGCATAATGTATATAATGTAATGATTCTTATGTGAAACTATGTACCCTCAAGAGTGTTGAGTATTTTTTTGATTGAACACTTAAGTTACCAATGCTCTTCTCAAAACTTGGTGTGCACTTGACCATATGAAGTCTGATGTCAGAACTTAAGGACATAAAATTGGAGAGTATAGCTAACTGCGAAGAGAATGATAAGCATTCTCAGAAAGATATTGGAGGTTAGTAGATTGACCAAAAAAAACGTTGGTGGGCATTTGTGATCAAAAGGGATGCATTTGTGGAGGGAAGAGGACAATAAACATACATTGAATGACAAAGCTTGAAAAGGAACAAAAACTTGGAATTAACTGTACAATTCTTTAAAAAATTAGAGAACAAAATTAAGCAAAGTTAAAACATATAAGTTCCTAGGTTTCAGAAACAGGAGCAGACAGTACAAAAGCAAAGCAGTCACAATTAATCTAATGAAAGCATTTGACAGGTTGCAGTTAGAATACTGTGTTCAGTTTTGAATTTGCTATTTTAGAAATAATGTCAAGTCCATGGAGACAGCATAGAAAAGAGTCACTAAGATGATACAAGAGAACCTTGAGTTAGAAAGACAGAACTTGCATTGGAACAAAACATAAGAGGTGACCTAACACAATGTAGTTCACTAATTGGTGAGTTTGTAACTGGAGAGCAAATATTTAAGATTGACCAATCTCTGCTGACCGCAAAAGAAGAAAAAGAAAGTGCAGTTATTATCAAAAAAAATGCTGAGTATTATATGGTCATGAAACATGACTAAAAAGTGAATCCATAAGAGCTCTTGAAAAGAAAGCACATAACATCAGGATGATGCTGGAGGAAAGCCCTAAATTATGTGTGGGCATACTAAACTTTTAAATAAGACCTGTGGTTTTAAAAGAATCATAGAATCCCTACAGTGTAGAAGGAGGCCATTTGACCCATTGAGTCTGTACCAACTCTGACAAGTACTTTTCCCAGGTCCTTTCTGTCACCCTATCCCTGTAGGCCCACAAAGTTATCATGGTTAATCTAACCCATCTTGGGACACAAAGGGGCAATCTAGCATGGCCAATCAACTAAACCTGCACACCTTTGGACTGTGGGAGGAAACCAAAGCACCTGGAGGAAACCCACACAGACATGGGGGCATGCAAACTTCACACAGACAGTCACCCGAGGCCAGAATCAAACCCAAAAGTAGACATACAAACCAAAGATGGCTGAGTAAATTCAGTCGCTGATTGAGTTGCCCGTGGGTGCCACTAAGAGCAAGCCAATGGAATCAGACCCCGTTTCCAGGCACAGACACATTAAAATCACAAAAGCCATACAGGCAGGTGGTCAGGAAGGCCAATGGGACGCTGGCCTTCATAGCGAGGGGGATTGAATATAAAAGTAGGGAGGTCTTGCTGCAACTGTACAGGGCACTGGTGAGGCTGCAGCTGGAATATTGTGTGCAGTTTTGGTTGCTGCACTTGCACAAGGATATTTTGGCCTTGGAGGGAGTGCAGAGGAGGTTCACTAGGCTGATACTGGAGTTGAGGGGGTTGAGCTATGAGGAGAGGCTGAATAGACTGAGCTTGTACTCGTTAGAGTTTAGAAGGATGAGGGGGGATCTCATTGAGATGTATATGATGATGAAAGGGATGGATAGGGTAGAGGTGGAGGGGTTCTTCCCGCTCAGAAAGGACAGCAGGACTAGAGGACACAGCCTCAAGATAAGGGGTGTGTGTGTGTGTGTGTGTGTGTGTGTGTGTGTGTGTGTGTGTGTGTGTGTGTGTGTGTGTGTGTGTGTGTGTGTGTGTGCGCGTGCGCGCGCAGTTTAGAACGGAGTTGAGGAACTTCTTCACTCAAAGGGTGGTGAATCTCTGGAATTCTCTGCCCGTTGAAGTGGTGGAGGCTACCTCGCTAAATATATTTAAGACGCGGGTAGATAGGTTTTTGGTAGGCAATGGGATTAAGGGTTATGGGGAGAAAGCAGGAAAGTGGAACTGAGCCACGACAGATCAGCCATGATCTTACTGAATGGCGGGGCAGGCTCGAAGGACTAGATGGCCTACTCCTGCTCCTATTTCTTACGTTCTTATAGAAGCTAACTGCCATCTCCAGTGGAGATGGTGGGAGCTAATCATCATCTCAGCAGGAATGATCCTCTGTGCAATGTGCCAGACCAGTTTGTGAATTTTTGTCTTCCAGGAATATACAAAGACTGGGATAAAAGCCAGCTGCAAAACTTCATTAGTGTTGGCTAGTGCTGGGTGTATCAACGTGTGGGATACAAGAGGGAAAACAGAAGCAGACCACTGAAACAAGCCAAATCTGCAAAGAAACGGTTAAAAAGCAAAGGCAGCCTCTCACCTAAGCTACAGAACACTAGACTCACAAAACTAATGATTTGCCTGCTGAAGTCATTGCTACTGGAGTCACTAATCGCAATGGCCACTATCTACTACTCACGAACAAGTCAAAGACTGCTTCGTATTTTTTTAAACTTAGTTACTTTTGGACTCAGTCCTAAATTGCACGAATGCATGTACTTTATCATTTTTCTCGCTCTTTAACTCAAGAAAGTTTGATTCAATTGGCTCCTTTTAAAACATAAATATATTAAGCTGGGAAACTGTATCCACAATAGAAAGGATCTTTCTTAAATTAATCTTGTTACGATCAATCAAGGGGATTGAATAAAGGGAGAAAAGCAAATTACTGCGATGCTAGAATCTGAAACCAAAAGAGAAATTGCTGGAAAATCTCAGCAAAGCTGATCAAAAATGGCTGACCAAACAGCTTTGGCAAAGGGTCATCTGGACTCGAAATGTCAGCTCTTTTCTCTCCTTATAGATGCTGCCAGACTTGCTGAGATTTTCCAGCATTTTCACTTTTGGTTGAATAAAGGGTCATCTGGACTCGAAATGTCAGCTCTTTTCTCTCCTTATAGATGCTGCCAGACTTGCTGAGATTTTCCAGCATTTTCACTTTTGGTTCACCCCTCCTTACCCAGGGCATAGCAATTTGGGGTATCCCATCTGGAATTTACAAAATGGGAGAACCTCATTTGGGGACTAGTCATAACAATAAAGCATCAAAAGAATAAAAAGTATCGGAAGAAAAGGCAAATGCATAAGAATGTAAGAAGTAGGAGCAGGAGTAGGCCATCTAGCCCTTCGAGCCTGCCCCGCCACTCAATAAGATCATGGCTAATCTGAAGTGGCTCAGTTCCACTTTCCCACTTTCTCCCCACAACCCTTAATTCCCTCGCCTACCAAAAACCTATCTACCCGTGACTTAAATACATTTAGCGAGGTAGCCTCCACCACTTCAAAAGGCAGAGAATTCCAGAGATTCACCACCCTTTGAGTGAAGAAGTTCCTCCTCAACTCCGTTCTAAACCTTATCTTGAGGCTGTGCTCTCTAGGCCTGCTGTCCTTTCTGAGCGGGAAGAATCTCTCTACCTCTACCCTATCCATCCCCTTCATTATCTTATACATCTCTATAAGATCCCCCCTCATCCTTCTAAACTCCAACGAGTATAAACCCAGTCTATTTACTCTCTCTTCATAGTCCAACCCCCTCATCTCCAGTATCAGCCTAGTGAACCTCCTCTGCACTCCCTCCAAGGCCAAAATATCCTTGCACAAGTGCGGCGACCAAAACTGCACACAGTACTCCAGCTGCGGCCTCACCAGTGCAGCAAGACCTCCCTGCTTTTATATTCTGTCCCCCTCGCTATAAAGGCCAACATCCCATTCACCTTCTTGATCACCTGCTGCACCTGCAGGCTGGGTTTTTGTGACTCATGCACAAGGACCCCCAGGTTCCTCTGCACTGTAGCATGCTGCAGCTTTTTGCCCTTTAAATAGTAATCCCTCCTATTATTATTTCTGCCAAAGTGGATAACTTCACACTTGCCAACATTGTACTCCATCTGCCAGGTCCTTGCCCACTCGCTCAGCCTATCTAGATCCCTCTGCACACTTTCCACACCCTCCGCACAATTTGCTTTTCCACTTATCTTTGTGTCATCAGCAAATTTCGACACCCTACACTCAGCCCCCTCTTCCAGATCATCTATATAAATGGTAAATAGCTGAGGCCCCAGCACCGATCCCTGAGGCACTCCACTAGTTACCAACCGCCAATCAGAATAGCACCCATTGATACCAACTCTCTGCCTCCTATTAGACAGCCAATCCTCTATCCACGCTAACACCTTACCCCCAACTCCATACCCCCCAACCTTCTGAAGCAACCTTTTGTGCGGCACCTTATCAAATGCCTTCTGAAAATCGAGAAACACCACATCCACCGGTTCCCCTCTGTTTACCGCACTAGTCACATCCTCATAGAATTCCAATAAATTTGTCAAACACGACTGCCCCTTAACGAATCCGTGCTATGTCTGCTCTATCAAACAATTCTTCTCTAGGTGCCTTGCTATTTCTTCTTTGATGACAGATTCCAGCATTTTTCCAACAACAGACGTTAAACTAACCGGCCTATAATTCCCTGCCTTTTGCTTGCTACCTTTTTTAAACAGCGGCGTAACATTAGCCGTTTTCCAATCTTCCGGCACTTCCCCGGAATCCAGCGAAGTTTGGTAAATAATCACTAAGGCGTCTACTATCACCTCTGCCATTTCCTTCAGAACCCTGGGATGCATTCCATCCGGTCCTGGGGACTTGTCCACCATCAGTCCCGCTAGTCAATCAAGTACTACCTCTCTAGTGACAGTAATCGCATTCAGGCCCTCAACTCCTACCATCCTTCTATCTTTAATATCCGGCAAACTATTTGCGTCCTCCTCCGTGAAGACTGAGGCAAAAAACTTATTAAGGCCTCAGCCATTTCCTCATCTCCCACCACTAAATCCCCCCCCTCATCCTCTAAGGGTCTAACATTCACTCTAGCCAGCCTCCTCCTCTTTATATATTTGTAAAAACTCTTACTGTCCTTCTTTATATTTAGTGCTAGTTTAGCTTCATAGTCTATCCTTCCTTTCTTTATCAACTTCTTAGTCATTCTTTGTTGATTTTTAAACCTCTCCCAATCTTCTACTCGCCCACTACTTTTAACCGCTCTAAACGCATCAGCTTTTAATTTAATACTCTCCTTTATTTCCTTTGATAACCACGGCTGATTATCCCTTCTCCTACGTTCCTTCTTTACCATCAGAATATATTTCTGCTGAGCGCCGAAAAAGATCTCCTTAAAGATCCTCCACTGTTCGTCAGCAGTCCTACCGACCAATCTGCGCCCCCAATCTACATTTGCCAATTCCTCTCTCATCCTATCGTACTCCCCTCTGTTCAAACAGAGGACACAGGTCCGGGACCCTACATTCTCATCCTCCGTCTGCATCAAAAACTCAACCATACAATGATGGTTCGTCCCAAGAGGATCCCTCACAACAAGATCCCTAATTCTACCTGCCCCGTTACACAACACCAGATCTAAGATAGCTCACTCCCTCGTCGGTTCCATCACACACTGTTCAAAGAAACTACCCCGGCAGCATTCCAAGAACACTTCCTCAAGCCCACCGCAACCGACATGGGTCAACCAATCAATATGTAGATTGAAATCCCCCATAATTATCGCCGTTCCATTCCTGCACGCATCATTTATTTGCTTGTTTATATCCCGCCTGCATGGTACTATGAAAGTTTTTCCAGAAGGTAGCACAAAACATAATGGGATATTGCCGTAAAATGATATCAGTTCATGTGAGGGTGAAATTTTGTCAGAAATTAGGAACAACTCTATGATCATTTCCAAATAATTCCATTAAATATTTACTAACCATGTTAACCAGTAAAACAAGCAAACAGAGGCTCAGTTAAATGTTTCATCTGAAGGGTAGCATCTCCATAGTGCTACAATAAAGTGCCACCCTAGATGTGCTCAATGGCATGAACCAAAAAATATCTGACTCAGCCAACAAGTGCCAACTGACACAAACTGACATAATTCTTGGGCTGAACTGTTCCAAAAGCAGTAGTTGTCATTAGAACGCATGGCGAATGAAACCACAGCTCAGCAAATATTCTAATTTACAGCATACCTTTAGTGTTTGCAAGTAACATGAAATGCACCGTCTACAGGAAATAATGAAGAAAAATCATTTGAGGTTTACCCACCTCAAACTTAACTCAGTTTGAATTCTATCCAAATACACGAAAAGATTAAATCACATAAAGCTGCCCTTCACTTATCTTTCTAATTTAGCACTGATTTTAGTTTACTGACACTGATTATTCAAATTGCCTAATACTACCTCTGCAGCCACCATAGCTAGAAAGGAAAGGCTTATATAATATTTACAAGTCCAAAGATTACAGGAGGTACAAAGAAACACAATATTTTCAGCACAGGAAATCAGGGATATTTTATACTCCTGTGTGTGTTGTCAGCAAACATAAAACGTTGTTTTTCTACCCACGGGCAACTTTTGTCATTCTAAACCCAAATAGTCTGAGTTCAAATTGAGTGAATAATTTGAGATAGCTGTAGTCACCTGAATTGAAGTTTACTCCTTCATAAACCCTCTTCACCCCCACACCTCACTCTCATTGCTAACAACAGTGAATCACACCCATTCTTCATGTCACTGAAAGTAGACATTGATTCTAATTGCTTGTTTACTGTTTATGATTCATGATCCAAGCCCCAAATATATGGTCAATACATCCGCTAGAATTTTAAGCTATTCTTAGAAAATACGCACACGTTCTTAGGTACCGCTGCCCCCCCCCTCCCCCCAGTTAAATCCTGCATAAAAGAATTATGACTCGTCAATTAAGAAAGCATTAAAACCAACTTGCTGTTTATCCTGTCACATTTGTTTTTTACTAAACATATTCACTAGTAACAAGCCTATAAGGTGAGTCACATCAACTCTTTCTGCCATTATGCTCACAATTAAAATGTCAGACTTTCTAATGTGCAGACTATGTACCTTGTAAGAAAAAATGGTAAATAATAACAGCTAAAAAAAACAGTTCTGATGCAAAATGTAGATTTGGCTACATATAAAAAAATGCTACATTATTTTGGAATCTTATTTAGGAACTTTTTAAGATCTTTAAATCATCGTAACTATCAACTGAGATGACATTTTAGGGCAAACAAGTTCTGTAATCCATTTTAAACTAGTTAATGGGAAATATCACATTTATGTATTTTAAGGTTGATGCAAAACCCTTTGCTGTAGCACAACTTGGGAGTCAAGGAGTTGCTCAGATTCAAGTCACTGAAGCAGGAATACAAAACTTCCTGTTGTCTCATATCGCTTAGACTTTACATTTAAATGTAGTATAACCTATTTTAGGTTACTTAGACTTACTGAAAGGCTTCACTGTGTCAAATGACATAAGGCAGAGAAAGCACACATGCTTACGTTTGTTTCTGTAGATCATTTTTATCCTGGAACAGGTTACTAGCCTGTAATCAGATGCCAAAGCTTGAGGGATGGTACTCCACAGCAAGCATAGCAGACTCTGTCGCTCTTACTATCTGCCATAGGAGTGCTGGAAGGATTTACAGGTTGATAATCAACATTATGAACGCACCTTCCATGACCATCAAGTCCTGGGCTGGAATTCTCCAAAACAAACTCAGTGTCGAATTTGCATGAAAACTGGAGCAATTCATGCTGTCTTTTAAAGTGGGGGTTCAGAGAAGAATCTCCCATCCTCTGTGTACTGCACAGGCTACCAGCGTGAATATCATTAAATTTCATTGGGCGAGGCCTATTCCTGCTGGAGAGGCTGAAATCTGTGCGCGGGGCAGACTACTGCTGGCCTTCCGATCACTGGCCAGCCTGATGATCCCTGCAACGCTGTCCTTCCGGCCCCCATGGCCTGATCACTGGCCCAGTCCTGAACCACCCCCCCCAACCCACCATGATCTTTCTCCCTTCCCCACACCCCACCTCCCCCCCGTTAGTTACTGCCCCTCCAATATGCCTTCCTACCCAGCAGGCTGACGACCCACATTGATTGGTGCCCCCTCCCCCAGCCTGCCCAGACTGCTGACCTCCCTCCACCACTGATCCCAACTGCAGAGTGGCAGTGGGACACCCCGCCCCCACTGACTGCTCCCCTAAGCCTCACCTGCAATATCCTGCTCCCTTGGTACTGACCTATGCCTGATGGACAGTGCCAAAATGCCCCCCAGGGCATTGACACCCTTGTGCAGTGCCAGGAGGCACAGGCTGGCATTACTAGGGAGTCAATGCCCAGGGGCACTCCCACCACTACCTGAGCCTCCGGAGAGCCCCAATTGCCCCCACGTGACTCCAGCAAGGTCAGGCTGCTAGTTTCCCGAAAGTGGGAAGCTACTCTAAACCCTGCTGGAGTGAAATACTCTTGGTGGGGTGAGCAGAGAGGGGAGGGTGCGGTGTGTGAGGTTAGCAGGCCCAAAGACTTCAGTCCTGGGCCCCCTAATTGTATGTATGGGGTACTTAAATGAATATTTAAATAATTTCTGCACCTTCCCACCATTTTCCAGTGCGGAACAGACACCGACAGAAATCCGGTGCTGGGAGACGCTTTTGTGGCAGGAATGCATGCGCGAATCCCACACATCATTCACCACAAGATTCTCCCGGCCCACTGTGCTAAAAGATTAGGGATGGGAGAGTTGAGGTCCTCGAGTGGAACTTGAACCTGGAGCTCCTAGCTCAGAGACAGAGATACTACCACTGCATTACAAGACCTCCGAGTGAAAAATAACACTTGCATATAATAAAGCTGTGAAACTCCAGGCTTCTAATAGGAGGCTGAGACATTTTCCAGTTCTCAAAAACAGAATAAAACAACATTAAATGGCAGAATGATTTAAAAAAAACATGAGTTGCAAGACACTGCTTGCACCCCACTACCGAAGAAGGTCCTATTAATGATACAGCTGCTGAGGTGCCTCTTGATTCTTCCACCCCAATGCAAACAAGATTTCAGATGTAACTATCCTCCTGTTCAAGGAAATATGAACTTTACTGCCTTTCAGTCTTTCAGCAGAGCTATTTGTGAAAATGCATTTTTTCCAAGTGAAGGTTTGAGGTTGACAATGTCACCGGTGCAGATATTGTTCAAGGTACACTTTGTCTATGCTGGATTGAAAGCAAACAACATCCTATGCAACAGTGAAGGTAAAATAAGCCTTCTCGTCCTCTTAACTTGTCCTATTTCCACCTCTGTATCACCCAACCTTGCCCCTGCCTTGATCATACCTTTGTTACCCCCCAATCTTTACCATTCCAATCCACAACTGACATTCTACTCTAATTCCAGTCCATCCAAAACTATTGCCATGTTCTAACTTTCACCCTCCCATTTGCTTATCATGCATGTGCTCACTGACCTGCACTGGCCTGAGTCAAATCAACATCTTGATTTTAAAATTTTCATCTTTTTTTCAAATCCTTCCATAGCCTCACTCCTCACTTTCTGTGATCTCTTCTAGCTTCACAACATTTCAAGGTATCTGTGCTCATCTAATTCTGTTCTCTTGAGTATCCCTGATCTCGATTTACATCATTGGTGGCTGTACGTTCAATTGTCTAGGGCCCAAAGCTCTGGGATGCTAAGCACCCCCATCAAATCTCTCGACCTTGCTTTCCTTCTTTAGGATACTCCTTAAAATCTATCAACATTGACTAAGCTTTTGGCTAGCTGCCCTAATATCGCCTTCTGTGGCTCATATTGAGCAGAATTTTCAGACTTTTTGCACCAGTGGTATTTTCTGGTTCCACTGCAGTGAACGGAGGTTTGGCTGAGCGCCAAATTCTCTGTCCTCCCTGCAATGGCAACATGGCCTGAATGGCCAACAAAATTTCGCCCATTGTATTTTATGATGTCTACGTGCAGCAACATGGGACATTTTATGATGCTAAAGGTGCTACATAAATGTAAGTTATTGTTGACTGTTTTGTGAATGTGATCCAGTAGTGCCAGTGTATCATAAATTTTTGTCCTCCAAATTATCATGGTTTAAATCAGGGATATCCAAACTGAGTTCTGCGGCACCCTTGCAGAGGTTCTGTGCTCATTTTGGCCGCAAGTCCCAAAAGCAGCAATGGCCAGGGGAGTTCACAAACAGCCAAGGGTGACAGTGGGTGAAAGGGTGACGGCAAGAGTAGGAACTGAGACAGAGCGGGGCAGGGGCTGATGGATGTGGATGAGGGAGTGGGTATGGGTGAGGGAATGTTCCTATTAAAAATAAAAAAAAGTAGTTGAAAAATAGAAATGTTTATTATAGAAGTAAATCAATACAATAAGACATAGAATCATCTTTTAATTTTGTTTTTGTATGTTTGTTCTTATTGCATAATAATCCAAAGGTTGCGAAAGTAGCCCAATCCATCACACAAACCAGCCTCCCATCCATTGACTTTGTCTACGCTTACCGTTGCCTCAGCAAAGCAGCCAGCATAATTAAGGACCCAACGCATCCTGGACATACTGTCTCATCTTCTTCCGTCGGAGGAAAGATACAAAAGTCTGCGGCACCAACTGACTCAGGAATAGCTCTTTCCTTGCTGCTATCAAACTTTTGAATAGACTTACCTTGCATTAAGTTGATCATTCGCTACACCCTAGCTATGACTGTAACAATACATTAATCACTCTCTTGTTTTCTTCTCTATGAACGGTATGTTTTGTCTGTATAGTGCGCAAGAAACAATACTTTTCACTGTATACTAATATATGTGACAATAATAAATCAAATCATTTTTTGTGGTTTAATTCTTCAATACGGTAAGAATGTTTTTCAGAGATTTCTTTAGTACTCTGGGGAGGGGGGGATTTTAAAAGGGTTCCACAGCTGGAAATGTTTGGGAAACCCTGGTTTAAATAATCCAAATAAAATCAGTATATCTGCTATAGATAACATTTTCTCAGAGATCAACATACAATCTTGATAGAGTTTATTTACAGTGCAGAATGGTCCACAAAATAAGTACCTCCAAATGTGATATTAAGACTATGTTTTTCTTACCAAGTCGGCAGGTCATCTAGCAAGTTTTTATTCCATGTGGTTTGGAGCTTCACAGCAGTTAACAACTGTTACTGCCAGTTGCATGAAAACTGCTGTTATTTCGACCAAGGTGCAGCACTGCATAAAATGAATTTCGGGTCTGGGAGAAAGTAAACTGCCTATTGATGTTAGAGAATAGTGTAGGCAGCCTAATTAAAGAACAGTCACATCCACCCAACTACCTAGTTCTAGCTGAAGATAAATGCAAGCAAAAGGAAACAAGAAATGAGCAGATTTTATAATGAAGTTTTAAAAGTTTATTTATTAGTGTCTGCAAGTAGACCTACATTAACACTGCAATGAAGTTACCGTGAAAATCCTCTAGTTGCCACACTCTGACGCCTGTTCAGGTACAGTGAGGAAGAATTTAGCATAGCCAATGCACCTTGGGGACACGGGGAGAATGTGCAGACTCCACAAAGATAGTGACCCATGCTACGAATTGAACCCGAGTTCCTTACACTGTGAGGCAGCAGTGCTAACCACTGTGCCGCCACGCCATCCTAAAGTGGTGGCACTGAAGAATTGCTTTGGCAGAGTCCAGGTAGTAGATTGTCTACTTTCCCTGACAATGGGAAACATGTAACATAAAATAAAAACAAGACATTCAGATAAACTTTTAAAGAGGCTGTATTAAACTTACAAGATCTTTTGTATATTTAATTATAGTAATAAAATGCACTGATATAACATCAAGTTGCAAACTGTATCAGAAACAGTGGAGATTATTTAATTGACACATGCACACAAAACTGCGTTGTAAAGTTCTAGCAACTGCAAGATCAGATTATATAATACCTTGTTGTAGTTTGGATAACAGACAAGAAAGGCCTTGCACAAAATGGAATTCAATACCAAAAAATGGCTTCTGCATGTTATCGAATGACAACTCAAATATTTACATTTTTATATGGTTAATTTGCAAAACTTGCAGTTGAAACGGAACACTTTTACTTTGCCCAATTTTCCACCCTTCTTCTGTTCCTCTCCCAAAGGCAACAATTTGCTTAGGTGGAGCCCCCTCGGCATTGGCAGTCTTCTGGCACCTTGCCAAGCAGTAATTTATCACACAGGAGCCAACACTGAAGGTAGGCTATTCAAATGTCAGGGCTGCCCTAGTCAGGTGCTCATACACATCTTCTGTGCCAACAGCAGTCATAGGATATGGATCAAGGGTGATCTGTATCCAGGTTTTTCTGCTCCTAATCAGAGGATAATGATATCAATTGGGCCATTCTATTTTTTTTATTTTATTCCATTTTTGCTGTTACAAAGCCAATGCAACAGACTGGACAGGGCAAAACCTTAATCCTTCTCCTGGCATGCTCTAAAACCAATACAAATTGAATCCAAATTCCTGGCTCCACAAGAGACACATTCAAGATCCCTTCTTTGCACCTGATCTTGGGCTTGATCTTAGCTAAAAAGTCAAAAAGCAATCTAATGATGTACTCCTCCCCATTGGGGAATTGAACCCTGATTCCTCTGCATGACAGGCGGGGATACTAACCACTATACTAATGAAGAAAAGACCATTGTATTAAGAGTAGGTCATTCAGCCCCTGATTCAGTTCAGTCATTCAATTGGATTATGGTTAATCTATACCTTAACTCTACTTCCCAGCATCATTTTTACCCTGAATACCCTTCCCTAACAAAAATTTGTCACTGTTGGTTTTCAAATATTCAGTGAAAATCCACCCTCAATATAGCTTTTCTTTTACAGCAATGGTGGGGAGAATAGGAATTCCAGCACTCTCCTTTGTATAAGGAAATGCTTTCTGACATCACAACTGAATGGCCTACCTCTATTTTTGAGCCTGTCCTGGACTCTCTGACCAGTCTAGATGAAGTAGCAGTGTGTGACCATTTTGGAGACAGTCACTATAATACAGTAAGTTAGCATTATTATGGACAAACTAAAGATAGGACAGAAGCAAAAGTTCTAAATTGGGGCAAGACAAATTTTACAAAGCTGAGATGTGATCTGGTGAAAGTGGACTGATTACAGCTACTTAAAGGGAAATCAGTGACAGACCAGAAGGAGGCATTCAAAAGCGAGTGTAAACATATTCCCACAAAAAGGGTAGTATTGCCAAATCTAAAAATCATGCGAGGCCTGTAATTATTTAGCCTATGCCTCACATCATTTTTAAATAATGTTTGCAGATTCAAATCCTCTGGTATCTTGCGAGTACTGAAAAATGATCCTCACGGCACCTGGTATTTCCTTTCTGACTTCCCTCATACAGCATGGGATACAATCCATCTGGTGATTTATCTATCTTCAAGGATGTCAGTACTTCTGCTCTTATTATACATATTGGATCTAATAAGACCCAGTCCAGAAACTCTAAGGCGTTTTATGAAGGTAGCCTAGACTATAATTTTACATTTGATTTTGGAATGAATGAACAAAGAACAACACTGCACAGGAAACAGGCCCTTCAGCCCTCCAAGCCTGCACCGCTCATTGGTCCAACTAGACCAACTACTGTGCAGTTACAGGGACTCGGGTCGGATCTCCGGCTTGGATTAATGTCTGTGGGAGTTTGAACATTCTCCCCATGCTTGCATGGGTTTTTTCCAGGTGCTCCAGTTTCCTCCCACATCCCAAAAACGTGCTTTTTAGACTGATTGGTGTCAATAAATTGTCCCTGAATTGGGTCTCCCTTAGTCTGGCGCACATATAATTCCCAAAATTTGCACTCCTTTATTGTGGAGTCCACTAGAGGTAGACACAAACGTTGACGATCGACAAAAGACTTGAATAAGGTACTCACTGAGTGTTAAAATGAGCAGCACGGGCTTGTAGGGCTGAAGGGCCTGTTTCCTGTGCTGTGCTGTTCTTTCGTTCTTTGTTTGTATCCCTCCATTCCCAGTCTGTTCATGTGGCTATCCAGATAAGTCTTAAACGACCCCAGTGTGTCTGCCTCCACCATCCTGCTTGGCAGTGCATTCCAGGCCCCCACCACCCTCTGTGTAAAATATGTCCCTCTGATATCTGTGTTAAACCTCGCCCCCCACCTCACTTTGAGCCTGTGACCCCTCGTGTTTGACACCTCCAACCTGGGAAAAAGCTTCCCACTGTTCACCCTATCTATGCCCTTCATAATTTTATATACCTCTATTAGGTCTCCCCTCCTTCTCTGTCTTTCCAGGGAGAACAACCCTAGTTTACCCAATCTCTCCTCATAGCTAAGACAACAGCCTGGTAAACCTTTTCTGTAGTCTCTCTAAAGCCTCCATGCCCTTCTGGTAGTATGGCGACCAGAACTGGATGCAGTACTCCAAATGTGGCCTAACCAACATTCTATACAGCTGTAACATCAGAAACCAATTTTTATACTCCATGCCCCGTCCTATAAAGGCAAGCATGCCGTATGCCTTCTTCATCACCTTCTCCATCTGTGATGCTACCTTCAAGGATCTGTGGACTTGCACACCCAGGTCCCTCTGTGTGTCTATACTCTTGATGGTTCTGCCATTTAAGAACATAAGAACATAAGAAATAGGAGCAGGAGTAGGCCATCTGGCCCTTCGAGCCTGCCCCGCCATTCAATAAGATTATGGCTGATCTGTCGTGGCTCAGTTCCACATTCCCGCCCTCGCCCCATAACCCTTAATCCCCTCTCTTATCAGGCAGATCCAGATCCATCTCCTTGCCTGCTCCAAAACACAAATTCAAATTCCAATTGAATCCAATTCATAGTCCTCACAAGAGAGACAAACAAGTTCCAAGCTGACAAGATAAGGCATTGCATTCCATGTGGAACTTGAACTGATGCTTGGCCTGAGCCAAACGGCCAAGAAGTGAACATAGAATAGTTACAGCATAGAAGGAGGCCATTCCAGCCATGGTATCTGTATTAGCTCTCTCTAGGAGTAATTCACCTATTGCCTCAGCATCTCATCTTTTCTCAGTGACCCTGCATATGCTTGTTTTTCATATAATAATCCAATTTCCTTTTAAGTGCATCAATTGTTCCTGTCTCTACCATACTTTCAGACTGTGCATTCCAGATTCCAACCACTCACTGTGTGAGAAAGATATTCCTCATTCTGCCATTGCTTACTTTATATCTGTGTCCTTCAGTTTTCAATCCTTGCACCAATCGGAAACAGTTTTACATAAGAACATAAGAAATAGGAGCAGGAGTAGGCCAACTAGCCCTTCGAGCCTGCCCCGCCATTCAATAAGATCATGGCTGATCTGTCTTGGCTCAGTTCCACATTCCCGCCCTCTCCCCATAACCCTTAATCCCCTCTCTTATCAAAAACCCATCAACCCGCGTCTTAAAAATATATAGCGAGGTAGCCTCCACCACTTCAACGGGCAGAGAATTCCAGAGATTCACCACCCTTTGAGTGAAGAAGTTCCTCCTCAACTCCGTTCTAAACCGCCCCCCCTTTATCTTGAGGCTGTGTCCCCTAGTCCTACTATCCTTTCTGAGCGGGAAGAGTCTCTCCACCTCTATCCTATCCATCCCATTCATCATCTTATACGTCTCTATGAGATCTCCCCTCATTCTTCTAAACTCCAACAAGTACAAGCCTAGTTTATTCAGCCTCTCCTCATAGCTCAACCCCCTCAACTCCGGCATCAGCCTAGTAAACCTCCTCCGCACTCCCTCCAAGGCCAAAATATCCCATGTTGGACGCGGTGGGCTCGAGGAGGAGTTCTTGGAATGCTGCCGGGATAGTTTCCTTGAACAGTGTGTGTTGGAGCCGACGAGGGAGCGAGCTGTCTTGGATCTGGTGTTATGTAATGAGGCGGGTAGAATCAGGGACGTTGCGGTGAAGGATCCTCTTGGGGAGAGTGATCATTGTATGGTGGAGTTTCTGGTGCAGATGGAGGACAACAAAGTGGGTTCCCGGACATGCGTCCTTTGTTTGAACAGAGGGGAGTACGGTAGGATGAGAGAGGAATTGGCGAATGTGGACTGGGGGAGCGCGTTGGAAGGTAGGTCTGCTGAGGAGCAGTGGAGGATTTTTAAGGAGATCTTTCTTGGTGCTCAGCAGAAATTTATTCCAATGGTCAAAAAGGACCGTAGGAGGAGAGGTAATCAGCCGTGGATAACGAAGGAGGTGAAGGAAAGTGTTAAATTAAAAGCGGATGCGTTTAGAGTAGCGGGCGAGAAGAGGATTGGGAGAGGTTTAAATGTCAACAAAGATTGACAAAGAAATTGATAAAGAAGGGTAGGATAAACTATGAAGCTGGGCTAGCGCTTAATATAAAAAAGGATAGCAAGAGTTTTTATAAGTATATAAAAAGGAAGAGGCTGGCTAGGGTGAACGTTGGACCCTTAGAGGATGAGAAGGGGGACTTAGTGGTAGGGGATGGGGAAATGGCTGAGGTCTTGAATAACTTTTTTGTTTTGGTCTTCACGGAGGAGGACGTGAATAATTTGCCGAGTGTTAGAGATGGAAAGGTGGTAGGACTGGAGGGTCTCGATGACATTATTGTTACTAGAGAGGTGGTGCTCGACAGACTGGAGGGGCTGATTGTGGACAAGTCCCCAGGACCGGATGGAATGCATCTGAGGGTTTTGAAAGAAATGGCGGAGGTGATAGTGGATGCCTTGGTGGTTATTTTCCAGATGTCGCTGGATTCTGGGGAAGTGCCGGAAGATTGGAAAACGGCTAATGTTACGCCGTTGTTTAAGAAGGGTGCCAGGCAAAAGGCGGGGAATTATAGGCCGGTTAGTTTAACGTCTGTTGTAGGTAAAATGTTAGAATCCGTCATCAAGGAGGAAATAGCGAGGCATCTTGAGGGGAATTGCTTGATAGAGCAGACGCAGCACGGTTTCGTTAAGGGGAAGTCGTGTCAGACAAATTTACTGGAGTTCTATGAGGATGTGTCAAGGGCGGTGGATAGAGGAGAGCCGGTGGATGTGGTCTTCCTTGATTTTCGGAAGGCGTTTGACAAGGTACCTCACAAGAGGTTATTGCAGAAGGTCAGGGGACATGGAGTTGGGGGTAGGGTGTTAGCGTGGATAGAGGACTGGTTGTCAAATAGGAGGCAGAGAGTGGGGGTCAATGGGTGCTATTCGGATTGGCGGTTGGTGACTAGTGGAGTGCCTCAGGGGTCGGTGCTGGGGCCTCAGCTATTTACCATTTATATAGATGATCTGGAGGAGGGAACTGAGTGTATGGTGTCGAAATTTGCTGATGACACCAAGATTGGTGGAAAGGCAAACTGTGCGGAGGGTGTGGAGAGTCTGCAGAAGGATCTAGATAGGCTGGGTGAATGGGCCAGGAACTGGCAAATGGAATTTAATGTTGGCAAGTGCGAGGTGGTACACTTTGGTAGGAATAATGGTAGGAAGGATTATTACTTACGTGGAGAAAAACTGCAGCAGGCGACGGTGCAGAGGGACCTTGGGGTCCTTGTGCATGAGTCGCAAAAACCCAGCTTGCAGGTGGTCAGGAAGGCGAATGGGATGCTGGCCTTCATAGCGAGGGGGATTGAATATAAAAGTAGGGAGGTCTTGCTGCGGCTATATAGGGCATTGGTGAGGCCGCAGCTGGAGTACTGTGCGCAGTTTTGGGCGCTGTACTTATAGCTTCCCCCTGCTCTCCTCCTCCTCCTCCTCCTCCCCCCCCAGTAAGTTCTATCAAAATGCATCACTTTGCAATTACTTTGCAATGGATTAAATTCCATCTGCCATTTCTCCGCCCAATTTTCCAGCCTACCTATATCCTGCTGTATTCTCTGATAATGTTCATCGTTATCTGCAAGTCCAGCCATCTTTGTCTCGTCCACAAACTTACTGATCACACCAGTTACACCTCCTTCCAAATCATTTATATATATCACAAATAGTAGAGGACCCAGTACAGAGCCCTGCGGAACACCACTAGTCACAGACCTCCAGCCAGAAAAAGACCCTTCCACTGTTACCCTCTGTCTTCTGTGGCCAAGCCAGTTCTCCACCCATCTAGCCACCTCTCCTTTTATCCCATGAGATTTAACTTTTTGCACCAATCTGCCATGGGGGACTTTGTCAAATGCTTTACTAAAATCCATATAGACGACATCCACGGCCCTTTCCTCATCAACCGTTTTTCTCACCTCCTCAAAAAACTCCACCGAATTTGTGGGGCATGACCTCCCTCTTACAAAACCATGCTGTCTATCACTAATAAGACTATCCCGTTCTAAGTGTGCATACATCCTATCTCTAAGGATCCTCTCCAACAATTTCCCTACCATGGACGTCAAGCTCACCAGCCTATAATTACCCGGGTTATCCTTGCTACCCTTCTTAAATAATGGTACCACATTCACTATCCTCCAATCCTCTGGGACCTCATCTGTGTCCAATGAAGAGACAAAAATTTCTGTCAGAGGCCCAGCAATTTCCTCTCTTGTCTCCCTGAGCAGTCTATGATAGATGCCATAGACCCCGGGGATTTGTCAGTCTTAATGTTCCCTAAAAAACCTAACACTTCCTCCCTTGTGATGGAGATTTTCTCTAATGGGTCAACACTTCCCTCTGAGACACTCCCAGTCAACACGTCCCTCTCTTTGTGAATACTGATGTAAAGTATTCATTTAGGATCTCCCCTACTTCCTTGGGCTCTTAAGCATAACTCCCCTCCTTTGTCCCCTAGAGGTCTGATTTTTTTCCCTGACAACTCTCTTGTTCCTAACATATGAATAAAATGCCTTAGGATTCTCCTTAATCCTGTCTGCCACATTTCATGACCCCTTTTTGCCTTTCTAACTCCCCGTTTGAGTTCTTTCCTACTTTCTCTGTATTCTCCCTGTGCTCCATCTGTTTTTAGCTGCCTGGACCTAACGTGTGCCTCTCTTTTCTTTTTGATCAGACCCTCAATTTCCCTGGTTATCCCCGGCTCTCGAATCCTACCTTTCCTATCCTTCCTTTTTACAGGCATATGCCTGCCCTGCAGCCCCATCCACTGCTCCTTAAAAGACTCCCACGTGCCAGATGTGGATTTACCCTCGAACAGCCTCTCCCGATCAACGGCCACCAATTCCTGCCTAATCCGGCTATAGTTAACCTTTCCCCAATTCAGCACTCTACCTGTCAGACGACACTCATCCTTTTCCATTACTATCCTAAAGTTTACAGAATTGTGGTCACTATTTGCCACATGTTCCCCTACTGAAACTTTGATGACCTGACCAGGCTCATTCCCCAGTACTAGGTTCAGTATAACCCCGTCTCTAGTTGGGCTATCTACATATTGTTCCAAAGAACCTTCCTGTATGCATTTTACAAATTCCTCCCCATCAAGACCCCCAGCCCTAAGCACTTTCCAGTCTATACAAGGGAAATTAAAGTCTCCCACTACAACAACCCTATTTTTTCTGCACCTATCCAGAATCTCCTTACATATCCATTCCTCCACTTCCCGTGGGCTGTTGGGATGACTGTAGTAAACCCCCAGCATAGTAACTGCGCTCTTCCTGTTTCTGAGCGCCACCCAGAGTGACTCGTTACATGACCGTCTAAATTGTCCACCCTCTGCACTACTATAATATGCTCCCTAACCAATATTGCTACTCCCCCACCTCTTTTAGCCCCTCCTCTGTCTCACCGAAAACACCCTGGAATATTCAGCTGCCAGTCCTGTCCTTTTAACCAAGTCTCCGTCATCGTAACCACATCCAAATTCCGTCTAAGCATTAAGGCCCTAAGTTCGTCTGTCTTACCCGTTACGCTCCTTGCATTGAAGGAGTTGCACCCCAGACCTCCAGCCCCACTGAGGTCATCGTCCTCCAAGATGCTCTTCTTCTTAGATAGCCTTGTCCTGGCCCCAAGCTCGTCCCCAGCCTCTGTGCTTACTGACCTATTGTTTTGATCCCCAGCCCCCTGTCACATTAGTTTAAACCCTCCCAAACCACACTAGCAAAACTCCCAGCCAGGATATTCGTGCCCTTCCAATTTAGGTGTAACCCATCCTTCTTGTACAGATGCCATTCTCTCTTGAAGATGTAAGGTGTGTCTCTTGAACATAAGGTGTTTCATTCCAGATATGATTCACGTGACCGAACAAGGTTTACTTAAGAATACAGTTGAGAAGAACACAGTTGAAGCCAGGCTGGCTTCAGGCAAATTATTACAATCAATTCCAAGAGCCAGAATAAACTTTCACTTAAAAAGACATGGATAGACTGCATAGGTTTGTTGAAGGAAAGTCACGTCTTACTAAATTGAATTTTTTGAACAAATGACAAGGAGGGCAGTACGATAGCACCGCTGCCACGCAGCACCAGGATCGAGGTCCAATTCCGGCCTCAGGTGACTGTGTGGACATTCTTCCTGTGTCTATGTGGTTTTCTTCCAGGTTCTGCAGTTTCCTTCCACAGTCCAAAGATGTGTGGATTAGGTTGATTGGCCTTGGTAAATTGTCCCTTAGTGTCGGGGGACTAGCTGGATAAATACAGGTTACGGGGATAGGGGCTGGTTGGCATTGCAGTCTGTGCAGGTTTGATGGATCGAATGGCCTATGATTGATGAGGGTAACACAATGGATGTGGCTCATATGGATTTTAGTCAAGGTCCCACATGGCAGCCTAGTCAGAAAAGCAAAAGTCCCTAGGATTTAGAGAATATGACAAGTTGGATCCAAAATAGGCTCAGTAATGGGTAATAAAGGGCAACGATCAACAGATGTTTTTGCAAATGGAAAGTGGTTTTCAATGCAACAGTTGACAAGGAGTTAGGTGTTGTTTTAATCATTCATTTCTCTTGGGAAACCATTCTGCTACAAGAGTCAAAACCATCCTGATTCTCCAACTTAAATTGGAGTATTGGATGATTTCCAGTGCAGGCTAATTGCCCATCAGAAGTTTAAACTTCCTGGGCGATTGCCATGCACTCCTATCCCATAAACAGTAAGGTGGCAAAAGGGCAAGATAATCAAATTTGATGACGCCGGTTATGAAATAGATGTTGAGTGAGAACGCCCTTTCTTGAAATAACATACTGGAACTTTTTAAGTCCATCTGAGGCAGGAGCCAGGATCTCTGTTTAATACTTCATCTGAAGAAAACAGCATAATTTATCTTGTTGGCAAAGAAGTAAAATTTAAGTTTTTTAAACAAATCCATCAGAGGGCAGTTTAATGATTTATATAATTTAAGTTAAATCTTTGGCAACCCAAGCAGTACAGTGCATCATATTTTTTAAAAATCTGACTGACTGAATAAGACAAATTTATGACTACTTTATTGAGTAATTTGGTATTTTTTTCTTTTAGATCCTACAAATGCAAAACACTCGCTGGACTGCAGCCTATACCATACCTTAATCAGGTGCATGAAACACAAAAGAATAGTAGCATGATTCAACCAGCTTTTTTCCCATTTTGCGCAGTGATGAGATCCAACTTGCCTTTCATGCAGTAGGGGCCAGGAATTCAAAGTCCCAACAGGCCTCAGGGGTTTTGCACATGCATGGGCTGGCACAGGGCAGCACATAGACAATGTGACAGTTGAAGGCCTCAGCCACCTGGACATCCAGGAGTCCATGTAAAAAAGGAAAAAAGAAAAGAATCAGTGCATGAACTGGGTCACGTAACCCAGGAGCCAAGCACCATAGTTGAGGAGAGCCCCAGGCACGGCATAGAGAAAGACCCCAGTTTGGAAGAAAGAGGAGCAGCTAAAGAGCTCTAAGCAGAAAAGAGCTGCAGTTGTCAAAATAAGTGGTGCAGGCTCAGGAGTAACCCTGACAATTGAAGCGGACTTAGGAGAAGCCCTAAGGTTTAAGACAACAATAGACTCCATGCTTCGGGCCATTGGGACAAAAGTACCCTTTGAAGCAGTGATGTTCTGATCAGTGGAACCAAGAGCTAAAGTTGTGCTTATCAGTTGGTGCTGGGGTTTAGACTCAGGAGTCCAGGTGAACGGAGTCTTCGGAGACAAGACTGAATCTCTGAGGTGAGCAATCATTGAGGTCAGAGTTAGAGCAAACTTTGGAGAGAATTCCAAGGTGAAATCTGCAAAAATGAAGGCTGGAATCCTTCATGATGCAGAGTTTCAATGAAACTGGTTGGCTGACAGTACTTACTAAAGTCTGGGTGGTTGGTTGAGAAATTGTGGAATCTATTTTGGTTGAATCTGCCATTTATCATGTGGAGTGCTCAAATCCAAATGCCTATTATTTCACAAGTATCAAATATTAACCCTGAATATTAAAGTACAAGATAAATATTGGAAATTGTTTCATCTTCCTGGCCTTGTGGCTTATTTTAGTTCGTTCAAAACTCGTGGAATCTGGTAATTTTATTCTCTTAGCAAGTGTCTAGCATGTCAAATCTTGTCTACTGTCATCAACTGGCCAGCATGGTGGCAGAGTGGTTAGCACTGCTGCCTCACAGCACCAGGGATCAAGGTTCAATTCCTGGCTTGGGTCATTGTCTGTGCAGAGTCTGCACGTTCGCTCAGTGGCTGCATTGGTTTCCTCCGAGTGCTCCATATTCCTCCCACAGTCCGACAGACATGCTGGTCAGGTGCACTGACCATGATAAATTCCCCCTCAGTGTACCCGAACTAGTGCCAGAATATGGCAACTAGGTACATTCATTTCATTGCAGCATTAATGTAAGCCAACTTGTGACAATAATAAATAAACTTAAGATATTACTGGCCCTAACAGGATCGTACCAAAAACTGTAGGGGGAGGGCTTGTGGCTGGTTTCCCTCCGTACACCTCCTCACCTCACTTTCCTGCTTTAAGACACATCTTAAAATCTAACTCCTTGACCAAGCTTTTATACATCTGATCAAATATCTTTTTCTGTTCTAAGATCACAATAGTGGGGAAATATTTGCCTTGACTTGAGGGTTGAAGGGTGCAATAATGTAGGATCTCTTCAAATGAGAACATATCATTATGAAGTGCTTCAAAAGGTTAATCACATCACGAATCAATTTCGGCCTCCCAGACTACCTGGATCCACTACAGTTTGCCTACCACCGCAACAGGTCCACAGCAGATGCCATTTCCCTGGCTCTGCACTCAATCCTGGAACACCTAGATAACAAGGACACCTATGTCAGACTCCTATTTATTGACTACAGCTCAGCCTTCAACACTATTATTCCCACAAAACTCATCTCCAAATTCCACGGCCTAGGCCTTGGTACCTCCTCCTGCAACTGGATCCTGAACTTCCTAACTCTCAGATCACAATTAGTAAAGGTAGGCAACAACACCATCTCCACGATCATCCTCGACACCGGTGCTCCACAAGGCTGTGTTCTCAGCCCTGTACTATACTCCTTATAAACCTATGACTGTGTAGCCAAATTCCCCTCCAATTTGATTTTCAAGTTTGTTAACGACACCACCATCGTGGGTCAGTTCTCAAACAATGATGAGACAGAGTACAGGAATGAGATAGAGAATCTGATGAACTGGTGTAGCAACAATAACCTCTCCCGCAATGTCAACAAAACGAAGGAGATTATCATCGACTTCAGGAAGCATAAAGGAGAACACGCCCCTACTTACATCAACAGGGATGAAATAGAAAGGGTTGAGAGCTGTTCTTAAGTTGGTGCCCAGATCACCTGCAACCTGTCCTGGTCCCCCCACGCCAACACTTTGGTCAAAAAAGCCCACCAATGCCTCTACTTTCTCAGAAGACTAAGGAAATTTGGCACATCAGCTACGACTCTCACCAACTTTTACAGTTGTTCCATAGAAAGCATTCTTTCTGGTTGTATCACAACTTGGTATGGCTCCCGATCTGCCCAAAACCGCAAAGGAACTACAAAAGTTGTGAATGTAGCCCAATCCATTACACAAACCAGCCTCCCATCCATTGACTCTATCTACACTTCCCGCTGCCTCGGCAAAGCACCCAGCATAATTAAGGACCCCACGCACCCCGGACATTCTCTCTTCCATCTTCTTCCTTCGGGAAAAAGATATAAAAGTCTGAGGTTGCGTACCAACCGACTAAGAACAGCTTCTTCCCTGCTGCTGTCAGACTTTTGGATGGACTTACCTTGCATTAAGTTGATCTTTCTCAACACCCTAGCTGTGATTGTAACACTACATTCTGCACTCCCTTGTTTCCTTCTCTATGAACGGTATATTTTGTCTGTATAGTATGCAATAAACAATACTTTTCACTGTATGCCAATACATGTGATAATAATAAATCAAATCAAAATTTTAAACCTTACAAATGAAATGAAAAATATATTTTCCTAAACTTTTGTCTGTTATCACATTCTAAATAGTAATGCTAGAATTGGGATAAACCAATTTTATTTTCACACATGAAATGACATGTAGATTTTACATTTGATGGTTTTCAAATGTAATCCAAGTCTGGAAAGAGGGAATATTTGAATCAAGTTTAAGTGACTGAACAAAGGCTTCACCAGTTCTAACAAAACTTACCAGCTTGAACCTCATGGCCCCAATAGCAGCAAATACTGAGACATCTACCACTACTGAGGACCTCAATGATACTGCAACTTCTGGTTCAAAAGCACGCACACTGATGGTTCTCCAGGCCAGCTCATAAAGGGGCAGAGACCTGCCATTTGGGAACTTGGCTGATTGCCCAGAGATTACAATACTTCTTATGTAGGTTTGTTGTTAGGTGTTGTTGCATATTAAAAGTCATTCAAACCTATCATTGAGCTGAACACAGACCTCAACAAATGTGCCTTCAACTTAAGATATCAAAAGGGGTTCACCAGTATTGCACCATATTGGAAGCCCATGCTGCTTGCCCCAACTGTAGGCACTGCTGCAGGAAGGAAAGTATTTTTGCAAATCACAAACCATTCTTTTCCATTTTTTCTCCCATATATGTGCCATCACAGACTATCTATTTCTACCTCTAATAAATCACCCATCAAGGCTCATCTGCTGTTCAAATCGTCATTCATGCCTTTACCACCTTTATCTAGATACATTCCTGCTAATGTTTCATTTTCTACCCTCCGAGTGCAGTGTCATCCAAAATTCTGAAGTCGATGCCTTAACTTGCAACAAGTCCTATTCCCTTGTCAGCCTTGTGCTCGCTGACCCACACACACTCCCAGCCAAGCAACACCTTGATTTTAAAATTCACAACCATTTTCAAACTTCTTTATGGTCATGCTTATCTCGGTAATCCCCCATAGCTCCGGAAATCTTTGACACATCTGCACTCCTCTAACTCTGGCCTCCTGAGCACCCTCAATATTTTCTTTTTAAGATCATTCGACCACTGGTGGCCATGCTTAGGGCCCGTGCTCAGGAATTCACTCCTCACACCTCTCCACCTCACTATGCTGCTTTAAGACACATTTGGGTGGCATGGTGGCACAGTGGTTAGCACCGCTGCCACGCAGATCTAAGGACCTGGGTTCGATTCCCAAGTTGGATCACTGTCCATGTGGAATTTGCACATTCTCCCAGCATCTGCATGGTTTTCTCCCACAGTCAAAGTGCGTGCGAATTAGGTGCACTGGCCATGTTAAAATTGCCCCTTAGTGATCCAGGATACATAGGTTAGAGAGATTTGCGAGGTAAATATGTGGGTTCATGAGGATAGGGCCCAGGTGGGATTGTTGTTAGTGCAGACTCAAATGGCCTCCTTCTGATTTTAAAACCTAAATCCTTGACCAAGCTTTTATGCATCTGATCTAATATCTCCTTTTGAAGCTCCATATCATTTTTTTATTTTATAAGACACTGAAGTGTCTTGGGACATTTTGTTCATATAACACCATAACGTTATTGTTGTTGTAGGTGTCACACATCTCAAAGCAACCATTCTACTCCTTCAGGAAGATCATTAAATATGCACCAGTCTTCTCAAAAGTTTAAACCACTGGTACACCAGTTGAATTCAGGACAGCAAGTTGCTTGTAGTTGCTCTTGGGTTTTTTGTTTCACACATATAAAATCATACATATGCTTTCATATTTTATATGCAGTTAATAACATTACTTAATTTACGTTTAATTTCATTTCTAGCCTTATTTTGTCTCAATAAACTAAAAATAATACAATTAGCACATTTTAAAATATGGTGTAGGAATATGTTATGCTTGAAAAATACTTCTACATTCATGCTGCCCATCATAGAAAAGTCAATGAAAATAGAGGTTATTTACAAGTGGCTGAATTATGCAGGCTGTAGTTTTATAGAATTTGTTTCAGAACTCCTTTAAGGTTCTATCCTGTTACAGGCTAAGAGCAAAAAAACTCATCCAAAATCATCAATGACTGAAAAAAATCAGTAGTTAGAGTTTTTCACAAAGTCAGAATGGTCAAGAATTTTCAATTTTGAACCCAACCCTCACTTTGAAAACCCTGTTAAAACGTTTTTCCCATTCTAGCCTCTCAACTAAAAGGGCAATCTATGCCCAAGTCCCACAGCGATACTATTAATTTGCGACTGGAAAATTAACAGGGAGTTCCTGGAGTGATTTGTCTGTTAATTTCCTTCTCTTCTCTCAAAACTTTTCCAGAATCACACTGGGCAGCACAAGGGGTGGCACAGCAGCACAGCAGTTAGCACTGCTGCCTCACAGCACCAACAACTCCAGATTGATCCCGTCTTGGGTCCCTGTCTGTGTGGAGTCTGAACATTTTCCCCATGTCTACGTGGGTTTCCTCAGGTTTCCTCCCATAATCCAAATGTTGTGCTGGTTTAGTGCACTGGCCATGCTAAATTCTCTCTGTGTACCCGAACCGGTGCCAGAATGTAGCAACTAGGGTATTTTCACAATAACTTCACTGAAGTGTTAATGTGAGCCTACTTGTGACACTAATAAATAAACTTTAACCACTGACAACTCTTTAGGCATGTATCTGTACACTACAATTTAATCTTACACGATGCTGTTACTGCTTTAAATCATTTGGTATCCAAGTCACCAATGATCAAGAGAGTAGGCTGGCATCTTGTTCACTGGTCTTCATGCCATCGCACAAGGAAAAACTCAATAACATGTCAAAACATTAGACAGAAAAACAAATTTGCCAACTACTGAACTGTAAAACATAGAATATCATCCCATTAGCTGTAATTCATTTATGCTAAAACACAATGCTCCTCTTATTTAATGTTGCATATTACAGAAGAGTGACTCAGTTGCAACACAAAAAGGCCTTGGCCAGATTTCCAGTAAATGCACAGTACAAGTACAGCTGAAATTATCCAACAAATACAATTTCAAAATTAACGGCTTGAAATAGATCAGAAATAGCCACAATAAAATCATATGCATTACTCTCTCAGATTCATTAATGTCCCATCCTAGACTAACATAAAATTGTTGAAATTACTGGTACAATGTCTCAAAACTGGCAACCTTGGGGCCGTGTCCAGGGCCAGATTTCAGATTTTCACGTCAGTCAGATCAGGCCAGCCTGGGTCAGTTGAGGTTAAAGGACACTTGGACCACTCAGAGCATAGGAAAAGATTTGCACATTAAGCTGATAACTAGCCTGGCGCACCATTGCACCAATACAACAATTGGCCAAACAAGCCAAGAAGCTATTGTATTCATTTGATAATAAAGTTTATAAAGATACCTGGTTTTTGGATATTCCCCAGTTTTCGGATAGCTGTACGAGAGACGCTACCTGTACAATGCAAAAACAAAATGCCCAAGATCATAGAATCCCTACAGTGCAGCAGGAGACCATTCAGCCCATCGAGTCTGCACAAATACTCCAGCAGAGCATCTTATTCAGGCCCTCCCTTCTGTCCTACCCCAGTAACCCCACGCATTTACTATGGCAAATCCACTAAACTTACACACCTTTGGACACTAAGGGGCAATTTAATATGGCCAATCCATGTAACCTGCACAGTCTTGGACAAATCTAGAATAATTCTGAATTCATGGAAGAACAAAATAAAATGTTGCAATAAATTGGTAGATTCTCTGGCTGCTTTACTTTCATAATTTATGTACATCAGCCATGTATCACTGCACAGAATTACAGAGAGAGTCCATTTGGCCCAAATGATCCATTCCAACATATATGCTCCACACAAATATCCTCCAACCCCTCTTCTTCTAACCCTATCAGCATGCAATTCCATTCATTTCTCCCTCGCATGCTTATCTAGCTTGTATTACACTATTAGTCTCAACAACCTCTTGTAGGAGCAAGTTTTGCATCTCTTATCAAGGTTTTATGTAAAAACGATTCCCTGGAATGCCCCATCAGATTGAATGGTTATCATCCATTATATATAGCCCCTATATTTGGTTCCCTTCACCAAGCAGAAATATCTTCTCTACATCGATCCTATCAAATTTCTCCATAAGTTTAAAATAATTTTTAGGTTACCCCACCCCCAACTTTTTTTCTCCTACAGAAAAGAGCTCAAATCTATTCAGTTTTTCCTGATAAGAATATCCACTAAATTTTGTTATCTTCTTCATGAATCTTAATATTTTGCACACCTTCTCCAGTTCCTGTATATTCTTTTTGAGAGAGACCAGGACTATAGTGCACAGGATTTCACTTGTGTTATAACTAAAGTTCCTTATAAGCTTCATGTATCTTGTCTGCTTTTCAATTCTGTTCCCCCCCCCCCCCCACAAGAAATTAATCCCTCAGCGGTTGTTTTGAAGTCATATCGATCCATGTTGCTATTATTATTGATTTGTGTGTTTGTACCCTTAGATCACTTTGCTCCTGTACCCGATTCAGACTTATCATTCCGGAGAATGTTACCTTCTCGTTCTTACTGCCACACTATGTTTATATCTAGAAACTGACTTCATATTCAGAATAAAAGGACTGACTGAGTTGTCCCAATGTACTGTCCTCATGCATTACCAGCAGATGCCGGTATGGACTGGAGTAAGCACAGTAACAAGTCTCGCAACATCAGGTTAAAGTCCAACAGGTTTATTTGGTAGCACAAGCCACAAGCTTTCAGAGCTCTGTTCCTTCATCAGATGAGCAGGAGTTCTGCTCACAAAAAAGGCATATGAAGAGACAAACTCAATTTACAAAATAATGGTTGAATGTGAGTCTTTATAGGTGATCAAGTCTTAAAGGTACAGACAACGTGAGTGGAGAGAGGGTTAAGCACAGGTTAAAGAGATGTGTATTGTCTCCAGCCAGGACAGTTAGTGAGATTTTGCAAGCCCAGGCAAGTCGTGGCGGTTACGGGTAGTGTGACATGAACCCAGGATCCTGGATGAGGCCACCCTTATGTGTGCGAAACATGGCTAACAAATCAAACGGGATCTTGGGTTCATGTCACACTATTCGTAGCCGCCATGACTTGCCTGGGCTTGCAAAATCTCACTAACCATCCTGGCTCGAGACAATACACATCTCTTTAAGCTGTGCTTAACCCTCTCTCCACTCACATTATCTGTACCTTTAAGACTTGATTACCTGTAAAGACTCACATTCCAACCATTATTTTGTAAATTGAGTTTGTGCCTTTATATGTCCTGTTTGTGAACAGAACTCCCACTCACCTGATGAAGAAACTGCGCTCCGAAAGCTTGTGGCTTACGCTACCAAATAAAATTGTTGGGCTTTAACCTGGTGTTGTGAGACTTCTTACTATCATTTCACCACTGAATTGACAGCATACATGAAGTGCTGAGAGGTCCACCATGATGCATACTATCAGTGTTAATTACCAGAAATCCTTGCAAAAGAGTTAATGCCTTTTGCCAGTAGTCTACACCCCATCACTTTCTCTAGGTAAAAAAATTCTGAATTTTTTTTCTCCTTAACAAGAATTTACATGCATGTGGGCACCACCTGCTGGTACTGGACTGCAAAAATGAGGTGTAAGTTAGTGTGGACTGTGTGTTAAAGCACAGGTATCAGATTACACTCCAACAGCAGTTGTCCTTGTCCACATTACAGGATATGAAGAAACTAGATTTGACATTTCTGTTGTCCTCACATTTCAAATGTGGTACTATGATTAAGATAATTAAAATTATGCAGTAAAAATTAATACTTCACTAAAAATATTTAGGTAAGTGTCCATTTATCATCATCAGGTATAGGCTAACTACGGAAAGGGACAATGTAGATTTTTAAAAAACATTTAACTGTGGGAGAGCCAATATGGACATCATAGGTGTGACACTACATTATGTTAATAAATTTTGAAGTAAAAAAATGAAGTGACAGAAAAGGGATCAATTTTTATGACAGTCTACTACATATCAACCATAATGGAACAAAACAATCCTCCACCTCTACTCTCTTGTCTTACAATTCTTATATTAATTACACATGTTCACCATTGTGAGTGAATGAGAGAGAGAAACACCATTGAAATACAAGTGGTTTATAGCCTAATGACACTCACCCTAGTACTTCAGAATTAAGAATTAAAAAGATTTGCTCTGTCACAAAATATTTACTTTACTTGTATAATTTTTGTGCTTTCGTGCTATTGAATTATGTGATGATATCTTCTGGATAAGGTGCAAAACTGATATTTCAACAATGAGTTTTGCTATAGTGTGGAGCATTTCTATCCAAGATTAATTTTTGTGGTTTATAACCAAGGTGCTGAAAAAACCTATTTCTGATAATCCAATGCTTGTGAAGCAAATTTTATGCTCTTTGTTTTTACACAAGGGTTCATGACTCAAATTAGTTAAAAAATGGAATGCCAATTCTTACCTGCGTGGTTGGGATCTGCGTTCTTCTTCTCCACTGTCAGCCTCCTACAAGATTATAAGAAAATAAGAAAAACATTTTTTAAAAAAATCTCCATGAATAATAAGGAATAAGACTTGACAATTTAAATAAATTCCTCCCTGGGCCAGAGATCTTAATTGGCATCACATTAATACTAAATAACAATTCCCACCAACAAGAGAGGGAACATAGGAGCAGGAGTGGAACATTTGACCCCTCAAGATTTGCCATTTAACTAGATCATAGTTGATCTTCTACTTTTTTTTCCCCCACAGAATCCCTATATCCCTGAACATCAAATGACAGGGAAGTACAAAAACTACATATTGTATTGGCAATAGGGGAATGTAATTAATATCGACTAAGATAATAAATGTATGAGAGAAAGAAGGGGGAAATGTTTCCAAAATATATTCAGGATAATTTTCTTGATCAATAGGTTCCTGGCCCAACAAGGCCAGAAGCATTGCTGGACTGGGTTCTGGGCAATGAGGTAGATAAGAGGATCAAGTCTCAGTAAGGGAACAGTGATCATAGCATCTTTAGGTCTAGATTAACTATGAAAAATGGCAGTCTAGAGTTTAAAAATATACTTAATTGGAACACAGATGATTTCAGTGGGAAGAGAATGGGTCTGTCCAGGCAAACTGGAATCAAAGGCTGCAGGTAAAACAATGGGCTGCTTTTAAAGAGGAGATAGTTTGGGCACACGGGGAAAAATGATAACGCAACCAAAGCCAGAGCCGTCCTTAGCATTGCTAAAAAAACACTTTGGAATTAAGATTTACTGAAACCTTTCAACTCACTACTGGAATATTAGCCAGAATTCTGATGCACCATTCAGTCAATCAGGTCTAAGAATCCCTATGTCAAAACATGAAAGTTTGCTACTTTCTCCATGGCATACAGGAGAGCTATTCTACAGGTTTCCGCAAAGTGCAGAACTTTGATGGCAAATGTCTGACTATTGATGGTTGTATACATTATCCTGCAGCAGATATGAATAGAAGCTTTGCTGAACCAACGCACAAGTTGCACAATCTCAAACAGAACCTGATGTAGAAACTATCATTTCCCTACAGTAACAGAAAGAGAACAAGATGAAGTAAAATAAGGGTTTCATTTGACAGTTGTCAGAGTGAGCATACAGACAAGGGTAAATATAGATAGTTCAAAAAGGAAATTAGAAAAAGAAACAAGAGAGTATATGACAAGAAACAAGCAGCTAACATAGGAGGGAATCTAGAAAGTCTTCAATAGGTATATAAATAAATAACAAGAGTAATAAGAAGGGGTCATTTAGAGATCAAAAAGGGAATGTACACATAGAGGGCATGGCAGAGGGATCTAAAGGTTGCGTATATAAGGATGAAAAAACAAGGTTCAGCTGGGTGGCTCGAGTGTTACAAGGTAGCTAGGAATGAGTTAAAGAGAGGGCTTAGGAGAGCTAGGAGGGGGCATGAGAAGTCCTTGGCGGGTCGGATAAAAGAACACCCCAAGGCTTTTTACTCTTATGTGAGAAATAAAAGAATGACCAGGGTGAGGTTAGGGCCAGTCAAGGACAGTAGTGGGAACTTGTGCATTGAGTCAGAAAAGATAGGTGAGGTGTTGAATGAATACTTTTCTTCAGTGTTCACTAAGGAAAGGGGCCATGTTTTTGAGGATGGCTGCGTGATACAGGTTGATAGGATAGAGGAAGTAGATGTTCTGAGGGAAGATATTTTAGCAATTTTGAAAAACCTGAGGGTTGATAAGTCCCCTAGGCCCGATGGGATACATCCTAGGATACCTTGGGAGGCAAGGAATAAGATTGCGGAGCCTTTAGCTTTGATTTTTGGGTCCTCACTATCCCCATGGACAGTGAGGACCCAAAGATCCAAAGAGGACCCGAAAAGTGGCAAATGTTGTTCCTCCCTTCAAGAAAAGAAATAGGAATGACCCTGGTAATTATAGGCCAGTTAGTCTTACTTCAGTGGTCGGTAAGTTAATGGAAGGGGTCCTGAGAGATAGGATTTATGCCCATTTGGAAAGATGCGGTTTAATCTGGGATAGTCAGCACGGTTTCATGAGGGGTAAATCCAGCCTCACAATTTTGATTGAATTCTTTGAGGAGGTAACTAAGTGTGTGGACGAAGGTAGAGCAGTTGATGTCATATACATGGATTTTAGTAAGGCATTTGATAAGGTTCCCCATGGTAGGCTCATGAAGAAGATAAGCATGTGTGGGATAGAAGGAAATTTGGCCAATTGGATAAGTAATTGGCTGTATCATAGAAGACAGAGGGTGGTGGCGGAAGGAAAATTTTCAGACTGGAGGCCAGTTACCAGCTGTGTACCACAGGGGTCAGTGCTGGGTCCTCTGCTGTTTGTGATTTTTATCAATGACTTGGTAGAGGGGCAGAAGGGTGAATTAGTAAATTTGCTGACGACACCAAGATTGGTGGAGTACTGGATGAGGTGGAGGGCTTTTGCAGACTGCAAAGAGACACTGACATGATGCAGAGCTGGGCTGAAAAGTGACAGATGGAGTTTAACCCTGATAAATGTGAGGTGATTCATTTTGGCAGGACAAACTTGGACGCAGATTACAGGGTCAATGGCAGGGTTCTGAGAAATATGGAGGAACAGAGAGATCTTAGGGTTCATATCCACAGGTCTCTGAAGGTTGCCACTCAAGTGGATAGAGCCGTGAAGAAGGCTTATCGTATGTTAGTGTTTATTAACAGGGGGTTTGAGTTTAAGAGCCGTGGGGTTATGCTGCAACTATACCAAACATTGATGAGATCATATTTGGAATATTGTGTTCAGTTCTGATCACCTCACTATAAGAAGGATGTGGAAGCATTGGAAAGAGTGCAGAGGAGGTTTACCAGAATGCTGCCTGGTTTGGAGGGTAGGTCTTATGAGGAAAGGTTGAGGGAGCTGGGGCTTTTCTCTTTGGAGCGGAGGAGGATGAGAGGCGACTTAATAGATTGATAGAATGGACGTGCAGAGACTATTTCCCCGGGTGGATGTAGCTGTTACTTGGGGGCATAACTATAAGGTTCATACTGGGAGATATAGGAGGGATGTCCGAGGTAGATTCTTTACTCAGTGGTTGGGGTGTGGAATAGACTGCCTGCTGTGATAGCGGAGTCGGACACTTTAGGAACTTTCAAGTGGTTGTTGGATAGGCACATGGAGCACATCAGAATCATAGGGGGGGGATAGCTTGATCTTGGGATTAGACATAGCTCGGCACAACATTGAGGGCCGATGAGCCTGTACTGTGCTGTAATCTTCGATGTTCTATGAATGCGTTTGGTAGCAAATTCTTATTGGTAAAGTTGTCGTGAAAAAGGTGGTGGTTGAGATACTGGATAGGGCAAAACAACTGTCAGCCCTGAGGTATTAGAAAGGCTAGTTGCATTTACAAGTTTGGGATACACCTGAAGATGTTGAAGGAATAAATGATGGAAATTGCTGACTACAATCTTTTAATTCTCTTAGATTACCAGAGTGGTGCCAGAAATTTGGAGAAATGCAAATGTCAGAAACTCTTATTAAAAAAAAAGTTGCAAGGATAAATTATAGGCCAATCAATTTCACTTCATTGGTGGGAAAGCTTTTAGAATATATAATCCAGGAAAAATAAACAATCACTATGATTTAGATAGTTAAAACTATGCAGTAAAAATTAGGGGAGGCAATGGCTTAGTGGTATTATCGCTAGGCTATTTATCCAGAAACTGAACTAATGTTCTGGGGACCCAGGTTCAAATCCCTTTTGGCCGATGATGGAATTTGAATAAAAAATATCTGGAAATGAGAATCAGTGTCGATTGTTGGAAAAACCCATCTGTTTCACTAATGTTCTTTAGGGAAGGAAATCTGTTGCCCTTACCTGGTCACGCCTACACGTGACTGCAGACTCATAGCAATATAGCTGACTCTCAACTACCCTCAGGCAACTAGGGATGGGCAATAATGCTGGCCTGCCAGCAATGTCCATGCCCCACAAATAAAAAATGTGGGTTAGTTAAAGAAAGCCTGCATTGCTCTACTAAAGACAATGCTTGTTTTAGCTAACTTGATTGAGCTTCTGCTAAGGTTGGTGTGGTAAACATGGGCTTCCAAAAGACATTTGATAAAACATCACATGCCAGCAAAGTTATAGCGCATGAAACAGAAGGGGGCAGTGGAAGCATGAATACAAAAAGTTAGTTGAGTGACAAGTGATGGTGAAGCCTTTTTGTCAAACTGAAGAAAGGTAAACAGCGCGGTTCCTGGAGTTGGTGCAAGGACTCCTGCTATTCCTCATATATATAAAATGATCTGGATCTGGAAGTACGTGTCACAATTTCAAAATTTGCAACTGATACAAACCGGACAATGACAGATCTCAAGAGGACGAAGACAGGCTGGTGGAATGGGCAGACATGTGGCTGATGAAATTTGATGCAGAGACAAATTAAGTGATACAGATAAACAAGAGGAACAAGAGAGGCAATATAAAATAAAGGAGATGGGCAATAAATGTTGGCTTTGCCAGTGGCACCCACATCCCGTAAATTAATAAAAATGCAATTCAAAAGGAGATTTAGGAAAAGAGAGAGAGAAACCTGGAGTTGCATGTGTAAAATTGTGAAGGTATCAAGGTAGGTTGAAAGTGGATAAAACGCCAGATGGGATTCAGGGTTTTATAAATACATTCATAAAAAATAATATAAAAAACTGATTTGGCTTCGACTGGATTATTGCCTTCAATTGTAGGGCAGCCACTTTAGGAAGAAGGTTTTGATACAAGAAAAGCTCCAGACATGAGGGACTTCAGTTTTGTGGCTGGATTAGAGAGGCTGTGATTGTTTTACTTAAAGAGAAAGTTGAGATGAGACTTGTTAGAAGTCTTCAAAATCATGAGTGGTCTGGACAGAGTAAACAGACTTTTTTTTAATCTTTTGGCAGGAGGATTGAGAATCAGAGGACACTGATTTACAGTGATTGCCAAAGAACCAACAGTGATATGAAGAACAAACATTCAGCAGTGTGTAGTTAGGATCTGGAATGCATTACATGAGTATGTGGTGAAGATTCAGTTGTGGCTTTCAGAAATGAACTAGATAAGCACCTGAAGAGAAAAGAATTGCTGCATTATGGAGACAGTTTGCGGCAGTGGAACTTTGGGAGTATGTTTAATCATAGGATCAGTTTAATATATGGTAGGTCCTTTCACTCATTAATTAATAACATAAGAAATAGGAGCAGGAGTAGGCCATCTAGCCCTTCGAGCCTGCCCCGCCATTCAATAAGATCATGGCTGATCTGTCATGGCTCAGTTCCACATTCCCGCCCTCTCCCCATAACCCTTAATCCCCTCGCTTATCAAAAACCCATCAACCCGCGTCTTAAAAATATTTAGTGAGGTAGCCTCCACCACTTCAACGGGCAGAGAATTCCAGAGATTCACCACCCTTTGAGTGAAGAAGTTCCTCCTCAACTCCGTTCTAAACCGCCCCCCCCCTCTTTATCTTGACGCTGTGCCCCCTAGTCCTACTGTCCTTTCTGAGCGGGAAGAGTCTCTCCACCTCTATCCTATCCATCCCATTCATCATCTTATACGTCTCAATGAGATCTCCCCTCATTCTTCTAAACTCTAACGATTACAAGCCTAGTTTATTCAGCCTCTCCTCATAGCTCAACCCCCTCAACTCCGGTATCAGCCTAGTAAACCTCCTCTGCACTCCCTCCAAGGCCAAAATATCCTTGCGTAAGTGCGGCAACCAAAACTGCACACAGTACTCCAGCTGCGGCCTCACCAATGCCCTATACAGCTGCAGCAAGACCTCCCTACTTTTATATTCAATCCCCCTCGCTATGAAGGCCAGCATCCCATTAGCCTCCCTGACCACCTGCTGCACCTGCAGGCTGGGTTTTTGTGACTCATGCAGAAGGACCCCGAGGTCCCTCTGCACCGTCGCCTGCTGCAGTTTTTCGCCACGTAAGTAATACTACAGATTGTTTCTGTTTCTGGCATATAAAAATTTTGCTTCATTATTTTAAACTGGCAGGGACTGGTAAAATCATTCATTTTTGTCAAGGGTAGCCAGACAGGAACTGCAAAATGCATGGAATGACAAGGCTCCATTACAGTACCTTCAATATTTAGTCCTTACGAATAGATGCAAGAGTGTAAAAAATATTGCACATTAAAACCATGTTAAAATGATTAAAAATGGATCAGAATTTTAAGTGCTTGTTTAAAATCTTCCAATTTTTCATCCCACAATTGTCTGGTACTTTCTAACACCAGCTAGCTCCCCCATAGATAAACAACTCCAAATCCACCTCCATTCCCTAACTCTCGTTTTTCCAGTCCAACATACAAAACAACTCTTCCCAACCACTTTTTTTGATTTGATTTATTATTGTCACATGTGAAACATACAGTGAAAAGTATCGTTTCTCGTGTGCTATACAGACGAAACATACCATTCATAGAGAAGGAAACGAGAGACTGCAGATTATAAATTTACAGTGATAATAACTTGCTCTTTCAGATGCAATTCATATGTCTTCCCCCAACCCACCAACTGTAATCCTATCTTTCTCTCCCTTTAGCGCCAGGTTCTTCACTCTAGTGTGTATAACAAGTGCAGCATTTAGGTTTCTCAGTGTTATAAGACTGGATCCAGATAAGGGAGAAGGCTGAGAGGAGATGGGAACTCCATCAGTGAAGCCCATTACAGCTCCAAACCACCAGATGAATCTGTCTGCTCCTTGAACCACCCACTCCTCTCCTTCCCTTCTCCTTGTCTCCATGCTAAAAAAAGGATTTAATCCTACTATTCAGTCCCCTCGCCCTTGAAAGAATAATTTGGCAGAGCCATTCCATCCTTCTTGATTCTTATTTGCTTGTTCTCTTTCTTGGTTCCCTCTTCTCCTCTCCTCTTCCCATCTCCTCTCAGCCTTCTCCCTTATCTGGATCCAGTCTTATAACACTGAGAAACCTAAATGCTGCACTTGTTATACACACTAGAGTGAAGAACCTGGGAAAGATCAGTAAGTAAAACTAAATGAATGTACAAGAATCTGAAAGCTTCAACATAAAACATCATTTACATTGACATCCACAAGAGGGCAGCAATATATTTTCAGTCCCTTTCTTGAAAAAGACTTGTTCAGAAGCATTTTATCATAAATCTCAAATGGAATAAGGGGTGGGATTCTCCCAAAAAAATTCTTAAGTGTTGAATTTGCGTAAAAACTGGAGTAAATCCCAGTGGTTTTTTCAGCGGGACCTTCAAAATGAACGTCTCACATTCTGTACACTTCAGAGTGCACTAGCGTGAATTTCATTAAAAATCACGGGGTGGGCTTATCCCCACTGGGGAGGCTGCCAGCCCTACAGTACATAGCACTGAGCGGGCTACTGCACATGCGCCGATCTGTCATAGCAGAGATCGTTATTACATTGACATAATAGAATAATTTTTTAAATTATCTGCAAAGAAGCCATTTTAATCCCAAAACATCTTCAAAACAGCAACTGGATGTGTGACTAAATCATCTGTTTTTCATGGCATTAATTAAGGAATGAGTATTGGCTAAGATACCTGGAGCATTTCTCACTTTTGATAACACATGATCTTAGACATCCAAATGTCATTTCTCCCTTCCCTATACAAAACTAATTCCTCTAGCAAGCTGCTCATTCATCCTATATTTCTATAGTGTCTGTGAAATCTCCACTCTATTTTTGAGCCCTGCAGAGAAATACCTCTCCTTTGACCACATGAGACAGTAGGCGAGTAGGGTACCAGTTTCAACTGCCACTCTCCATACAAACACACGCTCTCGATTAAGCAACACTATTTTAAAACGGTCATCCTAGTTTTCAAATCCCTCCAGTACTCCATGCAAGCTCTGTAACCTCCTCCAGCCCGACAACCCTTTAAGATCTCTGTCAATGCTGGCCTCTTGTCAGTGATCTTAATCAGAGACTTCAGCTGCGAAAGCCCTAAACTCAAAAATTCCCTCGTGAGAACCTCTCTGCTTGTCTCCCCCTTCAAGACCGCTAAGTTCGTCAAGTCCTTAAGACAACTTCTTTGACCAAGCTTTTAGTCATCTCTTAATATCTAATGTGGCTCAAAGTCAAATTTTTGTTGTATTACACTCCTGTGAAGTACCTTGGGATGTTTCATAACAATGAAGGCAATTTAGTCACTTATTATGAGTTGCCAGTCATCATCTCCTTTTGTTTATTTTAAATTTTTCTTCCAGTTTCAATCAATTTTCTTCCACAAGCTCCTTGAAACAACCACAATAAATGACCAAAGGGTGTGTGAATTTTAAAATGTTACATTTATTCATCACGTAGAATACTAAATGGCTGTCTTTTACAATCAGCATTATTTAAGTTTGTAAGTTAGGAATAGCATAACCAAAGTTCAGTTCTTAAAATTAAGTCAACATAAGAAAATGGCAATGAGGCAGGTTCATTTTGTGGGTTCATTACTAAAACATTTCTGATTGATAAATAATCCTTTACAATCACTGTTAAGTATTGGCGAGAAGCTTGCCAACAAGTGTCATCCAGTAATTCTGGATTTTTACCAATTTCCAATGCACAATGCAGTTAGAACTGTAGCATTGATGGATGAAAAATTCAATAAAAGTGTACAGGTACTATATTCAGTGTGCAACAAGCAAACAGAGATCCACTTCAAAAAACACCTCAATTTAATAAAAAAATGAAATCTAGTGATGCTTTCATAAGGCAAAGCATATATCAGAACTTGCCAATCTAAATGCTAGCCAAGGGCTTTGAGGTAATAATTAGGACTATTGTGATTGTGCTGTCAAGCATGTAACCATGGTATGGTAATTAGATTTCTCCCCCAACCCAATTGTGCTGACAGAATATTTCTCAAGATTTCTTTCTTGTCTAAATATAAATACTTTTTTCAAACTGGTCTAGTTGAAAATCAGTAAACTGTATTGTATATAGAGAAACACAAGGTGTAAAGACAGTTTTTTTTAGTAATTTGAAATTCTAGGAGCAGACTCATTCTATTCATTGTAAAATAATCACAGCATTTGTGAAAGAACATGTGTAACCCTCATGTCAACCTTCCTCTTCAGTATATCTCGAACAAAAGAAAATTCTTCAAAATGGCAATTCATTTCTGACAAACACAAAACACCCTTTGCTCAGTCCCTGAGGAATTACGTGTCACTTTGGATCATTATAGCCATTACGGCACCAGCTGTCTTATCTTGTCTGTAAACCTAGGTATTACAAATTTTAAACAGATCAAACAACTAAAGATATAAAAATTTATTTTAATGATCACGATGGCAGCAGTTAGCACTTTTCATTGAATCCAGGTCCTTGCCTTACTGTTCCAAGGACCCAGATTCAATTCTGGCCTCGGGTTACTGCCTGTGTGGAGTCTGCACATTCTCCCTGCATCTGCATGGGTTTCCTTCGGGTGCTCCGGTTTCCTCCCACAGTCCAAATATGTGCAGGTTAGATTGATTATCCACACTAATACTCCAAATGGGCTTAAGTTTGATTCAAATCAAATGAAAAGAACAAGAAATAAATTAAGTCCAGTTTTGGCAACAGAATTGTGAAAGGTTTAATTAAGTCACAGTGTATAAATGGAAAGCACTGGCATCATTTCATGACATTCAAGTTTTTTCAGATCTGTCAGTTTTCTTCCTTTTTCTCTGACTGATTCCTTGCTGGGTTTTGGTATCTCTCAATGGAACATTACTCATGTGACATGAAGCAAATACTGCAGATTGTTGCACACATTGTACCTGATTGTGATTCATTCCTCACAAAAAAATAACCCAAGGTGGTTTAATTAATAGAAGTATCCTTATAATCACACTCTTAACACTCCCTAGATAACTATCCATGAACAGATTGGTTTATGCTTTGTCCCATCTCTACAATCTCTTATTGTTGTCATATTGCATTATCTGACCACCACTCTGGACCCTTGTGCCTTCCTATTTCTTCGCTACATCACTGGCAACACCACTTTCAGCTGCTCTTTGGAACTTCCTCTCTAACTGTTCTTGTTGCACTGCTTTCCTCCTCAAAACATCTTGGTTTCTCCACTTTTGTATCCTCCTTTAAAAAGCATCTCAAAACCCACAGCTGTTTGATCAAGCCAAAGCTTCCATCTGAACCACTTCTGGCTCAGCACCCAATTTTGTTTACATTTAGTTGTGAAGTATCTTGGGATTTTTTTTCCCCCTAAGAAAGACATTATATAATTTGAAGTTGCTGTTACCACAATGATCTAATATCATTGCTACTAAAACCATGAGTGAAACTCTAAAGTTAACTTCCATAAACCTCAGCTCCTCCAAAAAAAATTCTTCCCCAGGTGCAATGCTGCACAAAGGCCAGTTCTCCCAAAACCATGCTGATCTACATCAAGTTGCGATTGCTCATTGTCTCATTTAAGAGGCATGTATTTTTGGTGTTTTACTCATTTTGTCTCACTCAGTTACCCCAATTCTTTCTGGTTCTATAATTGCATTCGGATGTCTTTTATTGGCTGTGGTCTCATGAATCCTCTATCCATTTGTTTTACTTTCCAAATGTTCTAGCCAACCTCTCCGTCAATCCTCTTCAAGCTCTCGTTCGTTCAAAATACAAAGTTTCATCTTTTTGTCAACTTTGCCCAAGTTAAAAGCAAATTACTGCGGATGCTGGCAGTTAAACAAAAACAGAAAACGCTGGAAAATCTCAGCATGTGTGAGAGCATCTGTGGTGAGAGGACAGAGCTAACATTTTAAGTCTGGATGACTCTTTGTCACAAAGGGTCATCCAGACTTCAAACGTTGGCCTGAACTTTACTGTCTGCCTACCACAGGAATTGGAGCTGGTGATGGGGCGGACCACTGAAAGAGGTATTGACCATGGGTGGGGTTTTACCGTTTCGGGACGAGCGAGGCCGTAAAATCTCACCTATTAGTTCTTTTCTCTTCCTACAAATGTTGTCAGACCTGCTGAGATTTTCCTGGGTTTTCTGTTTTTGTCCAAGCTATACTGGTTTCCTTCACCCTAGTGAGTTATTTTCACCTTCAAATCCCACTTCAATCTCACTCCAATTTTAATGACCTCCTTATCATACCTTCTCATCTTTCAACATTAAGCATCTTGTCCTCTGCTCTATCATTAAAAGCCTCTGTTAGCCACAACATTCTGCCTTCTGGATTTCCTTCTGCCATGCTACCTCCACTCTTGCAGTTACAATTTCTTGCTCCAGTTGTGTTTCTGGTTTACATCGCAATTCTCTCAAATTTTGATCTTTCCCCGTTTACTTGGATTTACTTTTCTTTCTTGTTATAATATGCTTTGAGGCACCTTCAAGGGGTACAATGGATATGAAAGATTTTGTTTTATGGCGAATGACAACAAAAGCTTATTAAAGTTTCTCCTTAGCAGTATACATACACAAGTGAACCAGTTTCTTATCCTTGGTAAGCCAAAGCAAAAAAACAATAGTCCCTGCATTTATTTCAGTTCCAATTTATACCACCTGGCTTTCTTATTTTTTCCAAGCATGCAACGTGAAGGGAGCTAAATAATTAACAAAGATTCAATTTTTCAAAACATAACTGCTATTCTCTTGTCTCAGCATTTTTGTTTTGGAGTGAATCTTGCCATCAAATAACGTTCTTTTTTTTGAACGTTGGTGATAAACAGCTTGTACATAGATCAAATTGAAAGGCCACAGGTGCAGACACTTCAACAAAACAGGGGACCTCTGTATTGCCAAAGACACTCCAAAAGTGGATATTACGCCGACACTCATAAGGGATATAAAGTTCAATTCCAAGGTTTGATTAACCAATTAGTTTTTCTCCTCTCTTCCTGAAGGAGGAAAGCTTGAGATATTGCTTTCCCAATGCAAAATACATTCCCTTTTAATATTTAAAAATGGGCAGGAGCAGTAGTACAGCAACATAGGAATTAGTTTGCTACTGATGGAAATTGTCAATAACTATTGCTTTCACCTCTTAAGATAGTAAAGTTAGGGGGGGAAATGTTGATGTTCAGTATCCATCCAACCATCTCAAAACAAAACTGTCAGTAACTTCAGCATTAGTACTTTAAGTGATCATTTTTTGTGTGTGACACAAAATAACAAGATGGCATGCTATTCAACTATACTTTAACCAATCCAAATTTTTGCAGATGCTTACGCAAGGGGAAAAAGCAGTTTAAAATTAGTGGCTGTTCTGATTCCAGCATAACATCACTGCCTTGCACTATTAGCTCTAAGGGACTGTCCATTCTTGAGCTTGCTTAAATTGTCTCATCCTTGCAGCACACGCTATAGATTATTTCTTCCAATTTTACCTTTCCAACATTTTGTCATAACTGTAGCTGGTAATTTATGTTGCTTTTTAATTTTCTTTAAATCAGCATGAAGACAATAGCACCAATCACAGTAACGCTGGTAAGACCTATACCATCCATTCTTAATAGAAGACATAACTGAAGCTAACAGGAGGACTAAAAACTGTGCCACAAAGAAATAAACAATAATTTTTAAAAATGTGTCTTTCTGGTGTCCTTCTTCGCAGTTGATGATTTTTCAGTGCAGTTATTCAGTTTTCTGAAAAGATGTACAGTATTAAGAGAGCACAAGTGAAAACGTCCCTTCAGAATAGGACCTAGAGATTAAGTAAAAATGTCAGCCACCCAAATTACATTGCAGGAGAATATTTTCAAATTGTGGAGAATCTTCTAAGTATTCAAAATCAATGACTGCAGGGAGTCACAGATTTATTGACTCTTTATGGCACGACGCACGGTAGCACAGTGGTTAGCACTGCTGCTTCACAGCTCCAGGGACCTGGGTTCAATTCCCGGCTTGGATCACTGTCTGTGTGGAGTTTGCACATTCTCCTCGTGTCTGCATGGGTTTCCTCCGGGTGCTCTGGTTTCCTCCCACAGTCCAAAGATGTGTCAGTTAGGTTGATTGGCAATGCTAAAATTGCCCTTAGTATCCTGAGATGCATAGGTTAGAGGGATTAGTGGGTAAATATGTAGGGACATGGGGCGGGGGGATTGTGGCCAGTGCAGACTCAATGAGCTGAATGACCTCTTTCTGTTCTGCAGGGATTCTATCCTATCCTTAATATACAGATAAAAGACCATCAAAATAATGTGGCAAAATATAAATAATTTTTACACTACATGAAAATTATAGTAACCCTTTTGGAATAATTCAAAGGGCAGAACATTAATCTGAGTCCAAGGAGGAAAGTAAAGGAAATTAGAAATGAACGGATTAGAAAAAAATGTGCGATACAGTATTGATTAACAATAGGTTAGACTTGATCCAAGGATGCTTTATGAAGCAAGGGTTAAAGGGCAAGTGACAGAATGATTCGTAGTTCATTAAACCCAGAGTCCATATCTGAAAAGTGGGAACAAACTAATGTTGGTCATATTTTCCAAAAAGGCCAGAAGTATGATTCCGAGAACCAATGTCTGCTATTTTATATATTGGTTTGTATTACAAAAGGAGCTTAGTTTATGAGTGAAGACAGTTATTCTACACCAAAATTAGGTTTATGAAGTGCAGATTATGCAACTGAAATTACTGATTTATTTTTGAAAGCAGGAAATTGAATTAATAAATGCTAATCATACCTACTTAATAAACAAAAAAATGGGGACTGGAAAGCCAAGTCCAACAAGGTGTCATCATTTTCAAGAGGTATGGGAGAGTCAAAAGAAATTAGCAACAAAACAGTGAGTAAAAATATACTTACATTTCTAAAAAGTTTTAGAAGCTGAATGTCAGAGTTTATAGACAAAATGAAAGTATACTGGAGTTTGAAAATGCAGGATGTTCAGAGTAGACTGAAGGTGATATTTGTTTCAAAATGATGCCAACACATATTGGTGTTGACATAATACTTTTAATAAATAAGACATATCATGCAACTTACGCAGTGCATTATTGCAATTGCACAGAAAAGTAAAAGGTTACAAAGGATGAGATAACAGGACATTTAGAAAGTATCAATGGAATTCAACAAAGTCCACATGGATTTAAGAAAGAGAAATTAGCCAGAATTTTGCTGTCCTGCCCATCACAGGAATCAGAGCGGGCAGGAAACAGTTCGTGGAAAAGTCTGTTGACCTCTGGTGGGATTTTGTGGTTTTGGGACGAGCGAGGCCACAAAATATTGGCAAACTTACTGCAGTTTTTATGAGGCAGAATAGATGAGAGAATTCGTGGTTATGGTGTATTTGGACTTTCAGATCAAGTCCCACAGAGAGGTTAGTATGCAAAATTTAAGAAAATGGAATCTGGGGCAATATATTCACATGGATTGAGATTTGGTTAGCAAACAGGAAACAGAGAATAGGAGTAAATAGATTTTTTCAGAGTGGCAGGCAGTGAGTAATAGGGATCAGTGCTTGGGCTCCAGCTATTCACAGTATATATATCAATGATTTGGCTGAGGGAACCAAATATAATATGACAATATGAAACTTGATGGGAATGTGAGTGGTGGGGAGGAAGTTAAGAAACTTCAAGATGATTTAGACAACTTGAGTGAGTGGTCAAATACATGGCAGACGCAGTATAATGTGATTATCCACTTTGGTGGGAAAAAAGAATGGCAGAACATTATTAAAATAGATAAGGAAATATTGATGTACAAAGGGGCCTGGATGTTCTTGCACATCAGACGGGGAAAGAAAGCATGCAGGTAGGAAGACAGGCATTTGGTATGTTGGCCTTCATTACAATAGGACTTGAGTAGCAAGGATGTCCTTCTGCATCTGTACAGGGTCTTGGTGAGACCACACTTGGAAAACTGTGGGTAATTTTGGTCTTCTTACCAAAGAAAGGATATATTTGCCATTGAAAGTGCAGTGAAGATTCACTACACTGATTCCTGGAATTGCAAGATTGTCGTAAGAGATTGTGTTGACCTGGTCTGTATTCACTGGAGTTTAGAAGAATTAGAATGGATCACATGCAATGTATAAAATTCTGAGAGGGCTAAACAGATTGACTGCAGGGATGACATTTCCTCTGCCTGGGGACCTTGAACAAAGGGGTCACAGTCTCAGGATACAAGATGGCCCATTTAGAAACTGAAATGGACTACCTGTATACTGTGGCTAGAGTTGATCAAAGGCTAAGAATCCTGTGGTGAGCAACTCACCTCCTGACACCTCCCATCCCTACCCCAAAGCCTGTCCACCATAAGTAGGGAGTGTAATGGAATACTCTCCACATGCCTGGATGAGCAACTCCAACAATACTCAACAAGCTCAACACCATCCAGGACAAAGTAACCCGCTTGATTGCTACCCCTTCCACAAACATTCAATCCCTTCACCATCGATGAAAAGTGGCAGCCATATATACCATCTACAAGATGCACTGCTCCCATCTAGAAGGACAAGAGCAGCAGATGCTGGGGGACACCACCACCTGGAGGTTTCCCTCCACATCACTCACCATCCTGACTTAGAAATACATCACCGTTCCTTCACTGTCACTGGATCAAAATCCTGGAATTTCCAGGATTTAAGACATCACAGTATAGTTCCCTATAACTTTCCGGATAACAAGCAGGGATCAGACGCAGTACAGCATCATTTGTAAATAAAAAAAAGAGAAGCAGATCATGTGGTCAGTCACTTGATGTTGGAATGATCCATGACACAAGGAGATCGAAAAACAATGGGCCTTAAGAGCTCAATACTGCTCATTCCGTAATTTCTGAGAAAATATTTGAGCAATGCCTCATCATTGCTATGCCACTTCTCTGATTTGGCTGACAAACAAAGTAATAATAAAAAGGCTCGACAGTAAATAGCTGTGGTTTCATGTCAGATGTATGTGTTTGAAATCCCAAGACTAAAAATTATTTGTTGGCATAGACTTCACAGCCTTCATATTTCATTTCTCTGACTGACAACAGGAAATATGGATGCTGAGAACATGAATAAAGACAACATATATATAAATTTTAGATCCCTGCCCATTTTATTAATCAACAATCCACAGTTAAAGGTTAAAAATAGTTTTTATTTTAAACTACAGCCCCCATTAATTATCACAATCATAGCAATAAAGAACCAAGAAAACAGGATTACTTTTTTTTGCCCAAAGTTTTTATTTTGTTCTTTTGATAGTAATTTCTCTATTTGTCTGGCAAATAAGAATCAGTGTTAAATTCTGTGCATCAGGTATTCCCAGCACTTTTGTTTAAACCACTAAATGTTATTACATATCCTCACTAATTGGACATACATTTATGGTAAAATATAACATCTTGACAAGTAAATCACATTGTTCTGTCATAATTATAAAAGTGCCATCTCAAGTGCCACAAGTTTACCTTTGTCACAGTTACATAGCTTGCAATTTGTGAATTTATGCAGAGTCATTTTGGTACTGTGTCACGGATGGATACCGGATTGGAGTGTTTCAAACATGGAGTTCCAGGAATGAAAGGCATAAATTTGGGAGATAACAAATAGCTTTAAGAACTTTAGAGAATAAAGGAAAATTGGACATGGATGGTTGCTTGCAAGGTCAGTGGAGTCAAGGGTTCTGTTTTTTTAAGAAGACGTGACAACACCAGATTTCAAGCAGAGAGGAACAGCACTCTACGAAGGAGAACTGTTAACAATATAAGCTAACATGGGAACCAAGGAAGAGAAGTTGAGTGGTCAGCAACTTAATGGGAAATGTTTGAGGGAACGGAAGGTGGGTCTCATGGACAAGATGAGCTCGAAGAGGCCATGAACTACTCACAATATAAATTTATGATTCGGATGAGGGAACAAAATGTAACTTCTCAAAGTTTGCAAATGATACCAAGTTGGGTGGGAGGGTGAACTCTGACGAGGATGCAGAGATCCTTCAGAATAATTTGGACAGGTTGGGAGAGTGGGCAAATCAATGGCAGATGCAGTATCATTTAGATAAATGTGAGGTTATTCACTTTGGAAGCAAAAACAAGGCAGCAGATTACTACCTGAATGGCTGCAAATTGGGAAGGGGGAGTGTGCAGCGGGACCTGGATGTCCTTATGCACTAGTCATTAAAGGTAAGCATGCAGGTGCAGCAGGCGGTAATGAAGGCAAATGGCATGTTGGCCTTCGTTGCGAGAGGTTGAGTACAGGATCAGGGATATGTTGTTGCAATTATACACTTGGTGAAGCCACACCTACAGTATTGTGTGCAGTTTTGGTCTCCTTTTCTGAGGAAGGATGCTCTTGCTCTCAAGGGAGTGCAGCGAAGGTTTATCAGGCTGATTCCGGGCATGGTGGGATTGTTGTAAGAGGAGAGACTGACAAGGTTAGGATTGTTTTCGCTGGAGTTAAGATGAAAGTTGGGGGCGGGGGGCGGGGGGGGGGGGGGGGGGGGGGGTATGTAAAATTCTAACAAAACTAGACAAGGTAGATGCAGGGAAGATATTCCCATTGGCAGGAAGTCCAGAACCAAGGGTCACAATCTAAGGATTCATGGTAGACCATATAGGACAGAGGTGAAGAGACATTTCTTCACCTAAAGAGGGGTGAGCCTGTGGAATTGACTACCACAGGGAGTAGTTGATGCCAAAACATTGATTTATTCAAGAGGCAGCTGGATATAGCACTTGCGGTGAAAGGGATCAAAGGTTATGGGAGAAAAAGCAGGATTAGGCCATTGAGTTGGATGATCAGCCATGATCGCAATGAATGGTCAAGCAGGCTCGAAAGGCCAGGTGGCCTCCTCCTGCTCCTATCTTCTATGTTTTTATGACAGGAATTTGGATAAAAACTAGAGAAAGATGATAACTTGAGGCTAGGGCAGGGAAGCTGTAAAGGAAGATTGGCCAGATGGGCTAGTGGGATACAGCACCAGTAGATGATCAAATAGTATGCTCCCAATGAAAAAGTAATGAATTCACTCCTTGTGTTTATTGTTGGCAGAAATAGGGAAGAGGTGCATAAAGGAGACAATTTGCAGTGGAGAACAAAAAAACTGGGGCCATATTTGCATTCCAAGATAATCCTGCAATATTAACCACAAGATACACACTAGTTATGGTTTTTAAATCCTGGAGGAATGAATCAATAATCCAAATATCAATATAATTTTAAGTTAGTCTTCATAAACTGGTTAGTTTTAAAAATTATTTGACTTAATTGCTTTCTAGTAGATACAGAGCAGCATATAAAAACATGATGCAACTCAATGACTAATAAAAATATTAATGAAGTGCAACATGAAAGCTATTTGTTGAGTAAAAGCCAGTAACTGTATTAGGGCGAATATTTCTCAAGTTATTCCAAATATAAATCACAGATCACACACTACTTGTCCCTGGAATAGCACACAAGAATTGTGCCTGTTTTTTGAGAACCTATGTTGGTATTTTTCAATCCCGCCCAATATCAGAATGCCAAAGATCAACGGACTTTTACCACAGGAAGTCAATAGAATTTTGGCTAAGCCACCTAAATTCCTGCGGTGGCTCTGCCGCAATGGGGCTGAAAAATCCAGGCCCAAGTGTCAAGAGGAAATAATCAAACAAGCCAACTAGTTAACAAAGTTGCAAAATGGAGGAGGTCTCTTAGTTTAGTAGATCGGGGTGCCCGAACACACTGCAGCCAGCTTCCTGGGCATCCTTAGGCTCTACCACCCAAAGCTCTCAGCCGAAAGAGGACTGCTGTGCCGAACTCGTCCAAAAGATTGGTGTAAAATGCTTCAGTTTTCACACTTTTATGACACTTGGAATATTTTTGAGAAGTTTCCACCCACAACCTTTATAATGTTGTTCCTTTTTGTGATCTCCAAAATGTTTGTTGCTACCATCCAACTTTTGTCAGATATCCTGCCTACCAAAAATTACAAAACATTAACTTGCAGATCTGACATATCCGCAAAGAAATATGCAGTGCCCACTAGAATGGGTGTTACCATCACTACTGGTGGCATCACTGGAAATCATGTTCCAAAGAAATCTAGTACCTTTCTGACAGAATAGAACTTCCTCCAATTTTCCACAATAAGTTCAAGCTTAAACTATAAGGAAGGCAAAATAAACTAAATGATGCAATTTTAAATTGAAGAACAATAAGTCCAGTGCACTTATATAGAGATTTTTGAAGAGGACAAGTTGAAAAGGCCGTTAAAAAAATTTATATAGGATCTTTGGCTCTACACATAGAGGCAGAGATACAGTACACAAGTAAGGAAGTTATGCGCTGTTATGACCCTTGTTAAGCTTGGAATATTGTGTCCAATTCAGGCCACTACACTTTAGAAAGGAAGTCAATGCCTTAGAGATAGGGTGCAGGTGAGATTTACAAGATGACGACCATTGATGGGGACCTTTTGAGAACAGACTTTAAAGTTTGATCCCTACAGCAGGGAAAAGTGAGGGGAGATTTAATGGATGCCTTCAAAATTTTAAAATACTGTATTGCCAAGAGGGTCAGACAACAAGGGTATCAAACTGAGATAATTGGTAAAATAATATAGGGGAGGGGCAGAATTTTATTTGTGCAATGGATTGTTATGATCAGAAATGCACTACCTGAAAGGGTAGTGGCAGACTATTGCAAGAGGAACTGAATACAAAAGTAGAAATGTGATGATTCAGTGGTGCAGGGCACTGGTGAGACCACATTTTGCATACTATACTATGTCTAGTATTGGTCACCTTATTTAACGAAAGATGTAAATGCATTGGAAGCAGTTCAAAGAAGTTTTACCAGGCTAATGCCTGGAATGGGTGGATTGCCTTATATGGAAAGGGTGGACAGACGAGATTTGTGTTCGCTGGAGTTCAGAAGAGTAAAAGGCAACTTGATTGAAACATATAAGATTCTGAAGATCTTGGCAGGGTGGACGTGGAAAGGATGATTCCTCTTGCGGGAGAATCTAGGACTAGGGAGTCACTGTTTAAAATGAAAATCTCCTTTAAAAGCAGAGATAAGCAGTATTTTTTTCACTCCAGGGTTCGGGAGTCTCTGGAACTCTCTTTCAATCTTTGAATATTTGTAAGGCAGAGATGGATAGATTCTTGGTGAGTGGGGGGGGAGGGGGGGGGGGACAAAAATATAAAATAAATCAATACAGCTATGCACCTTGTAATCCATACACTTTCTGCATCTTCAAAAACAACAATGGAACCCTCAATAATGATATATTCAACAGGAATATATATTTTATTATTTATTTGTTGATAAATTGCCCAATATTATCTCATGTCAATTGAACGCAGATGGGAATAAAAGTTAAAATCATTAAAAACAGTAAGGCAATATCCTGTTCACCCTAACATTTGCCCACCACCAACTATCCAAGTTAGAAATGGCTTGGATTTTCAGAAGATATAACATGAAAAACCCCCAACCACAGCATCAAGCCATAGTGCTAGAAAATTGTGACTTTTCTTCTATGATTATGTGCTACTATAAGCAAGACACATATGCTAAAGTCCGCACTCTCCAATACAAGCATTTCAGCATTGTTGGACTGTGTACAGCCATAGTACTTAGTAACATATTAATATGGAAGAGTAGATTACATGATGCATTATATTAAGCAAACAAGGGCAATTACAGTAATCTCAAATGGCAGTGTATTCACCATCACAACAAGTGAACTCCCTTTCTCTTCCAAGCCAAAGGAAAATCTGGCTAGACTATCTGCACTCGAGCCTTGCAGTGCTGAAAGCTCTGCCTACTGAAGGCCAACCGACACATCACATTTCCAGCTTATTCACCAGCTCATCTTAATTTACTGAAAGTAACGTTTTAAATGGTTTTAGCATCTTTAAATCATTTCTTGTACAGTACCACACACAAAAAATGTTTTTGCAGTCATTTTCGGAAGTAAAAGCATTGCTCAAAATTGCTCCAGTAAAAACATTTTGATGTTGCATTGTCTTTAAATTAGCCGTTACCTAGGAAACAGTGCTTAAGGCATCATTGAGCCAAAAAAATTCAATCAAACTACGACAGCAACCACACTTCAATTAGATATTACAGCATAAGGATGACAGGACAAACTTTTAGAGAAGCAGAGGGCAACTTTGAAAAGAAATATACTATATATATAAAATTTGTTTTTTAAATTTTGTTCAGAACTATGTTGAGATTCTGCACTCTTGATCCTTATGTTATTACAGATAATCGCTGTACAAATCTGGATATAAAGTATTTTTGTGCAAAAAAAAGCAATAGTTTTTCAGTCCATCCATTCCTGAATAAAAAAGATGGTCAAAATTCAATTAGCATTCATAGACTTCCATTTTCTATACTACCCATTCTTCTTCCCTAGTTATTTTATAGCAGGCAGGTGAAGGGATAAAGAACCTCAGCGTAATTCTGAAGAAAATTAATATAAGTATTTATTTTTATATGAACATATATTCTCTACTTCACTAGGAATGTCTGTTCAGTTATCTGATGTAATATCTCATCGAAGTGCGGTTACTATCAAAATATAACAATAAATCAAAATTTTGACATCCTTTTAAATGCAAATTCATTGTTGGGGATTTATACCAGAATGTTGGTATTCCTTTTGTATTTGCAAAGTTAACAAACTGGTGCAACAGAAATTCAATATGTATTAGAATTTTGTCCCCCACTTTTCCTTTTCCAGACTCCTTCATTTATCATATGCATGCCTGATTTTACAGGTGGGAACATAGCTATCCCTAGGCCTTTGTAAACATTCATTTACAACCAGCTGTAACAAAAAGCAAAAAAAAACACATTCATATGGAGCATTAAGTGCTGTTGGGACTAAGGTTAGAAAAATCCTTCCCCAGTTTTAAGAATGAAAGAATAGGGTAATGTTTTAATATCGCTCTTCAGCTTCTTTGGCAAGATGAATTAGCACAGATGGTATGAAATCTCCAGTCGGTGATGGAATTACCACATTTTTCCCCAGACATTATAGGAAAAATAAAAAGGAGAAAAAAAATTACATCAGATTATACATTGTGCACATAATTAACTCACAGTAATAGATGGTTGTTGGAAGAACCTTAAAGGCTTAGCACCTATTTTTATAATTATTTCAGTGAAGTATTGAAATGAGAGAGCTGATTAGCTCACTTAACAAATGGCTAGCATTTGGTTCAGAACAACACCAACAGTGCATGTTCAATTCCCATCCCAGCTGTGATAGACTAAGGAGTTGCCTCCTCACCCTGCCTTGAAAGCACAAGACAATGTCAAACCACCACAGAAAAGAGCCAAGGAAATGGCTCAGAACGTAGCATCAACAACCGATGACGCAAGGACTTGCCTTCATACAGACCAAACATCGAATGAAGGTGGAAATGAAAACCTGAATCAATACTTTGAAAAGATACTTGCTGAACAAAAACAAACTCCAGTAAACTAGTGTCGTATCACACACTACCCTGACTTGCAAATAAATTGCTGTTCCTTCATGGTTACTGGATCAATATTCTGGAACTCCCTACCTAACAGCATTGTGGGAGGAGTGTGGCAGTTCATGAAGGCTCAGCTCCACACTTTAAAGGGCAATGCCTTAAACAAATGCAGGAGTGATATGAAGAATAAAGGGACATAATTGTCGCGTGCGAAATTTGCATATCCGTGCCTGCGTGGGTTTTTCTGGGCATTCCTGTTTCCTCCCATAGTCCAAAGATGTACAAGTTAAGTGGATTGGTCATGCTAAATTGCCCCTCAGTGTCGGGAGATTAGCAGGGTAAATATGTGGGGTTATGGGGATAGGGCCAGGCAGAATTGTTGTTGGTGCAGACTCGATAGGCCAAATGGCCTCTTTCTGCACTGTAAGGATTCTTTGTCTCTATGAAGCTTTAAGAAAATTGGAAAAGAGCAAATTCTGCGGATGCTGGAATCAGAAACCAAAAGACAAAATGCTGGAAATTCTCAGCAGGTCTGGCAGCATCTGTAAGGAGAGAAAAGATTTGACATTTCGAGTCTAGATGAAAATTGGAAAGCTTGTTCCAAGAACAAAGTGTCAATGTTATGCTAGTTTACACTTTCAATTACAAGTTTCTCTTTCTTTGCCAGTATCATGGCAGCTAAATGACAATCAGGAATATTTACCCAAAGGAAACAAAGTTGTGAGGTTTCATTGTTGCAACACTGAACAAACTTCTATATTAGCTGATCGCAACAGAGCAGTGATGGCATTGAAAGGTTAATTGTACAGTCTGAAAGTATCCGTCTGAAAGCTCACATCAGTGGATATTGATGAGAAGTTTGGGTTTGGTTTTGATAGCCGAAGTAATTAAGCATCCAAATATTGCAAATGTTAAAAATAGTAACACAATTAAAGTCATAATGGGCACTGTGGTCAAGGTATGATAGGGTAACCAGTAGCTACTGATTTGTATTTACCCTAATAAAGAAATCAATCTTTTCAGAAAGGAGGATATGGAAACAAAATTGGGCTTTTGAAATAACTTTGCCCGGTAATGGCTCACTATACACACCAAAGTTACGATTCAGACTGCATTGTCAAATAATGGAGAAGAAATTCTGCACTTAAATTAGCCTGTGTCATCATACTTAACCAAGAAAACAATATCACTGAAGACAAGATGAAGAATAAACCACGAACCCAAACACCCTCCCTTCCCTTACTGAGATGAACAGACATGCACAAAAGGAAACACCAATGTTAAATTATAGTGTTGGTTGCCTTCCAGCACATCAGTATTTCGTGCAAATATCTAGGAGATGGGCGTGCTTAAAGGAGGAGGTTTGCTCATCAATGACAAATTTCTACAAATAATTACTATACTTAGCTAGCATTCCAAAACTCAGCACAATGGACAGTACCACACATTTGGTATTTTATAGCTAATATAACTGTCCAGTACTTGGGTTCCACAGACCAGAAAAGTCGATGCAAGTTGTCAACTGTGATTTGGCTGATCTCAGCAAGAATAGAAGTGAGGGCATTGGAATTGGCACTGTCAAATATTTCCCAGCTCTGATTGTGATCCAAGAATCTCTACTACAAGAGGATACTAGTGATTAAACAGATAGTTTTGATTGCAATGCATCCCATGTTTGAACAGTTCATTGATAAGTCTCACTCATCAAGACTCATGTTTGGATGATGGACATTTGGGTGAGGTAGCAAATAGCAACCATTAATCACCCTTCAGAATTGTACTCTACTAAAAATTAAAGGAAAGAAAATAAAACATCTGAAACATCCTCATATTATGAAGTCCAACCACTTGGCAGCCTGAAAAAGTTATATTTCATTTGCAACTTGAAGTGTCATAGTAAGTTGATGGAAACATTTACAATGTTCACCTTTGTAGAAACAGATTTTAGCCTGGCCATAAGCCAACACATGCATGACATTTCAAGCTAAACCAACTTTTGTATGGTGTAGCATCACTATAGTGACTAACTCAAGTTTCAAACAAAACATAACAGATTCAACTTTATGCACAATATTTGCAGTAGATGGTCAGTTATATTAAGGAAAATCACACCAACATTCTGGGAGTTACCATTGAGCAGAAATGTAATTGGATCAGCCATATAAATGCTGTGGCTATAAGAGCAAGACAGAGGCTGGGAATTCTGTGATGAGTAACTTAGCTCTGGACTTCCTAAAACCTGCCCATTATCCATAAGACAACGATCAGAATTATCACAGAATAATCTCCCCAGTTGCTTGGACAATTGCAACTCCATCTACATTCAAGAAGTTCAAAATCATGCAAGACAGAGCAGCCATCTTGACCAGCACCCCATCAACCACCTTAACATTTGTTCCCTCCAATACTGACATACAGTAGGAGCAGTGTGTGCCATTTACTGACATGCAGTAGGAGGAAGGTGTACCATCTACAAGGTGCTTCTGCAGCAATCTGCCAAGCCTTCGTTATCAGCACTTTCCAAACCCACATCCTCTACTATCAAGAAAATCAGGCAGCAGATTCATGGAACACCACCACTTGCAAGACCCCTCTAAGCCACATACCATCCTGACATAACAATATTATCATTCTTTCATTGTCACTGGGTCAAACTCTTGGAACTTTTTCTTTAACAGTGCTGTGGGTGCATCTACACCACAAGGACTGCAGAAGCTGAAGATGATGACAACCTTCTCAAGGGCAATAAATATTGACCTTGCCAGCAATACTCACACCCAACTGGCACAATGGTTAGCACTGCTGCCTCACAGTACCAGGGAGTTGGGTTCAATGTTAACCTTGGAGACTGTGTGGAGTTTTCACATTCTTCCTGTGTCTGCATGGGTTTCCTTCAGGTGCTTCGGTTTCATCCCACAGTCCAAAGATGTACAGGTTAAGTGGATTGTCCATGCTAAATTGCTCCTTAAATGTTCAAAGATGTGTAGGTTAAGTGAACTAGCCATAGTAAATGCATGGGGTGGGGGGGGGGGGGTGCGACGGCGGCGGTTGACTTGGAAAACTGTCAGTGCAGACTTGATGGGCTGAATGGCCTCCTGCACTGTAGGGATTCTATAGTTCAATGATTAAATCAGTCACTCATGGATATCTTTGCCCAAGTTCAGTTTTTCTACCATAACCTCCTTAATGTGCTTTAGAGCATAGACTGCACAACCAGAATCATATTTTTTCTCCCATTGGATCAAAGTTACAGTATATTTGGCCTCCACTCTCCTGATTTAGTGGAGTGAGTTGCTGAACTACTTGCCTCCTTTTAAGTTCAAGTTAATAAGCAACACAGTGAAAATCTTCATTTAGAACAAAATAAACATCAAATCTTTAAATGTTGATGCAACTTATTTTGGGGTCAATATTTTTTAAACTTTCAAAGTTTGAAAAAAGGTATAGTGACCAAATGCTGAATTACCTTTAAAAGGCTTTCAACTGCATTTGCTTTCAATATGAAGTCTAGAGTACTCTCCCACAGAGATACTAACAAGGGAGTAGGAGAATTAAATTCTCCCTGCACAATTAGTCAAGCTCAAGATGATGCACATTTAAAATCTGGTACCTGCACATATCAGACTATATCTGTTTACACAAAAAGTTTAATTCCAAAAAAAATTCACATTCACAGAAAACAACAACACAAATGTTACTGGTATGTGTTCATTATTTTGCCCCTCTTACAGACAGCCAATTCTACCCAAATCACTTACACAGTAATGGCATATTACGGATCTCCGTGAACAGCATGTACAAAGGCTAGGATAGTGCAGGTGGATTAGTTTTTAATTGAAAATTGCACTGCAGTTTGTAACACTACAATAAACATGAACTAGGAACAACTAGAGCTGCTAAAGTATAATATTCATAAATAAGTAAATAACCTGTACGTTCAAATAGTAGCAAAAGTAACTATGAACACTTAAGAGCTCAGGAGAGTTGCTGTATGTATCTTTATGCTTCAGATCACCAAAGAAAGGGGAAATGCAACTACATATCCTTGTCCTATATTGGCATTTGGAACTTTAAATGGCACTGGGTAGTTTCAAATCAATTTTCTTGTGTCCATGTGACAATTGATATGTTTTAAGATTTAAAACAGATTGTTCTTTGGTCTAATGACTTCAAGCAACTGCATATTAGATTATGGGACATGGCACCAATCTGTAAGTTATCTAGTTTGGAATTGACAATTGTAATAATGGTACCAGCATGTTGAAACTCTACAGAATTGTGTCAAGTCTTATCTGTGGGGAAATTTCTGACTGTCTGAAAATAACGGCTTCTTTTTAGGCATGAATTTTCCATGTTATTTTGATCATGCCACAAAATTCTGACTTGTTACACAGCATTTTCCAGTCAGTGACTATTGAAAAAAGTGTAACATATTTGGAATTTCAGATGGGTCATTTTGCAACCAGATTTTCAAGGGAACTGGATATATAAAAATAACTGGTCAAACCCAAGACAGTGTTTTGTTTCTAGACTGCTACAAGTCAAAATAGATGGCGTGGTGCAAGAGGCATATGAAAACACTTCACGAGCTCGTTCAACACCTCAAGTGTGCTCAATCACTGAATAGAAATATCCCAGGTTTGGTTCTTACTGCCGTTGTCTGATCAATCAGGACAACAAAATAAGCACTATAACTGACCTCAACAGAAAGGACAGGGAAAAAATGAAAAGCAGGTTTCCCACCTCTGATCACTATCTGGTTATTATATACATTTGGTATCACTGTAAAATTCAACACGTTTAAATCTGTTAAAGACAAATTTTATATCAAAGAAACATTATTTTCAGCAGGGTCAAGACTGAAGTCAGAAAACCCAAGCCAGAGCACAGCAGGATCTGAGACTGCAACGGGTAAAAGAACACAAAGTTAAGCTTGAAGTAGCATCCATCTGTCTCAGGAGACAAAGGACTGCACCCAGGATGTACATTACTTCTTACTGAACATCATCTGAGCAAACTTGAAAATTAAGTCAGTGGGGAATTTGGCCACAGGGTCGTAGGTGTATAAGGAGTTTAATAAAGGGCTGAGGACACAACCTTGGGAGTCACAGGTGTTAAGGATAATTGTGGAGGAGGTGTTGTTGCCTATCCTTACTGATTCTTTTTCTTCCTGTGCTGTACTGACATAAACCATGAAGATGGAGTCTGTACTCGTTGGAGTTTAGAAGGATGAGGGGGGATCTTATAGAGACGTACAAGATAATGAAAGGGATGGATAGGGTAGAGGTAGAGAGATTCTTCCCACTCAGAAAGGACAGCAGGACTAGAGGGTACAGCCTCAAGATAAGAGGAGGGGGGGCGGGGGGGGGGATGTTTAAAACGGAGTTGAGGAGGAACTTCCTCACTCAAAGGGTGGTGAATCTCTGGAATTCTCTGCCTGTTGAAGTGGTGGAGGCTACCTTGCTAAATATATTTAAGACACGGGTAGATAGATTTTTGTCAGACAAGGAAACTAAGGGTCATGGGGAAAAAGTGGGAAAGTGGAACTGAGCCACTTCAGATCAGCCATGATCTTGTTGAATGGCGAGGCAGGCTCAAAGGGCTAAATGGCCTACTCCTGCTCCTATTTCTTATGTTCTTATGGAGTGTCCTCTCCAAGGGTGCAACCCTGAGAAAAGGGATTGGAGTTACCCAAACATCGGGGCTCTTTCTCACCATTGCTAGCGTCATCCAAAGGAAAGGGTGAATATGGTTTGATATCAACTTTGCTTTGGAGAGTTGCCAGAAAGACTGATAAGATTACTGACTTCACCTCGGATTTTCTGTCAGAGTTTATGCCATAAGCCGCCTTCTCTCCTGAGACACCCACAAGGCAATGGGCCTATTTACTCAAAGTCGGGGGTTGAGTTTGTGGGCACCAAGGCAGAACCACACACCCTCAGGGCCTGGCCTCCTCAGAGTCTCTTGCAGTTTAGCTTATGGCCTCTAAGTACCCAGCTTACATACATCACCACAGGCAGGCATTACACAGGGCTCAATGATGAAGAGGTTATGTGCTGCCGAGAAAGGCTTACACTCTCACTCTTTCCTCAATACTTATATTGCCGGTCAGTGGTAAGTGCTGAAAGCAAGAGGTGACAAGCAGACTGTCTACTATGTACATCAAACAGCCACATCAATTAGTAGCCACAAATTAATTGAAAAATGCAGTAACCAGTCCACCTTAATTATAATTGTGGACTTCTAATAAATTCTATTCGTGTAGGTCACATACAAGTTAACTTCTGAAGAATCAAATAGTCCTTCCAAAAATGAGGGGCCTCTCATATGCCAAGTATAAAATGCGAACAGCTAGTATTGCTGGTTGCTCTTTTGAAGTGTGAAAAAACATCAGTAATTCAAATTAAATCAATGTTAACAAATGATCCGACTTTACACTGGAAAGCAGTTTTGACTTGATTCTTTTAACCAGAGGAGCTGTTTATGTTCATTGGTCACCATTCATAGGCTACTCTCTGTCAGCATGTCTTAAACTCCTGCACATCATCCTGACAACATAGGCCATACTGCCTTGTTGATCACAGGGCAGCATGGCAGCACAGTGGTTAGAACTGCTGGCTCACAGTGCCAGGGACCCAGGAACAAATCTGACCTTGGGTAATTCTCCTTGTGTCTGCATGGGTTTCCTCTGGGTGCTCAGGTTTCCTCCCACAGTCCAAAGATGTGCAGGTTCAGTGGATTGGACAAGATAAAGTTGCCCCTTAGTGTCCCAAGATGCATAGGTTAGGTGGATTAGCCGTGGTCAATGTGTATGGTTACAGGAATAAGGTGGTGGGGGGGCCCTGGGTAAAATACTCATCAGAAATTCGGTGAAGACTCGATGGGCTAAATGGTCTCCTTCTGCACTCTAGGGATTCTATGATTCTAAGATCCCCTACATTGACAATATAAAGCAAGTACAATACTACAGATAGATTTCTGTGCTGAAAAATTGAGGCTGCCTCCTAACTCCATAGAGCCCTAATACAGTGGCAGCTTGTAGACAATGGCTTGCACTTGTCTCCCGTACTGTGTTAACACTCTACAGTGAAACTCGGTGTCCTGTCCAAGACACAAGCCTGGGCAAAATTTAGGGAGACTCTGGGATGTCCAAATGTCAGGGTCTACCCCTTAACGTCCCCAGTCAAATCTATAAGAATGACAAACAGTATGTTTGGCACCAGCTTTGTTCCTGAAATTATGGGAAAGATTACGTATTAATACATCTGTCTGCCTTTGCACTCCACTGAAGATTTTTTTTTGCCATAATTTAGCCTTCAACTTTCAAGGTATTCACAAGGCAGTAGAGCTAGCTATTCACATAGCTGAGAGTTTACACCATGAGTGCCAGGCGTGTCCATAAGTCAGTAAACCTGCTTGGCTGGGTTTCAAACATCCTCAAGCTTTCCTCTAAAGCTTTAGCTGCAGGCCCCAGTTTGTGTGTGCCAGTACAAAAACTTTGATGCTGATGATGGCTGTGTACTGAAAGGGAAAGTCTTACACGTTTAACTTTTTCTCATTGCTGTTGGCCAGTTGTATAGGCTTAAAATGGGAAACAAACAGCAAACAAAAGTAGAAAGTACTCTAACTTTTCACCCATACAATAGGTGCATCACATCAACCTGTTGGATGTGTATGCATAAATCTAAACATGCAGTTATTAGCTGAAAAATGGGGGATTAACTTATGCACCAAGTACAGGCCTAAACATGAAATTTTGGGATTGTCTCATACACTTGGTCAATTTAAATCCTGCCATTTTGTAGATTTTTTTAGTGTATTGAACTATATTTTTACTGTCTATACAATTTTATGGTTTAAATAAAAAACAAAGCAAACTAAGAAAGAGGACTCAGGACACAAAATTAAATTAAAAGTACATTTAACAGTCAGGATGATTTCCTTCACTGAAACACATTAGGTTTTTAAACAATGTTCCAGGTTCAGTGGAGTAACCACTGACTCTACGTTCTTATGACCTCTGCATAAAGTGTGCACATCTGCGTGCCTGATAAGGGATATGATCAAAGTTGCCTATAAATTTATCCACAGTCAGAAAGCCTCCAGACACCCACTGCCAAAGATTACCCACTAAGGATTATCCGAATGAAGAATGGCCAGAACTCATGGATTTGTAGACCAGCCAGAAGTCAATAAATTCAGATTTAAAGAAAATCAGCAAGAGATTAAAAAAAAAGCTTTCTCTTGACAACCGCAGACCAGTTCAGATAACATATTGCACTGACAAGATAGTTTTTTAAAAATTCAATCATGGCACATAGCCATTGCTGGCTGGCCAGCATTTACTATCCATCCCTAGGAGGGCAGTTGAGAGTCAACCACGTTGCTGTGGCTCTGGAGTCACATGTAGGTCAGACCACGTAAGGATGACAAATTTCCTTCCCTAAAGGACATTAGTAAACCAGATGGGTTTTTCCAGTAATCGACAATGGTTTCATAGTCATCAGTAGGTTCTTGATTCCAAATTTTTTTTTGATAGTGAATGATTGGAGCAATGTGAGCAATTTCATCCCAACTCTCCCAATGTTTTATAAAACAAAAAGCCCTCAAAGTTAAAAGATATTTACAATACTTTTGGGATTTTGAAAGGGAAAATATTTTCGCTGCATAAACTAATCTTGTAATTAAAAGTCTAATATTTGGCAAATCCCAGTTTGATTTATTCATGAAGTGCAACTCTACACGACGCTTTGCAAAGAAATATATACTTTAATAGTTTACTAATAAGTCACATCCTTGTTATGCTCTTTTCTCATTTTCCACTTCCTAAAAACATAAGATCATCCTAACCACGTTAACAACCCGCAGCATCAACTTGCACTTATTTAACACTGTAAAACATCCCAAAGCATTTCACATGAAGCTTATCAAACTGCATGTGTTACTAAGCCTGAGATGGTAATATTGAATCAGATGACAGAGGTAGGATTTAAGGAGTGACTTCAAAAAAAGTAGAATGGTTTAGGGACAAATTTCAGAAATTAAAGACCTAGACAGCTGAAGGCACAGCTGTAGTGATGAACATTAGGGATGAATTAGAGCAATAGGGTTGAAGGAGATGAATGAAATAGGGATGGGCAAGTAATGCATTAAAATGCCTATCATTTAAATATGCAGGTAACACAATTCCAAATACAGTATCAGTTTGTCTGAACAACAAATACTCTCATTTGTTAACCAATTTCAAAATAGAAGCTGCGTGTGTGGATTCCCTGACGACTCAATAAGTAAACACACCAGATGTGGTTCAAAGACATTTTAATTTAATGGCACTATATAAACACAAGCTGTTGTTGGTACCTGGCAGAGGAGCCAAAAAAAAGAACATGTGGTAATGTGTGCAACAAAAATGAGAAAAATAAGTAAACGCACCAGGTATGATTCAAAGACAAGTGCATCAGGAAGACTAACTGTGAGTTTGGATTCGATCAATTGATCTTATCCAACATAATACTGCAGGCATTAAAAACTGGCCACTGTACCCTCAAAATATATCCCATGTTTAGGGTAGCTCCCCACGTCAAATAGACTCCTAGCTCACTACTTGGACTCACTCTTCACTCACTCTTCAAGAATGACAATGAGGAGGAGACAGGAGTGGGCTGCTCAGACCCATGAAAACTCTTGGGAACATTTTAGTAATTTAATGGTACTACATAAATGCAAGCTGTTGTTAGTACTTGGCAGAGAAGCCAAAAAAAAGACTGTGTGGTAATGTGTACAACAAAAATGAGAAGTAGGCAAAAAAATTCATACAACTGTTATTTCAATAAATTTACATAATAAATTATTGCAATGTTGGTGTAACTGCAATCCTTAGAGGACTAAAATTATTGGAAACTTTATAGACTAGGGGGAGGAATTTAACCTTCTCATCCTACTGGTCAATGGGTGGGGCGAGTAGGTAAGATCACAAGACAGGCACAAAATTGGGTTCATGCCCGATATCGCTTCTCGCAATCTTACCAGGCCTGGATATCTGGGGAGATCAGCCTCATACCAGATGGAAAGGTGGCACGCTGGTTAGCTCTGCTGCTTTATCGGACCTGGGGTCGAGTCCCAGCTTGGGTCACTGTCTGTGTACAGTCTACACATTCTCCGAGTGTCTGCGTGGGCTTTTCCAGGTGCTCCAGTTTGCTAACAGTCCGAAATGTGTGCTGGTTAGGTGCACTGGCCATGCTAAATTCTCCCTCAGTGTACCTGAGCAAGCATCAGAATGTTAATGTAAGCCTACTTGTGACACTAATTAAAAAAAAGGGAAGGGCGCGAAGCTGCTATCAATATTTAAATCCATTTAAATGTGGATTTAAGTGTTATTAGATCATAGAACCCTACAGTGCAGAAAGAGGCCCTTCAGCCCATCGAGTCTGCACCGAACACAATCCCACCCAGGCCCTACCCCAATATCCCTATACGTTCTACACAGTAATCCCTCTAATCTACGCTTCCCTGGACACTAAGGGACAATTTCTTAGCATGGCCAATCAACCCAACCTGCACGTCTTTGGAGCATCTGACGCAATCAGCCAGGCTCTCTTGCTTTGGTGGCCTCGCTGGTGAAGGTCCTCGCCAGCGAGGATCACATTTGGTCCCCAATAATCAGGCCACTGAGGCCCCCCTGGAGATGTGGGATATCCAGGGGTAGGGGTGTGTGCGTGTGTGCGTGCATGCGCGCACAGGTGCCTTCTACTGTGAGTTGCAGCGTTTCCGATGTGCAAAAAAGTGGCCTCACTGAAAAAATAGATCTGAAACTCTTCTGTTTTCACACATGTTTCATACAAGTCCACGCAAGCCAGGAATTACATGACTAGAATATAGAATCATGCGAGAAGCGATTTTCTCTTTCTACCCCTTTTCCACAGATCCTTCATAGGAATGTTTTACAATAATGGACAAAGCGACACCCTTCCTGAAGACTATACAACAATTTCACTTGAGGGTGCATGCACAGAAACCAGAAATGTAAGTACATACATTCGTAATACAAATACGAGAAAAAAAGAATTGACATAGGTCACAAAGCAGGTGAAGAATATGAGCAGCTTTAAAGCCAATCAAGAACCAGTGATTTGCACTGACAATTTTGTTAGCTAGCTGCAACTTAAATGAGGTGTCAAATTGTTTTGGCAAAAGGGTCATCCTGGAACTACTAAGTCCAGATATACATGCCACAATTTGAAACTTATATTTTGCCCAGTGTCTGACAAATTCCAAGGTACGCTACCAATCCCTTACGATTTGAGCACCGAAGGGGGAGGAGGAACAAACAGCCTGCTGGTTGCTGGTAAAAGTTTTTAATGATAATGAATAGTCAAGCAAACCCGATCTCTCTTTGGTCAGCTTTAGCTCAGACTTGCTGCTCTTGCTCAAGCAGAAAGCTACAAGCTCAAGCTCCACTCCAGCTATATGAATACGTCACCCAGGCTGCAGGACCAATGCTCCAGAAGAACTGTTCTTTCTGAGACCAAGTTCAGAACCAGTTCTTTAGTCACAGGCAGTAATTTCCCCCTCTTTCACTCAACCCTTAAGTACCATTAGTACTCAGTGCTTCATCTGCTGACAAACTAACTGACCTGCGTAATTCCTTCTGAGCAAAAGAGATTTGGCCAGATACCGAGTCTGTCAATGTTTCAGATCAAGAAATCAGAGGTGAGCTCACATAAAAGGGAAAGAAAAGGAAAATAATTTACTATTCTATTACCATGTTGCCTACCCAGTATCCAAAAGATTTTGGATGACCAAGACACAAACTATTCTGATGGGTACATGTCAGCTATGACTCCCTCCAACTTTTACACAGATGCACCATACACAGTACTTTTTCTGGTAGTATCACAGCTTGGTATGGCTACTGCTCTGCCCAAGACCACAAGAACTACAAAAGATCGTAAATGTAGCCCAATCCATCATGCAAACCAGCCTCCCATCCACTGACTCTGTCTACATGTCCTGCTGCCTTGGCACCCCAGACATTCTCTCTTCCACCTTCTTCCATCGGGAAGAGGATACAAAAATCTGAGGTCACGTGCCAACCGATTCAAAAATAGCTTCTTCCCTGCCGCCATCAGACTTCTGAATGGACCATCCTTGTATTAAGGTGATCTTTCTCTACACCCTAGCTATGACTATAACATTACATTCTGCACTCTTGTTTCCTTCTCTATGAACAGTATGCTTTTTCTGCATACCACGCAAGAAACAGTACTTTTCACTGTATGCAAATACATTTGACAATAATAAATCAAATCAAAGTCAAGTCAGTGGACCTTAACACTCAGTCTACACATCAGTTAAATCCAAGTCAGAGCGTACAAGTCACTTATTTCAATTTCAAAAAGAGACAACAGACAAGAACTGGAAACTAACGATAATTCAAATAGAAAGACATAAAAGAATAGCGGTAAGGTAAAAAAAAGTCACTCCAGCAGAGACAAAACAGAATTGGCAAATCAGAAAATCCAGACCAGATCTGCTAATGCACAATATACTTGCTTAAAATGAATACGTTCCAATGTCTTTTAAAGTGCGCAACATTTTTGTCCAAAATGTTTTATTTGCAAATTAAAGAACCACCACTTTAAAAGCTATTTACAGATCAGGAAATAAAGCTGGTCAACAATGACAATTGTGGTTCTATGTCAATAGCTATCTTGCGTACATGCAGTTGTTAGAAAGTTGCAAATTGTGGCCAGGCTGTTTGACAGCAGCCAAGTTAGAACTTTAACTCGGCTGCTGTCGAACGTCCTGGCCACAATTTGCAATAAGGAGAGAAAGTCTGCCAGCACATGCAAGCTCATGCTTGGGGCATAACAAGTCAGAGAAAAATGTAATTGGTCAATGTTATTATTGTTACTGCTCTGAGGATCCCTGCAGTGCCCAGGACCACAACATACAAGATCATCGGGTACAAATTCTCCAACTACTTGCCTATGCTTCAAACCATTATTTACAGCTGGGTTACTGCATGACCAACAGGCACTTCATGAAATATTCGTTTTGTCTTTGGTTGGTTCCACCTCCTTTGATTTAACTTGGGAGCCTAGTTTGGACAGATGATCATTTATAAGAGATTGTGTGTTCTCCAACTCATTTTATCGGGTGAAAATTAAAATTGGGCCCAGTAAAGTGCCCAAGAAAGGCCCAAGTATATCTTGGTGTACTGCTGCCAAAATCAGGATAAAAAGCTTCGGTGGAATAGTAAAGAAGCCATTAGATTCTATACTGCTTTGTGCACATTGCCAGAATATCTCATCCATTTTGTTCTCTATTTCCAAGAGCGCTTGGACCTCACCTAAAGCATATTTCTTGAATGGGAATAAAAGTATACATAGTAAGAAGTCTGACAACACTGGGTTTAAGTCCAACCAGTTTATTAGATAGTAATCCCACAAGCTTTCGGAAATGGTGTTCCTTAGTCAGGTGTGGCAAGGTGAGAACTATCTAATAAACTGGTTGGACTTAAACCTGGTGTTGTCAGACTTCTTACTGTGTTTACCCCAGTCCAACGCTGGCATCTCTACACAATAAAAGTATATACAGCCAGCCAGGTAAAGCACCACATGAATACTGAAATATATAAATAAAAACCTAACAATTTTCAAAAAGACCAGTAAATTTCCAATAGTTACTCCCCCTTTTCTCACTCCCTAATATTATCCTTCTATATTTGGGCAGTTCAATAGAACAGGTATTCAACATAAGAGTCTTCATTTCCTAAATCTTTACAAGCAATAATGCACAATATACCGTGTGTAACAAAGTTTCAGTTTCTTTACTGGGATTTTGCATGTTGCCAAATAAACAAATCCTTTTAGCACTGTATCAGACAGGTTTAATTGTGCTTATAAATCGCACTCCAATGAACTCATTTTCTTTACATTTCTGACCATTCATCCAGAACCTCACAATTCATTGCAAAACACATACTCTAAATCTGCATCCGTACTGACTAATGGTCCTTAAAAAGGATGTTTCAAGCCCTCTCTTCAGTGAGTAAATGACTGGATTAATTTCAGAGCTAAATATGCAAAATGATGGGTAATACAAACCTGAGCAAAGAGACATCAAGGAGCAGAAATTCTTCACTGATTACACAAAAAAGAGAAGCATAACAAACACTGGAAGAGCACCTTCTCCTCCTGCTAAACAAACAAACTAGGAGGAGTGAGCCATTCAGCCCCTCAAACGTGTGCTGCTGCCATTTGATAAAATTGACAGCTGATTAGATTTTGGCCTCAACCCCACATTCCGCTAAACCCCTCCTTCTGTAAACTAACTCAGGGCCAAACTGACACAATTCCAAACAAATACAAAATCAGACAAACATTTAGGGTATCAAATTGTCAAGAGTGACACTGCATGCACATGGTGTGATGTTTGACCCTAGGCAGTGGCACAGGATGTACATTAAGAGTGAAACCACACCCCTTCCTCAGGAAATTCACACAGATGGCAATACCACAACTTTACTTAGCTGCCAAAAAAATGCCCCACCCAACCAGACACTAAAATAAAAGCAAAACACTATAGATCTGAAAATCTGAAATAAAACCAGAAAGTGATGGGAGATACACCAACAGGTTTGGCAGCATATGGAGAGAAAGAGTTTACATTGAGTCAAATATGGCTCCTCTTCATTTTAATCACCACTGTCTCAAATATGAGCCCAACTGGGCACTTATAGTCATCTCATCTCAGCAGAATTAGTGACAGAGCTCTGGACTTCCCTGATCTGTATATTTTAGTTTCCTATGGCTCTGTACATATACCTGTTGAATTGCAAGATCTGTGTAACATTTAAAGTTCTCAGAAGGCTACACAGATATTTTATCTTACAAGATGTGGAGAAACCACACAGCACAGCATGGTCGAAAGTTTATTGCTGCTGAGTTAAAAAATCCTTCCTCATTTAAAACCGTTTTATGAACTATCCCACAATTGTCAGATCCTCATTTTTTCGAACAATTTGAACAAAAGCTAGTGACTGATAATACTGACTTGTTTGCATAAACAATTGTATAAACTCATACTTAATTTAATTTTCATCTGTGTTTGTGTGCACATCCTTGCATCAATGTGGTCAATAAGCATTTTGAAGCTAGAAATGCAAACAATACTTTGAAAGTAAATAAATCCATGTCGTGAGATAGTATCAGCTGGTCAATGGCAGAGCCAAAACCATTCAAGTCTTCCTAGAATACAGAAGGAAAAAAATCAGCCAATGTTTAACTTTTGATCACAATTAAGTGACAGTAACTCATACATGTAATTTTTGACTTCAAATGAGGACAGCTTTTGCCTCTACAGTGATGTCTCAAAGCTGCTGACCTTCTCACATACAGACAGTAACACAAAACAATGGCTACTTGAGTACTCATGATATGGAGATGTCGGCGTTGAACAGTAAGAAGTCTCACAATACCAGGTTAAAGTCCAACAGGTTTATTTGGTAGCACAAGCCACAAGCTTTCAGAGCACTGCCCCTTCATCAGGTGAGTGGGAATTCTGTTCACAAATAGGGCATAATAAAGACACAAACTCATTTTACAAAGTAATGGTTGGAATGCAAGTCTTTACGGGTAAAGACAGGACTTTAACCTGGTATTGTGAGACTTGTTACTGTATTTGAGTACTGGCAGGCTTGTCTTATCAAAAGGGAAATGGAGAAATGGAATTCCCACAGAAATATGTATTTTGAAAAAGCTTATGGAGATCACAGAAAATGTACACAACGCAGTGTCAATTTTAATGATTGAAAAATAAACAGTCATAAAACAAGCAAGGCTTTCTGCAATAATTTATTAATATATTTCAATATTTGAACATTGTTACTTCCCTTTTTATGCAAATCTTGATTTATTTTTTGTCTTTGTGTGAATTTGTTAAGAATGTTCTGGGACCAAACTGGTAATATAATCGTGATAAAAATCTTTTAAAAATTCCTTCTAATTCTTAACCAATTAACAGTGCAAACTTGCTGCTTTGAAGTAGAGAGAACGACCAACCTTAACTCTCAAGCTGACCCTCTCCCTGAGATCTGCACCAGCTCTTTGATTCAGACTGCTCACAAAGATATATACTTGAAATTAGCAAATCATTAGCATGGAGAAAGGGAGGAAAAGAACAAAATTGAGGTCCCAATGCTGAAGCAGTACCTTCTCAAGTAAGAAATTACCCATCAAAATGTTTTAAAATAATAGCATATCATTGCTCATATTTTAGTGCATGTAGTATGTAAACACATATAGCTACACTTAGTAAATACAAAAAAGAAGTTTGTCAAAAGCCCTTTGAAATGGTTTCACATTATTGAAAAGACAAGTTACAGCCCATGCAAAATGTTTGTGGTGCAAGAGATACCTACTTAAACTTCGTACAATCCTGCTAAGTTATTAAAAAGTAAATTACAGAACATTTTATATGCAGGCAAGTTTGGGTAATGTGGACCGCTCTAATTGAAAAGTAATCAATTACATGATGAGGGGAAGATATTTTGGGTGGGATGAGAATTGATCAAGGTCTAATTAAGCACAGACTAAAGTTTTATGTCATCTAAATCACTGTTTTCTGTATTTATCTTTTCAACCTTGGTGTTGTGTTCAACTGTAGGCCCTCATCCTTCACCTAAAGCACTTTTATGTTTAATACCACTTAATCCAGGTTGATACCAAGCCGAGCTCTACACACACATTTTGGCTTTTGTTCCCCAGTAGGCCTATTACAGGCCAATTTAAACATAAAAAGACCAATTTGGCATTCAAAACCAAGGGCAATAGATTTTGAGAGAAGATTTATTTTATTCTTCATTTGCCCCTCCTCCAACACACAAGACACATTAAGACAGGAAGAGTGGGCAGTAAAAATCAAACAGCAACAATCCATGAAAGAGACGCTAAACTAGTCTTGCAGGACAGCATGTCTGCATTGCAAAACAAGCACAAACATACAAAACATTTTCTGTGCCTTTAAGCAAGCCACAGGAGGGATTCTACTAGCAAATGAACAACCCAGCAAGCAGATGAGGGAATTAAATGGGTGGAGGAAAATTTCATGGAGATATGTTATACCTAAGAAAGGTAATGATATACAGAGTGAAACCTTGGCTCTTTACATGAACATAATACTAAATATAATTGCAATAAAATGTTGCTACCTATAATCCAACTTACTATACATTAGTCAGACATTGATCTTAGCACTGTAAATAGATTTATTTTGTTGCCAACATGAAGATAGTTCTATAGTGGTGCTTGTATGTTTCTATTTACAATGCTTTCTGTTGTAATGTATCCATCTAAGCCTGCCATTAAAATAAACTTAAGGGCTGGATTGGAGATTTAATTTGGTTGAAAAACTTTACAGTCGTTCATAAAAAAAGAATGAACAAGTCTAAAATGCAACGTGCACAAATCACCTGGCTCGTTTACAACTAAAAACATTAATGTGTACATAGAAAAATAAGTAATCACTGTATTCTAGATTTTATACTGAACGAAATTTGGTGCAACTACATCAAAAGAAAAAGAAAACATATTACGGAATATTACTTTATTTCTGCCCAATGGTGTGCATTAAATCCTAGTTTTTAATTCATCATATTGACTGAAGTGATATGATTAGTAGAACTGCCAATCATTTGGCAATGTTAAAAGAATTTATATGTGGAAGCATTGTGTGACAACTTTCAGGCACACATTTAAAGCAGTTTATTAATATACCCACTTCTTCTCTTGAAACATGTTAAAACATTTAGGATAAATTCATATTTCCTAGAATAGGGGTGTTCACTTCATGGGCTGCATAGGAATTAAACTATCCCTGTGTAGTAGTAGGTAGCAAGTTTTAAATGTTACAGATTTACATAAAAGTGATACAAACAGATTTTGGTGGTGTGATTTAGGATTCACTAAACATAAACACATTCCACACAAGGAACACACAAATAAGGAATATTGATGAAGAAAACAGAGTTCCTGGGGCTCAGGATTACTATTCAGGACAAAGCTGATCACAAGGAACATAATGTTTAGGGACGCCTCCATTCACAATGGCCTTGGCACTTGCGGTTTCCAACACTAACCACACTGTCAACACCACTACCATCAATGATGCAGGACATGCCCATGTCAACACTAACTCCTCAATTACCCTTTTTACAGAAAATATGTCTGGCAAAATTCTCTCCCTTTTGTCCCTCAAGGGCTTGCTGATGATAAATGCAGTTCACCTCCTAAATTAAAACACTAGACTGCAACTAGTGCATTCTGGTAAGCAGATACCACACGCTCACACACAATACAAATAAATCATTTGAATGTACAGGTGAATTAATGGTAACTAGAGGGAAAGTCAAGTCAGGTCAATCCCTTGACAACCAGGAACATAAGAGGAAATACAGGTGGGGAGTTTAAATTGTGTACAGATGAACAGCCAGCTTGGGATCCTGTTTGATAGAGGCCAAGCTGGGATGCAATGTTTTGTCAGCTTGGATCGTATGTTTGTCCCTCATGTGGGAACCATGATTGGACTTAGGAACATAGGAATTTGGAGCAGAAAAAGGCAAATACAGCCCTTTGAGCTTGCTCCGCCATTCAGTCAGATCATTGCTGATATCATCCTGGTCTCAAATGCACCTTCCAACCTGTTCCCCATGTGCCATTTTAAAAAATAAATTTGAATTGGCTTTTTTCTGATTAGGAGCACTGAAAGGTAACCACAAAAATGTATATGTACAAACAAACAGCCAGCATGTTTGATGGAGCCAAAGGTAGGATGCAATGTTCATCAGCTTGGCTTGCATGTTTGTCCCTCATCTGGGGACCATGTTTGGGTTTCATTTAAATTGGCTTTTTTCTAAGTAGAATTACATGAGGTAACCAAATATATATAAATAATATGTGTATGTACAAATGAACAGCCAGCTTGGATCACGTTTGATAGTGGCTAAGATGGGATGCAATGTTTTGTCAGTTTGGATTGTGTTTGTCCCTCGCGTGGGGACCATAATTGGGTTTCATTTGAATTGTTTATTTTTACCTAGAATTAAAATACCAAAAAGGTAACCATATGCACACACACGTTGTGTGTTTGCGTGTACAAATGAACAGCCAGCTTGGATCATGTTTGACAGAGACAAAGATGGGGTGCAGTGTTATGTCAGCTTGGATCATGTGTTTGTCCCTCATATGGGGACAATGATGGGGCTTCATTTGAATTGTGTTTTTTTTCTGATTAGTATTAAACTGCCAAAACGTAGCCAAAAGAAATGTAAAAATGAACAATAAGTGTGTGTAAATGGGGGAGGGTGATTTAATACTAAAGCAGAAGCATGCCAGTAAACACAACCCTTCCCCCCATCCGCGTATCCCCCATTTATCCGGGTGCCGGGGCGGGGGTTCCTCAACGTTCTAAAACGGTTATTTTTAAACCAAGTGCGCGCGATCCGCCCGGCAACGTCGCGCGGCCCAGCAACGGAGCTGCGCAGGCGCACTCTCGCCCCGCCAGCTCCTTGTGGGGGCCAACGTTCACCGGGGCTGACAGAGAGAGAGGGAGATGAAAAACACTCACCGAGACACAGGGGCTGGAGGTGGTACTGGGTGTCGGAGACCGCTGCACCGTCACAAGAGCCATCTATAAAATCCCGTGCGCTCCCAATCGCATTCTCCTGCCAGAGGCCCGCCGAGGGGTTGGGGGGGGGATGAAGTGTGGGTTTTATTAATTTTTTTTGTCCTCCTCACTCTCGTTTACAAATCATCCATTAAACACAGCGAATGAAGACAACAACAACGCCCTACCAACTCCCGATGCTGCTCGCTCACTCGACTCTGCCCGTTTCCACCCACCCTCCCTGTTTGCGCATGCGCGCGAGACCTCGCCTTGTCAACAAAACTTAACCCTTTCGAAGCCGGCGGAAAGTGGACGCCAAAGGGACATTCTTGGCACACCGAGCCCAATGCAAAATAAGACATCCTCCTGGAAGAGCAGAAAGGCTGTGGGGTTATATGGATCTTGGAAAAAGGGGCGGCTAGTTCATTTTTCACCCTTGTTGTCTCTTCCCTCAACTCCCCCCCCCAAACCACTTATTGCTGAGCACAAACAAAAAAGATTTTTTAAAATGGGGTTAAAAATACTGTTTCCCCAAAGTTTTACATGAAATAGCAACTCTATGCACCCTCATTATGCACCCTCCTTTCCTCTCCCGCTATGTACTCTATGAAGGGAATGTTTTGTCTGTATAGCAGGCAAGAAACAATACTTTTCACTGTCCCAATACACGTGACAATGATAAATCAAAACTCTGCAGTCAACAGTCGTTGCAATTGGTTATATAACTGTCGCTGTGCTCACCTAGTTGACCTTAGCCAGACAGTGGGTACCAACAGCTGCCTTGCTTATTGCCCAAGGTGAGGAAAAAAAGGAAAATCAACCAGGGTTTCAGCTTTTGATTGCATTAAATTGATTTATTATTATCACATGTATTGGAACACAGTGAAATGTATTATTCCTTGCCGCTATACAGACAAAAGATACCATTCATAGAGCACATAGGGGAGAAGGAAAGGAGTATTGCAGTTACAGATAAAGTGTAGAGAAAGATCAGGTTATTATGTGATACAGCCATTCAAAAGTCTGATGGCAGCAGGGAAAAAGCTGTTCTTTGGTTGGTTGGTACGTGCTTTCAGACTTTAGTATTGTTTGTCATCTTAATAGAAGAAGGTGGAAGAGAGAATGTACAGGTGCATGGGTTCCTTGATTTTGCTGGTTGCTTTCCTGAGGCAGTGGGAAGTGTAGATGGAATCAATGGATGGGAGGCTGGTTTGCGTGATGGACTGGGCTTCATTCACAACTCGCTGTAGTTTCTTGCGGCCTTGGACAGAGCAGGAGCAAAGCAAGATGTGATTAATCCGGAAAGGATGCTTTCTATGATGCATCTCTAAAATTGGTGAGAGCCGTAGTGGACATGCTAAGTTTCCTTAGCCTTCGGAGAAAGTAGAGGCATTAGTGGGCTTTCTTAAGTGTAATGTCAGTGTGGATTATTACTCATTAGCCCTGTTAGAAACTGATAAATATTAGAATCATAGGATCCCTACAGTGCAGAAGGAGGTCAGTTGGCCCATTAAGCTTGCACCGATAGCAATCCCACCCAGGTCCTATCCCCATAACCCAATGTATTTACCCTGCCAATCCTGCTGACACCAAGGAACAATTTAGCATAGCCAATCCACCTAACCTGCTCATCTTTGGATTACTTGAAGGTAGGTGTATTTAAGTGGTTAAATAGTCTACTAGAACTCACGCATAAAGATTAACTACCTTAGTAAAGTAAGAGTTTTAGTTGAACTGTACTCCACGACAGGAGATGCATGAGTAATGTAAACATTGAAATTTATAATTATCACTTACCACTGTGTAATTAAGAATTTTGCCAAATATCTTCATTTTCTTTTTCCTTTACCCCATTTCTTCCAGTGGTGATTCCTCACACTGGTTATTAACTCAAAAGCACCAGTGCCGTGCAGTACCTTGCCCAAATGGTTGTTATTGATCCCTTGATTTGGACTGTGTTTCTGGACATTTCAACCACAAGATCATCACAACCAAATCCAGTTCTGTTTTTGCCCCAGTATTCACACTGGCGAATTCCAGCAAGATATTGGTAAGATTGCGATATGATACAAAATTGACTAAGCAACAGATAACTGGAGGTGCAGATAAATAGGGACGGCTCCAACTGATATTTGTGACTAGTCAAGTTACACTATAGTTTTTTTTCAGTCATATTTTGTTTCAGCAATCTAATAAAATGTTAGAAATTTTGCTGATTGGACCAAACTATGTTGTTCAGATGACATAAAATATCAGCTAGACGTGGAGAAATTATTTGTATTAGCAAAGAAATGGCAAATTGATTTAACATGGAGAAGATGAAGGGAATAATGAAATGGAAATTGTATATATGTCTTTTTTCATAAATAACAGGCTTACTAAGAGCCTATGAATGAAAGGGGAGAATGATTGACAATCACATTGGAATCTTTCACAGGAGACAATAAGAATTTGCATTTATTCAGTAACTTTTTTAGTTCTCAGGATGTTTAAAAGCACTTCCGCAATCAATAAACTACTTTTTAGTGTTTTTGTTATGTAGGAAAAGACCGCAAATAATGTTAAAATAGTCAGCAAATGAAATGACTGACCATTTCTTTTGTTTTTAGTGCTGTTAGTTGAGAGAGGAATTTTGACCAGGATACGGAACTCTCTGTTCTTCAGAATCTTTTATGTTTATCAAAATGCACTTCACAGAGAATTATTTGGCTGTAATACAATTTGGGACAACCTGACAACATGAAAAATTCTATCCAAGTGCAAGTTCCTTTGTTCATTTATTCTTCAATGCTAATTCATCGATCTCCTTTCAAAGGGAGGCATGGTTAAAGGCAAATTTAAATAAAGAATACTTATGGTGTGAAGACCAAAAATCTAACTTCCCAAATTTCCTTTGACCCAAAGCTAAACCCATAACTGCCATCAAGATGAAGGACAAGGGACAAGTGCATGAATACAAGAACATAAGGAAATTGGAGCAGGAGTAGGCTATATGGCCTCTTGAGCTTGCTTTGTCATTCAATATGGCCATGATTGAACTTCTACATCAACTCCACTTTTCCACTCTCACTGCCAAATCCTTTGATTGACCTAGTGCCCAAAGATCTATCAGTTTCAAGTCTTGAATATACTCAATGAGTGATCATTCACAACCCTCTGGGGTAGAGAATTCCAAAGATTTCACAAGCCTCTCAGTGTCATCATAGAATCCCTAGAATGCAGAAGAGGCCGTTCAATACATCAAGTCTGCACCGACTCTCTGACAGAGTGCCCTCTCCCCCACCCTATCCCTGTAATCTCACACATTTTCCATGGATAATCCATCTAACCAACATATCTTGGTACACTAAGGGGCAATTTAGCATGGTCAATCCACCACATCTTTGGATTATGGGAGGAAACCGGAGCACCCGAAGGGGAAAACGTGCAAATTCACACAGACAGTTACCCAAGGCTGGAATTGAACCTAGAGTTGTGAGGCAACAATGCTAACCACTGTGCCACCATACCACCCATGAAGAATGTTTTCTCATCTCAGTACCAAACAGCTGGTCTTTATTCTGAGGATTTCATGGCTTTACTTGTCCTGAAACCATAAAATCTTACCCAAAGTCAACAAACCTTCCCATTGTCCACCCCTTGCCCACTTTGATCCCTGTGGCAGATGGGGTGATAAAATTCTGGCCCCTCATTCTAGGCTCTCCAACCAGAGAAAACAATCTCTTTGCATTTAATGTGTCAAGCCCCTAAGAATGTCATGCACTTCATAAGTTCTTCTCTAAACTCCAGAGAATATAGGCCAATTCTACTCATTTAATCCTCATGGGAGAGGCCTCTCATCCTGGGAATCAAGCTAGTGAACCTTTGTTGTATTTCACCTTAGGCAAATCCTTGTTTCCTTAGACCAGGAGACAAAACTGTAAACAGCATTGTGATCTCACCAAAATAATATATAATTGCGCCAAGATTTCTTTACTCCTATGTTCCAACTAGCTTGCAATAAAGGCTAGCTTACGATTTGCCTTCCTAATTGCTTGTGATATCCACATGTTAACTTTTAGATTTCTCTAAATACGGACATTCACTAGGCTAATCTTTTAAAAATTATTCAATGTTTCCATTCTTCCTGTTGAAGTTAATAATTTCACACTTCCTACATAATCAGACACCTCCATTTACAGTCTTTGAGTGTTTCTCAGGGCTTACATTCAGCTATTGTTTTGTACATATTACACATGTTTCCTCATCTATGTTTTTCATATAGATTGTAAGTAACTGAGGCCTTTGACCTTTAAACTGTTGATCGTTGATGCATGCCAGTAGTTGCACCCTGCCATTCTGAAAATGATCCATTAATTCCTACTGCCTGATTTCTGTCTGTTAAAACATCCTCAGTGCATGCTGATATATTATTTTCCAGTCACGTTCTGGTATTCCATGAGCCTGGGAACACCAATACCTTCAAATTCCCCTCCATTTAAATTAACATCCAATATTATAGAATTGTAGAATGATACTGTACAGAAGGAGGACATATATTGCTGTTCCGTCATCATTAATGGGTTAAAATCCTGGAACTCTCCACTAAACTGCACTGTGGGACTACCTTCATATTTTTTAAAAATTTATTTATTAGTGTCACAAGTAGGTTTACATTAACACTGCAATGAAGTTATTGTGAAAATCCCCTAGTAGCCACACTCCTGCACCTCTTCGGGTATACTGAGAGAGAATTTAGCGTAGCCAATGCACCAAACCAGCACATCTTTCAGACTGTGAGAGGAAACCACAGCACCAAGAGGAAATCCAGTAGACACGGGGAGAACATGCAGATTCCACACAGATGGTGACTCAACTCGGGAATCGAACCCGGGTCCCTGGTGCTATGCAGGAGCAGTGCTAACCACTGTGCCACCATGCTGCCCCATGAGCTATAGAAGAGAATACCAGCAGCTTCTGAAGGATATCTAGGGATAGGCAACAAATGGTGGCTGTGCCAGTGATGTCAACATCCCAAGAGTGAATAAAAAGCATATATTGTTGAATGTATGACAAAGGCGTATGTGGAGGAACTTTATTCTTTTGTGTGATTCCATTGCATTATTATGGCACAGGTAACGGCCAGTTGGTCCATCAATTCAATGATGGCTCTCTGTAGAGCAATCCATCAGTCTCATTCCCCCAATCTATCCTCATACTCCTGCAAGTGTATTTCATTCAAGCCCATTCAATACTTTTTAAATCATTCATCATCTGCACTTTGAACAACTTTGTAGGTAGCCAGTTCCAAGTCATTACTGATCGCTGTGTAAAAGGAGGTCTCCCTATCTTCCTTCTATCTCTTGCCCAAAAACCTGAAATCTATGTCCCATAGTCCTTGTACCATTGGCTAATGAGAACTGTTTTTCTCTGTCTACAATATCTAAATCTGCTGTAATCATGTAAAATTATATCAAATCTCCCCTCGATCTTCTTTCCTCCAAGGAGAATGACACTAACTTTGTACCTGAAATCCCTCAACCCTGGTTCCATTCTGGTAAATCTCCACACAAGGACTCTAATCTAAATTACAGTAGGTCAGTCATTGAACCTTACCTTCCTGATTTTGATTGTTCAATTGCATTATAGATAGTGTGCTTGCCAACATGCTCATAAGGGGCAAGAATATTGTTTTGTACTATGACAATTTGTAATCGTGTACAAGGAAACAATGCAGCTGATTTAGTTAGTCTGATAAATAAATTAAATATTTGTGTTTTTTTTTTAATTAACACAAAATAGGACTGTGATGAGGGCTCTGATTTAGAGGTCCCACAACTAAAGTATTACATATGAACACATACTCCTATGGGGCTTTCTTTCATAGCTAGTTATACACCGCAACATCCCTGAGTCAATAAATGTAAATTCAGACATTGTAATTGTACCAAAATACCAGGAAATACTTTATTTTTTAGCTGTGAGATCTCACATCCCAAAGACACAAGTTTCCAGATGGTTAGTTGTGATCTACTGCCAAAACATCACCCCCATTGTTAAGAATCTTGGCTGGCTTCCAGATTTGTAACTTCTGGATTCAAGTTTCCATTCAGTATCAGATAGTGACTAATACAAAGTAAGTATACTAAGAGAGGACACTTGAAAAGTTGGAATATGTGCAATTTGATGTTTAATCTTAATGCTCAATGCCACTAAACTAACCAAAAGCGCACTGTGAATTTCAAAGAGGGCTTTCTTATTTTGGGTCAAAGTATCCAATTGTTCCGTTTTATAACTATTTTGACCTGCTTTAAATCTTTGTATAGTTTGAGCATTATTGATTTATAAAGAATGACAATAAACTACTATCATAATAAACCGTGTTGTTATGGACTTTACAAACTGGAACATTGTTATGGTTTGTTGCCTTTTTGTCAGTGAAAGCCAAACCAAATCATTCATAGGTTCAGAACTTTTAGATATACAGCTTGAGAATGGAGCCTATTTAAAAAGTTTGACGAACTACTAAGTTGCTGAAGTAAATTTAAAACATTATTGTAACGTGGTCATTACGGTTTTGAATACCAGGACTGGCTGCCCCAAATGTGAAAGCCAAGGCATGTTTATGGCTTGATTACTGACTGATAAGCTGTATGAAGAGAACTGTTTTAACTTTGTGCTGGGAGAAGGGACAACATTCTCAGGGCAACTCATTGCGTGGAAGTCTATGTAGCCAAAAATACTATTGGTAAAAGTTTTGAATATTATTCAGTTTCTGTGTGCATTACAGTTAATCTTCACACTTTGTTGGTAAGATCCTATAGTTATAAAATAATGCTTGCCTATTTAGTATCAATACATTATATTTAGTACCCACCTTTCAAAGGGGGATTCACTAGCCTTGCTCACTGCTGGTGAGAATCCCAATGCCCTGCTGAATGAGTCGTTGGCCAAAAATCAGGATGCTCATTGGGCATGAGACAATCAGGATTCACCCGACCCGTTCCGCCGACCCTGATCAGGTTCTTGCCCAGAGCTGGCAGCAACCTGTATATTATTTAAAACCCCTATTTTAAATTCATTTGCAGGCTTGAAGCCTGATTCAATGCCCTCCTGCATTCACCCGTGTCCCCAGCATGAAACGCACCTTACGGGCTTTGGTGCTGGTAATGACTTGGTGTGTTGGATCCCAAGGAGGATCAAGGAGATAGGTCCAGTGGCTATTTGCCCTTCTACTGCTGCCAGACTACAGGCGAAGGCCGTCCAAGGGTCCTGGGAGTTGGGTAGGCTCAGGCAAGTGATTGACCTGGATGGATGGAGTGTCCCTTCGAGCCCTGACAGATGTGGAAATCATTCCTGGCATGGTAACTTCAAGCAACTCTCTGCTCAACATCTTCCTTCTTGCCTGTCAACTGTGAAAATTTTGAAGGGGCCATAAACAGTAATATGATAATGACCACTTTAATCCCTGTGCCCCCTGGTCACCTGGCAGGCTTTTAAATCACAGCAGCACTCCATTCTGCATCAGGTATTTTCCTTTCTTTTTTTCAGAAACTGCAAATTCGCCTTTGAAGTCCTCTGACAGAAAGGAGATGTCAATTTCAAGGAGGGACGAGGATTTCTCCTCCACCGCTGTTCACAGCCTCAATCCATTCTCACAGCTTTTATCTGAAGTCTCTGAGCCTTCCTAGAAAGCTCAATTGCTTTGAAACACTCTCTATTCCATTTTTAATCTTTGAGCCGCTGCCTCAGCTCTAGGGACCCTGGTTCAATTTCAGCCCGGCTATGTGGAGTTTGCACATTCTCCCTGTGTGTGTATTGGTTTCCTCTGGGTGCCCCAGTTTCCTCCCATTTCCCAAAGATGTGCAGGTTAGGTGAAATGGCCATGCTAAGTTTCCTGTTAATGTCCCAAAGTGTGTAGTTTAGGGGAATTAGTTGGGTGAGTACGTGGCCTTATGGGAAAAAGGCTGGTTGGCGTGAATTGTATGAATTTGCGCCCATCACAAGAGTGAATCCCACCTGACAAATACTCCAAATGCAAAACCCTGCTGAAAATGGGAGAGTTTACTTCTTTCCATCTTTAAAAAAGAAGCTTTTTGATCTTGATAAAATAACCTCCTTCCAAGGTTAGGAGCTGTGCTGTGGATGTAAGAAACCATCTGAAGAAACTTTGCAAAAATTACGCTCTGACTGACTTCAGAGGGTACCTGTTAAGATCGCTTACCCCACATGTACAACCTAAATGGTTCAAGTTAAACAGGGCCCCATATTAGCAGCTAAACATCACAACTGGGTTCTGTGCTGTGATCATGCATAACCCTGGTATGCAACATTGGCTAATACCAGAAAGAACCAGCATAATGGGACGCACATTAAAAATAAATTGTAACTGTGTCTCCTCACCTAGTAAGAAGTCTCATAACACCAGGTTAAAGTCCAACAAGTTTATTACTATCAAATAAACTTGTTGGACTTTAACCTGGTGTTGTGAGACTTATTACTGTGTTTACCCCGGTCCAACGCTGGCATCTCCACATCATGACTCTCCTCACCTAACCAGCTGAAGGAAGATGGCTGTTGGCCAAGAAATATAAAACTCAAGAGGAAACCATGAACAAAAAAACAGCTTCTGTGCATTTACACGCATACACAAACATGCTGTCACATACTATATATATTTCAAAATTGTTCAGCGTTCCTTTCTGCTTCAGCTCAGGAAGGAAAAAAATGGACTTGCATTTATATAGTGCCTTTCATGATCTCAGAATGTCACTGGACAATTAATTCAGAAACTTAGCTAATGTTATGGGGACCCAAATTCAAATCCCACCACGGCAAATGTGGAATTTGAATTCAATAGTAAAAACCTGGCATTAAGAATCTACTGATGACCATGAAATCATTATCAATTGTCAGAAAAACCCATCTGGTTCACGAATAATCTTTCGGGAAGGAAATCTGCTGCCCTTACTTGGTCTGACCTATATGTGATTCTAGAACAACAGCAATGTGGTTAACTCTCAACTGCCCTTGGGCAACTTGTGATGGGCAATAAATGCTGACCAGCTAGCAAATCCATGTCACATGAATGGATAAAAATAAATAAATAACACCACACTAGCCTGAACAGAATGCCAATGATAATATTGTTATGAACAACATTTTGGGAAATTCTGAATGCAGAAATTTCTACTTTGCAACCGGGTGTCCTGTCTCCTAGTGCTTACTGTTAGCACTCACACTGGAGCCAGAATGCTGTGGGTTCAAGACCCAGAAACTTCAACACATAATTCAAGCTGACACCGTATCATAGCTGAGGGAGTACTACACATCAGAGATTCTGAACTTCACACAAAGTGTGAAACCAAGGCTTATTCTGCCCTCTCAGGTGGACATGAAAGTCTTAACGGCACTATTTTGAAAAAGGGCGGCAGATTTCCCCTTGGTGTTCTGGCTGCAATTTATTCCTGTTGTCCCTGCTAAACAGTCTGTTTATAAACCTTTATACAGTGGACAAAGAACTGCAAGTCTGTACTAACTGTACTAACTCTTGTTAGTACAGTAATATTTATTCACATGCACAATTGATATTAATCACCCACACAGTCAATATAAGTTATTTACAGAATACAAAAGTTCAAATCCAATACTAGACCTTGACTTAACTTTTGCGTAACTGGCAAGTACCCAGGCAGATATTGGCCTTTATCTATATTTTGGTCTCCGTAGTCTGGTCCTTCAGTCTGGTCTGATATATCGGCTCTGATCTTCTTTTCATCGTTTTTGTAGTGGCGGTCCTCATGGTGGTAGTTTCTGGTGGTGTCATTCGTGAGAGAGAGAGTGACATCCTTTCATTGTGCAGTGCCTTTTATCCCTCATTGGTTTTGCGCCTTTTCTGGTTATTGCCAATCAACTGATCGGGACTTGATCATCCTGATCGATAAAGTCCAAACAGGTGCTGCCACACCAATCTTTGGGTGTGTACACTCAACGGCCATGCCTGTAGGTGCTGGAGGCACATAGGTCACATACCTTCCTCCCAAGTAAGGAGTTAAGGTGCCCTCTGATGAACAACTCTGTTTGACCAGAAAGTGTCCATTGTCTTTGACATGGCCTATGTCCTCTGTACTTGAGAGTCTGAGCCGCAGCCTGTTTATCTCTGTCTTTTAAGGCTGCAGACCATCTGTTTCTGTATTTGGCCAATTATCCCAACGTGCTTTGTAAATCACCATCTTCGGTGGCCCGTGTGGCCACAGTCCCTCCTTCCTCAAACAACATCATGAAAAGCAGATTATCTGCCTGTTATCACGTTGCAAATTGGGTTTTGCAATCACTGGTTACTGTGTTTCCTACATGACAACATTGACTGCACTTCAAAAGTGTTTCATTGGCTATAAATGCTTTGGGATGTGTGCTAAAGTTGTGAAAAACACCATAAAAATGAACATCTTTCTCAAAAGAAACCAACTGCCTCCTCTGTGCCCACTAATAAACCCAACAACAAATATTTCACTTTTTAATAATGTTATTTCTATAGATTTTAAACAATGCCTTTATCTCTTCGTATACTTTATTTTATCTAAAGATGCTGCTATCTGAACCCTCATCAAACTCCATTGTGAAAAAGATTTTGATGGATTTTTTTGCCATTCAACCATCCAGTCTAGTTTTAAAATTTCTACAGTTAAGCTAAGAATACCAATTCTCATTTATTTCTGACATCAGAAGAGTGAATTTCTGGTACAGTAGTTGTAAAACAATTAAAAATTTAGACATGTCTCCTAGGGCAGCAGAGTGACACTGTGGTTAACATTGCTGCCTCTCAGTGTCATGGACCTGGGTCAATTCCCAGCTTGAGTCACTGTGCAGTGTACCTGAATAGGTGCCAGCGTGGATGAATAGGGGATTGTCACAGCCACTTAATTGCAGTGTAAATGTCAGCCTATTTGTGATCCTAATGAATTTTTAAAAATTCTGTCTCCTCTTGGTTCATACCTGCAATGATTTTGATTAAGTAACAATTTATTTCTAATTTAATACAAAACATTGTGCCTTTCTCCAACATATTGGATCAACATCTCCCTTTCATTGCCCCATCTAAACATCTCAGTTCCAGCTCCTGGAATTTAAAAGTACCCTATGTCCAAATCGACACAACTATCAAAACCAAATACCATTCATAATCTTTTTAATGCTGCTTCTGTGACAGAAAATTATTAGATCCAAATGTGTTCTGGATTTGGCCCAAAATTAATAACATGGATAATATTAATCCAGTTATACTTTTTTGAAATTAATATTGCAGTGGCTCATTCTTTGGCCTTGCCATCTGAGGTATTCACATTAGTTGCTGACAAATGCATAGCGTGAGCTTGTGAAGTCACAGTAAGACTGTGCTACCGTGGGCGGCACAGTAGCACAGTGGTTAGTACTGCTGCTTCACAGCTCCAGGGGCCTGGCTTTGAATCCTGGCTCGGGTCACTGTCTGTGTGGAGATTGCACATTCTCCCTGTGTCTGTGTGGGTTTCCTCCGGGTGTCTCGGTTTTCTCCCATAGTCCAAAGATGTGCGAGCTAGGTTGATTGGCCATTCTAAATTGCCCCTTAGTGTCCTGAGATGCATAGGTTAGAGGGATTAGTGGGTAAATATGTAGGGGTATGGGGATAGGGCCTGGGTGGGACTGTGGTTGGTGCAGACTAGATGGTCCAAATGGCTTCCTTCTGCATTGTAGGATTCTATGATTCTAATAGTCAAAACAAAAATCTACTGCATAACTTTAACAGAGAAATCTGGTACCAGTATGATGCTAGTGCACCTTTAAGAGTTTTTTTTAAAATCATGCTCACAGCCTTGGGTAATGTCATTGCTGGAGGAAGGAGAAAATAATTTTGTTTTGGCCTTGGTGTTGGAGGCAGCCTTAGAAGCAAGCTGAAAAAGAAGTCTCTTTCGCTCTCAGTTTTTCTGAAAACTTTACCAGTTAGCTGCAAGAAAGGCTTATTGCCCTGCTGCAATAATTAATCTGTGCTTTGATGTTTTGGAGAGCTGCTACGACTATAGGTGGCTCTGAGTTTTCAAGATCATTTGAAATAAGCATTCAACCCAGGGAGCTGGATTCTAGTATCATGTCAGCTTTAGCCTGTGCTGTAATAAATTTCTTTAAAGGCTTTATTTATAGGATTTTGGTTTTAATTGGAACACATTAGAGATATTCATTAAGTACATTATAGTGGTTGTTTTGTCTTTTGTTTGATAAAAGTTCTTGCTAAATTTCTAACTATGCACGTTAACTATATTCTTCAATAAACTTTGTCTGATAAAAGTTCCCTGGTGGGTTACTTGAATTATATCTGAAGTGGAATATCTCATGTTTATCCTAGCCAAATTCAAGATGCAAACTTGTTGTTCTAGTGGGCTTCATAAAACACTTTGAAGTTTCTGCCCTAGTGATCATTATTTTATGACTTGGGTGTTGCTCAAAATTTTTCTGTTTGTCTCCAGAAGCAATTGTATTTCTCGCCACATATCACCTCATCTTCATGGCTTCAATTTTATCTGACCACCTGTGAAATCTTCCAGCTGTAATTACAAATAGGATATGCCATTTTAATAGTTGGAAGAGTAGAAAATGTAAAAGGTAAGGATGTTTTCTGACTGCTTCATTTTGTTCGAATATTGATCCGTATTAGGGGCATTGCATGATATCAGAAAATGCAGAGGGGGATGATAATTTTGCAAAGAATGTCCATCGTGAATACTATTCTCCATTAGTTTAACATCTTTGCGCTTAATGAAGCGAACATACTTTATGTTGAAAGTCAAAAGAAATACATTTAAAAATTATAAGCTTTAATATCATACCAATATTTCCCCAGCTGTGGAAGTATACAACACAGATGAGAGCCAAATCTGACTTTTTTAAGTTTATTCACTTGAAGATAAGATGATATTTGGATTAATGAAAGAAAATGTTTTGTCACATACATTATAGACCATGTTGCATGACTCTAGTGATCTGAAGGCATTAGCAGCTGTGCCTTCAGTTATTAAGCTGTAAACTTTGGATTATCACCAAACCTCCCTACATCGATTTCTCCACCTTTCAGACATTCCCTAAAATCTACATTTCTAACCAAGCTTTTGGTCTTCTATCCTGGAATTCACTTATGTTACTCAGTATCAAATTTTATTTGACAATGTTCATGTGAAATGCCTTAGAACATTTTACTATGTCAAAGACACTATATAAATTGAGAGCATTGTTGTGTAAATGAATCACAGAATCAAAAAAAATTTACTCCATTCTTAAAGTTACAAAGGCAATGCTCAGAGGGGATCAGGCAGATCCAGATCCATCTCCTTGCCTGCTCCAAAACACAAATTCAAATTCCAATTGAATCCAATTCATGGTCCTCACAAGAGAGACAAACAAGTTCCAAGCTGACAAGATAAGGCATTGCATTCCATGTGGAACTTGAACTGATGCTTGGTCTGAGCCAAACGGCCAAGAAGTGAACATAGAATAGTTACAGCATAGAAGGAGGCCATTCCAGCCATGGTATCTGTATTAGCTCTCTCTAGGAGTAATTCACCTATTGCCTCAGCATCTCATCTTTTCTCAGTGACCCTGCATATGCTTGCTTTTCATATAATAATCCAATTTCCTTTTAAGTGCATCAATTGTTCCTGTCTCTACCATACTTTCAGACTGTGCATTCCAGATTCTAACCACTCACTGTGTGAGAAAGATATTCCTCATTCTGCCATTGCTTACTTTATATCTGTGTCCTTCAGTTTTCAATCCTTGCACCAATCGGAAACAGTTTTACAATAAGAACATAAGAACATAAGAAATAGGAGCAGGAGTAGGCCAACTAGCCCTTTGAGCCTGCCCCGCCATTCAATAAGATCATGGCTGATCTGTCTTGGCTCAGTTCCACATTCCCGCCCTCTCCCCATAACCCTTAATCCCCTCTCTTATCAAAAACCCATCAACCCGCGTCTTAAAAAAATTTAGCGAGGTAGCCTCCACCACTTCAACGGGCAGAGAATTCCAGAGATTCACCACCCTTTGAGTGAAGAAGTTCCTCCTCAACTCCGTTCTAAACCGCCCCCCCTTTATCTTGAGGCTGTGCCCCCTAGTCCTACTATCCTTTCTGAGCGGGAAGAGTCTCTCTACCTCTATCCTATCCATCCCATTCATCATCTTATATGTTTCAATGAGATCTCCCCTCATTCTTCTAAACTCTAACGACTACAAGCCTAATTTATTCAGCCTCTCCTCATAGCTCAACCCCCTCAACTCCGGCATCAGCCTAGTAAACCTCCTCTGCACTCCCTCCAAGGCCAAAATATCCTTGCATAAGTACGGCGACCAAAACTGCACACAGTACTCCAGCTGCGGCCTCACCAATGCCCTATACAGCCGCAGCAAGACCTCCCTACTTTTATATTCAATCCCCCTCGCGATGAAGGCCAGCATCCCATTCGCCTTCCTGACCACCTGCTGCACCTGCAAGCTGGGTTTTTGCGACTCATGCACAAGGACCCCGAGGTCCCTCTGCACCGTCGCCTGCTGCAGTTTTTCTCCACGTAAGTAATAATACTTCCTACCATTATTCCTACCAAAGTGGACCACCTCGCACTTGCCAACATTAAATTCCATTTGCCATTTCCTGGCCCATTCACCCAGCCTATCTAGATCCTTCTGTAGACTCTCCCCACCCTCCGCACAATTTGCCTTTCCACCAATTTTGGTGTCATCAGCAAATTTCGACACCCTACACTCGGTTCCCTCCTCCAGATCATCTATATAAATGGTAAATAGCTGAGGCCCCAGCACCGACCCCTGGGGCACTCCACTAGTCACCATCCGCCAATCCGAATAGCACCCATTGACCCCCACTCTCTGCCTCCTATTTGACAACCAGTCCTCTATCCACGCTAACACCCTACCCCCAACTCCATGCCCCCTTACCTTCTGCAATAACCTCTTGTGAGGTACCTTGTCAAACGCCTTCTGAAAATCAAGAAAGACCACATCTCCTCTATCCACCGCCCTAGACACATCCTCATAGAACTCCAGTAAATTTGTCAGACACGACTTCCCTTTAACGAAACCGTGCTGCGTCTGCTCTATCAAGCAGTTCCCCTCAAGATGCCCCTCAAGTTTTTCTTCATCTACTCTATGTCGGCAAAATTTATGCTTTGCTGTCACAGTTTATTGATATTCCTGTAATCCTTGGATTCTTCTTCTGCCTTATTCTGATTCTCCCTGAATTATGTTGTAGCCCTGTTGTGCAAAAATAGCTTTTTTTAAATTTTCTATGTGTTTACAATTAAGAAGTCTAATTCACTTGTAAAAATGTTAATTGATTTCACCAACTATTCCATTTGAATTATGTGATCAACAGTGGCAGTCACTGAGGAACTGGGTGGGGTGGATTATAAACACTCCGATCATCTTGAGATAGGCTAAGGCAACTTTGGAGGAGCACTTCCAATTCCCACCCAGAAATTTCCAACATCGCTTCTCAGTCTTTTGGCTAAGATCAAGTGTAGTATCAAGCCTGAGATCAGTGTAATGTCTATTCTTGTCATCTTAAATCTAGTATGTCTCTCTTGCAGGGATCATGAATTGAATTGAATTTGAGTTGACTTTTGGAGCAAGCAAGAAGATAGGTTAAGCACATGCCCTGTCCTCCTTGTGCATTAGCTTTGTAACTCTGAGGAAGAAATAACATTTTAAAAAGAAATTTCTAGTTTCTAATTTTAACAAGAATGTTTGGTTCTTTGTGTATCCTTAGAAGTATGTAACTCACCAGGTCCCAACTCAGTCCTGTTCCTGCAAAGTTGACTCAAATTAACTCTGCAATTGGTTGTCAAAGCAAACTGAGAGAACAACTCTTTGGTAAGTACAAGGCAAACAAAACACCTAATGGTTTGAACTGCAAAATTGGCAGTGACACCAGCTGTAGTATAAATAAAATCTAAATTAAAGCCATACTTAATACTGGAACAAAGCTAAGGTCAGGTCAAATTACCCCCCATTCACATGACTCAAGTAACTGCATTTGTGTAAATGATGGAGAGGTTAGGTTTGTATCCACTAGAGTTTAAAAGAGTAAAAGACAACTTGATCAAACCTTGAAAAATCCTGAGGGGTATTGACAGGGCAGATGTGGAGATGATGCTTCCTCTTGTCGGAGAACTTAGAAAAAGGGATCACTTTAACAATAAAGAGTTTGTTATTTAAAATAGAGATGAAAAGATTTTTTTTTCTCTTGAGGGTCATAAGTCTCTGGAACTCGTTTCCCCGAAAGGCAGTGGGAGCAGTCTTTGAACAATTTTAAGGCAGAGCTAGATAGAGGAAGGCAGAATATGTGGATGCTGGATTTTGATGTTCCAGTTGCAGGTGTTGACATCCTGTTCACCATGTGGTGAAGCTCCAGTCACCATATGTTGATGTCCCAGTCACTATGTTTTGATGTCCCAGTCACCATGTTTTGATGTCCCAGTCACCATGTGTTAATGTCCCAGTCACCATGTGTTAATGTCCCAGTCACCATGTTTTGATGTCCCAGTCACCATGTGTTAATGTCCCAGTCACCATGTGTTAATGTCCCAGTCACCATGTTTGACGTTCCAGTCACCATGTACTAATGTCCCATTCACCAGGTGTTGATGTCCCATTCACCAGGTGTTGATGTCCCAGTCACCAGGTATTGACGCTCCAGTCAATAGGTGTTGATGCTCCAGTCGCAATGTGTTGATGCTCCAGTCACAATGTGTTGATGCTCTGGTCACAGTGTGTGGATGCTCCAGCCACAGTGTGTTGTTGATGCTCCAGTCACAATGTGTTGATGCTCCAGTAACAATGTGTTGATGCTCCAGTCACAATGTGCTGATGTTCCAGTAATCATGTGTTGATGTCCCAGTCATCAGGTGTTGATGTCCCTGTCACCATGTGTTGATGTCCCAGTCACCATGTGTCAATGTGCCATTCAGCAGATGTTGATGTCCCAGTCACCATGTGTTGATGCCTCATTCAGCAGATGTTGATGTCCTGGTCACATGTGTTGATGCTCCAGTCACAATGTGTTGACGCTCCAGGAACAATGTGTTGAAGTTCCAGTAACAATGCGTTGATAATCCAGTAACAATGTGTTGATGCTCCAGTCACAGTGTGTTGATGCTCCAGTCACAGTGTGTTGATGCTCCAGTCACAGTGTGTTGATGCTCCAGTCACAGTGTGTTGATGCTCCAGTCACAGTGTGTTGATGCTCCAGTCACAGTGTGTTGATGCTCCAGTCACAGTGTGTTGATGCTCCAGTCACAGTGTGTTGACGCTCATGTCACAATGTGTTGATGCTCCAGTTACAATGTGTTGATGCTCCAGTCACAATGTGTTGATGCTCCAGTCACAATGTGTTGATGTTCCAGTCACAGTGTGTTGATGCTCCAGTCACAGTGTGTTGACACTCATGTCACAATGTGTTGATGCTCCAGTTACAATGTGTTGATGCTCCAGTCACAATGTGTTGATGCTCCAGTCACAATGTGTTGATGCTCATGTCACAATGTGTTGATGCTCCAGTCACAATGTGTTGATGCTCCAGTCACAATGTGTTGATGCTCCAGTCACAATGTGTTGATGCTCCAGTCACAATGTGTTGATGCTCCAGTCACAATGTGCTGATGTTCCAATCACAGTGTGTTGATGCTCCAGTCACAGTGTGTTGATGCTCCAGTCACAATGTGTTGATGCTCATGTCACAATGTGTTGATGCTCATGTCACAATGTGTTGATGCTCCAGTCACAATGTGTTGATGATCCAGTCACAATGTGTTGATGCTCCAGTCACAATGTGCTGATGTTCCAATCACAGTGTGTTGATGCCCCAGTCACAGTGTGTTGATGCTCCAGTCACAGTGTGTTGATGCTCATGTCACAATGTGTTGATGCTACAGTCATTATGTGTTGATGTCCCAGTCACCATGTGTTGATGTTCGAGTCACCAAGTGTGCTCCAGTCACCATGTTTTGATATCACAGTCACCAGCTGTTGATGTCCCAGTCACCATGTGTTGATATCCCAATCTCCAGATGTTGATGTACCAGTCAACATGGTCGATGTCCCAGTCACCACGTGTCGACACTCCAGTCACCATGTGTCGATGCTCCAGTCACCATGTGTTGATGTCCCAGTCACCACTTGTTGTCTCAGTAACCAGCTGTTTTAGTTCCAGTCACCAGGTGTTGATGACCCAGTAACTAGTTGTTTTAGTTCCAGTCACCAGGTGTTGATGACCCAGTAACCAGCTGTTTTAGTTCCAGTCACCAGGTGTTGATGACCCAGTAACCAGCTGTTTTAGTTCCAGTCACCAGGTGTTGATGTCCCAGAAACCAGCTGTTTTAGTTCCAGTCACCAGGTGTTGATGACCCAGTAACCAGCTGTTTTAGTTCCAGTCACCAGGTGTTGATGTCCCAGAAACCAGCTGTTTTAGTTCCAGTCACCAGGTGTTGATGTCCCAGTAACCAGCTGTTTTAGTTCCAGTCACCAGGTGTTGATGACCCAGTAACCAGCTGTTTTAGTTCCAGTCACCAGGTGTTGATGACCCAGTAACCAGCTGTTTTAGTTCCAGTCACCAGGTGTTGATGTCCCAGTAACCAACTGTTTTAGTTCCAGTCACCAGGTGTTGATGACCCAGTAACCAGCTGTTTTAGTTCCAGTCACCAGGTGTTGATGACCCAGTAACCAACTGTTTTAGTTCCAGTCACCAGGTGTTGATGACCCAGTAACCAGCTGTTTTAGTTCCAGTCACCAGGTGTTGATGACCCAGTAACCAGCTGTTTTAGTTCCAGTCACCAGGTGTTGATGACCCAGTAACCAGCTGTTTTAGTTCCAGTCACCAGGTGTTGATGACCCAGTAACCAGCTGTTTTAGTTCCAGTCACCAGGTGTTGATGACCCAGTCATCTTGTGTTGATGCTGTCACTGTACTCCCATCGCTTATGACGTCTTTGAATTTAACGACGCCTGTATACAGGGGCACGATTGCAATCGGTATTGGTTTGAGCGGCCCTTTAAATACGACGATCCTCTCGCATTGTGTAGAAGTAAACTTGCAAACTTTCCCCTCGCCCCACTCGTCAAAACTACTCGAGTCGGGACAGCAGTCGAACAGGCGCGGTTCCTTCGTCGGTACATTATTGCAGTAAAAAAATCACCGGTAAGCAGTTTAGACGAGTTGAATTTACATCAAATTTAATTAAAAAGGCATTCACATTGTTTTGCTTTTGATAAAACAAGGTCCCGTTGTGATAGAGACAAGTGTGGAGTAATGTACTCTCCAATTTTTTTGTCAGTCGAATTCAGGTGAAGCAGATTTCACCAGGTTGTAACTTTCTCTCCAACGTGGAAATTTGTGGGAAATTGACAATTTGCATTAATTGTTGAATGTTATCCGAGCTTTGTGGCAATGTTGGACTGTAATCGCTGCGGACATCCTGTTTACAGTCTCTTTCGCCACCATTTCGATGGATTTCACTTAACACAACTCCCTACCTTTTGTCCCTGATTTCTGCTCCCCCTTTGACACTCGTTGCTCCCGAACTAGCTGAGAGAGACAGCTTCGCACCGTTCCGAGTTTAAGGCCGCATGGGCTAAAAATGCAGTTTGCTGTTGTTGACCGATTAGATGTAAATTAACCAGTAGTTTAGCATGGTCCATGGATTAAGTATTTTGATAACCTATGAAATGCATTGACATAATAACAATGTCGTAGTGTTACACCGATTCTAATGCACGTTACTGTTGATGTATATGAAATGAATAATTCTATATTGTAATTCAAATTTAATACCGGAGTTATAATTTTAGGGCATGATGTGTAAGATTGTACCACTATTATATTTGTGTTGTTGACTATCGTATTTTATTAGAATGTAATTTCAAATGATAAATCGGGTATTATTACTGCAAATTCAGCTGTTAATATTTGGCATAAGACTATAAGATATAGGAGCAGAATTAGGCTGCTCTTCTGTGCCGCCATTCATCACAGCCGCTAAGTTTCTCAACCCAGTTCTCCAGACTTAGTAACCTTTGATCCCCTTCCCAATCAAGAACCTATCTCTCTGTGTGAAATACACTCAATGGCCTCCACAGCCTTCTGTGGCAATGAATTCCACAGATTCACCACCCTCTGGCTGAGGATATTCCTCCTCATCTTGGTTCTAAAAGGTCTTCCCTTTACTCTGAGGCTGTGCCCTCAGACCCTAGTCTCTTCTAATCATGGAAACATCCACTCTATCCAGGCCTTTCAGTATTTTGTAAGTTTCAATGGGATTCCCCCCTCATCCTTCTAAACTCCATTGAGTAAAGACCCAGATTTCTCAAATGTTGCTCATAAGTCAAGCCTTTCATTCCTGGGATCATTCTTGTGAACCTTCTCTGGACCCTCTCCAAAGCCAGCACCAAGGTCAAGCTAACTGGCCTGTAATTTCCCTTCTTAAACAGAGATGTCACATGTAAGATTGTATGATTAATTGTGTACCACTATCATATTTGTTATCAACTCTCGTATTTTATTAAAATGTAATTTCAAATGATAAGTTGAGGATTATTACTTCAAAATCAAGTGTTAACATTTTGCATGAGATGTTTGCAAACTATGTCTGAAACCAATTAATCTTTCACTGAGCTGTAAGATGGAAAGAATCATTGATTTTATCTTTTATCTTTTAAAAAGCATTTAGACAGTTACATGGGTAAGATGGGTATAGAGGGATACGTGCCAAACACAGACAATTGGTTAAAAAAAAGGTGGCATGGACAAATTGGGCTGAAGGCTTGTTTCTATGCTGTAAGCCTCTATGACTCAATGATAACATAATGAACTTCTATTTCAGCAAATAAAGTACATCATGGATACCAATCCTGAAAATCCTGAAGCTTTGTCAGATCAAGAGATTATCCCAAGAGATGATTCAAAGACCATATTAGCAGATGACGTAGAGTATCACATTCAATCCATCACTGGAGGCCTAGAAGAGGAAGATGGGGGTAAAAAAGTGCACGGAATTTTAAATCAATCTTCTCCTTCAAGTGTGGATGTATTGGATAAAGAAGTCAAGGGAAAAAAATACAGATCGTCAAAGAGAAGTTATTCTCTTGTAACGGGAAAAATAATGGATATAGAAAATGAAGATAAGCTACAAGCCCATTCAAAGAGAAGTGCTTCTCTTGCAAGTGAAACAATTTCAAGCACATTAGAGGAAGACAACAAATCGATTTTTCAGCGAAAACGAAAGAGTTGGATTACTAAAACAGTAAAAATTGACGATGAAGCAGATCGCGACAGACATGATTTGAATCAAGTGACAAATAAAACCCCCTTTGGAAAAGGAATAATTGTGTATACAACAAATGAATCTGACAACACTTTACAGCAAGGTGGAAAGAGAAAGGTGTCAATTGCACAAAATGTAACGGTTGAGCATGGTGTTAAGGTTATGACTGGACAGAAAATCTTTGGAAATCCACTGGAGGAAACTAACGCAGAAGCTTCTGCTGAATCTTCAAAGTCTAAAACATTTTACAGTTCTGTAATGCATGATACAATCGTGCCTAAATTTAAAATCGAAACTAAAAGAGCTTCTTTCCAGATTTCAGGAATTGAGGGTCTTTTACTCGATGTTACAAAAGACGATGATGAGGAAAGAGATGGAGACAAAATAATTTGGAAGAGAATGCTTGAACGAAAAATCGCAACGCGCATGCTAGATTTACAGGAACAGAAGGCAATCCTTCTCAAAAAGCGCAAGCACGAAAACGCCATTTTGGAAAAGAAGATCGCAATGGATTTATTGTCACAGGAATGGTTCAATGAAAATAATGTGACAGTACAGACTCGTCTATATCTCTTGGAAAAGTTGTTGCCTACTTTAATTCTGGGCATAGAAAAACTTTTGATGGAAGTTGAAAAAAATCATTTGACTTTGTTGGAGAAACCACATCCTTACTTTAACCCAATTAATTTTCTGGCACAATATCTGATGAGAAATAACCCGCAGTACTGCAACCTCCCGGAAAACCATCCATATCTGAATGGCTTGAAGCATGTGGTGGAACAGCTAAACATTCATGTAGTTGACATCAAAGATAGCAGGCAAGATATTGTTTTTCAAATACCTATTTAGCTTTAGATCATTAAGCTATCAGTGTATAGACACACGTTTCTTCCAATCAGCTTTACAGATTGCATTTCAGTTTGCTGATGATACGAAGCTAGAAGGGAATCTAAGCTATAGGGAGGACACAAAAGCTGTAAAAACGATAGAGACAGGTGAACTGAGAGGGCAACACTCATTTCAAAGAGCAGTTAAGAGTCAACCACTGTGGATCTGAAGTCACATGTAGGTCAGTCTGGGTATTGATTGCAGATTTTCTTCCCTAATGGATATTAGTGAACCAGATTAGTTTTTACAACAATCTTGTGATAGCTTCATGGTCACCATTTCTGAAGCTAGCTTTCAATTCAAGATTTTGATCAATGCAAATTTTAAGTTCTACTCACTGCCATGTTTGCATTTGAATGCAAGCCCCAGAGCTTTAGCCTGGCCCTCTGGATTACTAGTCCCGTCTCACCGGGAGACTCCAGGGTGAGAGAGAGCTTAGAGAGATGTGGGTACAAGGAACACAAAAAGCTAGCACGCGGGTACAGCAAACAACTAGGAAAGTAAATGGCATGTTGAAATTTATTGCAATTGGATTGGAATATAAGAATAAATAAGCCTTGTTACATTTGAATGGGGCATTGGTGAGACCACACATGGAATATCCAGTGCAGTTTTTGTCCACTTTGGATGAAGAAAATACTTGCATTGGAGGCAAAAACAGAAAATGCTGAAAAATCTCAGAGGGTCTGACAGCATCTGTGGGGAGAGAATAGAGCCAGTGATTCAAGTTGAAACATTGGCTCTATTCTCTCCCCATTAGATGCTGTCAGATTTTCCAGCATTTTCTGTTTTTGCTTCAGATTCCAGCATTTACAGTATTTTGCTTTTATATTATGTTGAATTAGAGGCAGTCCAGTGAAGGTTCATTAAAATGGTCCCTGGAGGGGGTTAGTCCTATGATGAAAGGCTAAATAAATTAGGACCATATTCTCCAGAGTTTAGAAGAATGAGAGGTAACCTCATTGAAACATTCATGTTTATGAAGGTACCTGACAGACTTGATATTGAGAGGCTATTTCCGCTGACTAGGGAATTTAGAACAAGGAAGCACAGTTCCAGGATAAGGGGATGATCATTTAGAACTGAGATAAGGAGAAATGCCTTCACTCAAAGGTTTGTGAATCTTTGGAATTCTTTATCCCAGAGGTTAAGGACATACCATCATTGAGTACAGTTAAAGCTGGGATACACAGGTTTTTCTTCCCTCTGAGAATCAATCAAGTGATATAGGGAACTGGTGAGAAAGTGGAGTTGAAGCTGAAGGTCAGCCACAATCATATTGAATGGTAGAGCAGGCTTGATGGACCTTAGGTCTTCTCCTGATTCTATTTCTTAAGATCTCAAACTTCTTGTCAAGGCCAAGATCGGTGTTTCCCAACTTTTCTCCCAGTGTTACCCCATTTCAACGCTTTAAGCTTTATGTGACGCTAGAGTAGAAATTAGGGGTATGGGTGCTGTTGAATGAGGGGAGGGGGAGGGATAGATAACTTGTGCAATCATATTGTACATGTCACTTGATGCTATATAATAGCCTCAATTCAAATTTGATAGATAGTAAATTCTACATTGAAATTCAGGCCCGTACATAATGAACTCTTTGTATTTCTCTTCATAACTGTCCATAATTCTTAGCTACATTAAAAACTTGAAGTTCCATTTCTGGTATGTATAAGGCTTTTGATTATATGTGATTGCAAATTATGCACAGAACCAGATTTTATGATAGCCACCACAATAGGGCTTTAGTCATTAAGGTGTAACTCCCCCCTACAAAAAAAAACATGCCTCATAACTTTGTACACGTGGATTTTATATACTTATTAAAAATGCATGTCATTGTTTCTCAGATTAAGACTCATTCGCACAACCTTTGACTATTGCAATAACAGAAGTGGTAGCCAGCTTGTTGCATCTATCTTAATATTTGGATTAGTGTTGGTTTGTCATTGACTAATGAGTTAAGGTATTGATGAAAAGGCAATGTTTCCACAGAAGGAAACAATCCCTATCTTTTCATAGTCATTTTTGTCATAGCAATTGGGCCTCAGAGCAGCCCATTCAGCCATCATCAGCAATAGAAACAATCACAAGGATTTAAAGGAATCTCTCAAGAGTCAAAAGTCAATCTGAGCCATTGCTGCCAGGGAACACCAAAATCTCATCTCATGACCCCATTGGGAAGCTCTGGTCTAGATATTAGGGAACACCTAGGAGTTTCAGGGTACGCTAATTTGGGTGTTAGACATTATAATACAGCGAGCATGTATTATATATGTTGCACTGGCAAAGAGTGGAGAGAATTGGTAAGAAATCTGGGCCCTCAGGTAAGTAGCTGTATGGATTTAGGTGGTGAGGAAGATGCCAGGCAGTGGCAAGACAAACATAGGCTTTGGGTTGAGCTTGGAAGTCGAGTGATCTGCAGTAGTGGGACCTGGAGGAAGGAGATGTGTGCCAGCAGAGGGTGAGAAAGGGATTGGAGATTGGGGTCGTGGGAAAAGCATTTGAGAGCTCAGCTATTGGGACTGCGGGTGAACAAGTGAGGGTGGGATGAACAGTGATGGATTGGGGAAGGAGCAATGGCAGGTCAAGAAGGAAATCACATTCTTCAACATGGGATCAGGAGATGCACCCTTGCACCTAACTCCACCTTCAGTTAACTCACTTGGCCTCCTTGTTGCAGGTGATCTGTAGGGTTAACTTCCTGGGTAAAGTTCATTACTATGCTGGCTGTCTTGGGCACACCTATGTGGGGCAGGGACCTCAATCAACAACCTGGCTACTTAGTGATAAATACATAGGGTCTTAATGCCTGATTCAGGTGTAGGCAGAGTTTGCTCTTATCTAGTAAGGCAGTTGCTATACTTCAGTCCAGAAGTGTGCCCTCTCCTCCTGTCCAACATTTTTGAGATCTGAGTGTGCACTATAGTGTAGTGAGAAACAGGTGCTAAGCACCTTAAATTCTAGGCCCACACCTTTACATCAGATTAAGTTTAGATTAGTCTCTGATTTAACTGAATCCTAATTCCATGATCAACATCCATTGACCAGAACCTAAACTCGACCAGCCATACTGTGACTACAAAAGAAAGTTAGAGGCTGGGAGAAAAGCATGGATGTTAGGGAACTTGGGGAAATAAATAGTGATGTCTTGAGGAGTGTACATAATACAGAGAAGGAAGTGCTGGAAGTCCTAAAGCGCATCAAGGTAGATAATTCCCCGGAACCTGATGAAGTGTATCCCAGGACATTGTGGGAGACTAGGGAGGAAACTGCGGATCCTCTAGCCAAAATATTTGAATCATTGATAGTCACAGATGAAGTGCCTGAAGATCAGAGAGTTGCAAATGTTGTGCCTTTGTTTATGAAGGGCTGCAGGGAAAAGCCTGGGAACTACAGGCCAGTGAACCTCACATCTGTGGTGGTGAGTTATTGGAAGGTATTCTGAGAGACAAGATCGACAGGCATTTAGAGACACAAGGACTGATTAGGGACAATTAGCATGGCTTTGTAAGTGGAAAATCATGTCTCACAAATTTGATTGAGTTTTTTGAAGAAGTAACCAAGAAGGTAATTGAGGGCAATGCAGTTGATGCTGTCTACATTGACTTTAGCAAGGCCTTTGACAGGGTACCGCATGGTAGGTTATTGCATAAGATTAAATCTCACAGGATCCAGGGTGAGGTATCTAAATGGGTTCAAAATTGGCTTCTTGACAGAAACCAGAGGGTGGTTGTAGAGGGTTGTTTTTCAAACTGGAGGCCTGTGACCAGTGGTGTGCCTCAGGGATCAGTGCTGGGTCCACTGTTATTTGTCATTTATATGAATGATTTTGGGGAGAATATAGGAGGCATGATTAATAAGTTTGCAGGTGACATCAAGATGGTGGCATAGTGGACAGTGAAGAAAGTTATCTCTGATTGCAATGGGATCTTGATCAATTGGGCCAGTGGGCTGATGAATGGCAGATGGAGTTTAATTTAGATAATTGCGAGGTGATGCATTTTGGTAGATTGAACCAGGGCAGGGCTTATTCAGTTAATGGTAGGGTGTTGGGGAGAGTTACAGAGCAAAGAGATCTTGGGGTACATGTTCATAGCTCCTTGAAAGTGGAGTCACAGGTGGACAGAGTGGTGAAGAAGGCATTCAGCATGCTTGGTTTCATCAGTCAGAACATTGAATAAAGGAGTTGGGACATCTTGTCAAAATTGTACAAGACATTAGCAAGGCCACACTTGGGATACTATATACAGTTCTTGTCATCCTAATATAGAAAGGATATTATTAAACTAGGACTTGATGGTTTGAGTTATATGGAGAGGCTGGATAGATTGGGACTATTTTTTCTGGAGCGTAGGAGGCTGAGGGTTGATCTTATAGAGGTCTATAAAATAATGAGGGGCACAGATTAGCTAGATAGTCAATATCTTTTCCCAATGGTAGGGGAGCCTAAAACTAGAGGGCATAGGTTTAAGGTGAGAGGGGAGAGATACAAAAGTGTCCAGAGGGGCAACTTTTTCACACAGAGGGTGGTGAGTGTCTGGAGCCAGTTGCCAGAGGAAGTAGTAGAGGCAGATACAATTTTGTCTTTTAAAAAGCATTTAGACAGTTACATGGGTGAGATGGGTATAGATGGATATGGGCCAAATGCGGGCAATTGGGATTTGCTTAGGGGTTTAAAAAAAAAAGTGTGGCATGGACAAGTTGGGCTGAAGGGCCTGTTTTTATGCTGTAAATCTCTATGACTCTATGATGCTAAGTTCAACATCTGGTAACTAACCTCCTGATTTCCCCAAAGCCAAGAGTTAGATTTACAATGAAACACACTACGATTAGACACAGGACCTCTACCAATGGGGGAACCCTGCACCAGCCAGTACACTGGACATCCAATCAGAATCTGATTCCTCTGCATTTACTGATAGGCTCAAAAATGAGCTTATCAGCAGGCAATACAAAGTGAAATCTGACTTTGATAAGTCTGAAAGAGCAGGAAAACACTGGTCTGAACTGTATGAACAGTTAACTCAAGGCACTGCACGTGCCCAACTCAACTCAGAGGAAGGAGAAGCAGAGCATGCTGAGGTTTAACCATTTTGATGAAAGATGATCAGATTTGTGACTCAACCCAGGGCAGGCCAGTAACAGTGAGGCGCGAGATGTCAAAAGTCAAGCCAACACAAGCCAAGGTCTGCTGCCAAGCAAGCAAGGCGAGCAGGTTTGTCTCCCAACCCAAGGCAGGCCAACGACAGTGAGACACAAGGCACCAAAGACGATCCAACGCAAGCCGATTTATGCCACTGAGCAGGCGAGGTGGGTAGGTTTATGTCTTGACCCAAGGCAGGCCAGCAACAGTGAGATGTGAGGGTGAAGAGAAATGGGATAATGGAAATTAGAAATTGTCCATTTTTTCAGAAACCACTCAGGTGACCTACTGTCATGTTTGCAAAGTATTTCCTGATTCTAGTAAAAGGAAACAAGCATTCATCAACGGATACTCCAACTGGAGAAATGTTGGAAGAGATATTGCAGATCATGGAACTTCCAAAGCTGATATTAAAGCTATGTGTTTGATCAAAATTGTAAATTATCTGGAAGAAATTATTCTACATCAATGGCTAACTTGAAAAGGGGTGTTCTTATTGGAAGAAAGTGCTGAGACGTGTTGTCAAACTGCTTTCTTCTTTGGGACTACCACAATTATATCCTAGGACATTATGCGTCATTGTTGTCAAATTGAATATTTTAGCCCGCCTTGAATATTTCAGTGAATTTGATGAGCTTCTCGGCAGGGGTAAGTAGCTGGGGTGCATCTGCATCCCTGGACAATGCTGGAAAGAGTAGCTGCATGCAGCTAACAATCGAGCCCATTTCTGTGGCTTCTCAGAGGTAATTGGTGGCACTGGTTTATCCTCTCAGAGTAAACCCAACAATGACTTGTGATCCGATACTGTGGTGAAATGTCTACCATATATATAATTGATGAAACTTCTTCACTGTGTAAATTACCGTCAGATTTTCTTTGTCTGTCAGGGAATACCTTTTCTCTACATCTGATAAAATTCTTGATGCACGTGCAATTGGCCTTTCCACTCCATCTGACACCTTTGTAGGACAAAGCTTCTCCCACTCCACAGAATGATGGATCACAGGTAACTGCCAGTGGTTTGTTTAGGTCAAAGTATACAAGCAGTGCAGATGACGGCTGTAAGACCTGCTTTACTTTGGAAAACTTTTTTTTTGTGTTTCCACCCTTTTCCAACTCTGATGCTTCTTCAAAAGCTAGTATAATGCGGTTGTACTATAATGTCTTTACAATCACGTTTTGTAAAAGCATGCTGTAATAATTCACCATTCCTAGGAATGATTTTAACTCCAATATATTTTTAAGCTGTATTACTTCCTTAATGGCTTTAAGGAAACCTTCGAGCACTTGAGAGTTCCAGACCTGTACAGGATATCGGGATAGCAATAAAAGAGAATGCGAGTTTCGAGGACTTCACTCACCTTCAGGCAGAGAAAGAGCACTGGACTTGCAAGGGTCATGTGAGGACGGCGAGGGACACTCTTCACCAGGACGGCGAGGGACACTCTTCACCAGGACGGCGAGGGACACTCTTCACCAGGACGGCGAAGGACACACTTCACGGGGACGGCGAGGAACACTCTTCACGGGGACGGCGAGCGAAACACTCTTCACGGGGACGGCAAGGGACACTCTTCACCCCCAAACCCCAACAAAGTTCACTCCAACAGGGCTTACAGCAGCTTGCCACAAAAGGGGAGCTGGTGGTCCAAACCTGCTGAAGTGAAAGGAGACATGGAAGCTCCCCCAGAGCGCTGAGCAGTGGCCCGCTCAGCGCTATGCTGCCAGCATCTCGGGCAGGAATAGGCTTCGCCCCCGGATTTTCAACATGAGTCTTGCTACTGCATTCTGCAGTGCTCAGAGTGTGGCAGATTCATTTTGAAAATCCCACTAAAAACCAGCAGGAGCTATTTGTTTTTATGTGAATTCAACATTTAGAATTCTTTTGGGAGAATCCCGGATGTCTCCAGACCAGCTCCTCCCCCAACCCGCATCAATCTCCCTGACCTCCTCTCCATCCGGTAATGCCAATCTCCCCTCACCCCCTGTCAGGCCTGATCAGGCTCTTCCCTCCCTCTGCCTGCAATCCTTTTAAAGGGTAGCAGCCAGAGCCCCTATCCCCACTGATATGCCCCCCATCCCCGGAAGGCTCCGTTCCCCGTAGGCACTGCCCGATGCCCGGTGGACTGTGCAATATGACTTTTCAGCATTGCCAGGAGGACAGGCTGGCACTGCTATGCTGGCAATGCTGAGAGGGCACCTCCCCTTACCCCTGTCCTCTTGGGGGACCTCCATGGCCTCCCTTCACTCCAACGGGATTGGGCTGCCAGCTCCTCGTTAATGGGGAGCTCTTGTAAATCTCTCTGGGTGGGGTGAAGAGAAGCTAGCGTGCCTGGAGTCTTCAGTCCTGGGCCAGCTACTCGTGAGCTTTAAGGAGGATGCAGAGATGATTCAGCATGATTTGGACAGGCTGAGTTTGTGAGCATATGCATGGCAAGTACAATATAATGTGGATAAATGTGAGGTTATCCACTTTGCAGCAACAATAGGAAGACAGATCATTATTTGAAATGGGTGTAAATTGAGAGATGTGGATATTCAGCGAGACCTTGGTGTCCTCGTGCATTAGTCACTGGAAGTAACTGCGCAGGTGCAGCAGGCAGTAAAGAAGGCAAATGGTATGTTAGCTTTCACAGCAAGAGGATTGAGTATAGGGATGTTTTACTGCAGTTATATCAGGTGTTGGTAAGGCCACACCTGGAGTATTGCATGCAGTTTTGGTGTCCTCATCTGAGGAAGGATGCCATTGCTACAGAGGGAGTACAGTGAAAGTTTACCAGGTTAGGTTAGGATTATATTCACTGAAGTTTAAAAGAGTTAGAGGGGATCTCATAGAAACTTATAAAATTCTAGTAGGATTGGACAGGGTAGATTCAGAAAGAATATTCCCAGTGGTGGGGGAGTCCAGAACTAGTTGAGGATAAGGGGGTAAACCTTTTAGGACTGAGGTGAGGACAAATTTCATCACCCAGAATGTAGTGAATTGGCCACAACACAATGTAGTTGTGGCCAAAGTGTGGTCCGATTTCAAGATGAAATTAGATATAGCTCCACCTCTATAATAGACTAAAGGGAGGAGTGGGTGGGGGATGGAGCAGAAGGGGCCAATGGTTGGGGGGAAGTATAGAAGTGCTGAGTCCAAGCGTTGGGGTGGCGGGGGGAAGGTTTACTCAGGTTCTGATCAGGACTCCTTTTAAAAATGGTGCACCAGTCTCTGAGCAACGGGATTTATCTGGCGTGTTGAGGCCCTGCCTCCTTGTATAATGGCGTAAAATTGACTTTTTTTCTGGCAGCGTGTTGTAGGAGAGAACATTGGATTTTCTGAAGAGAAAAACCAGTTTTCTTGCTGGAAACAACACTCTGCCATTTTTGGTAAAATTTTCCTCAATCTCTCCTCATAACACAATTCCACCTTCCCAGGGATTAGTCTGGTGAACCTAGGCAGTGTGTAATGCTAAAAAAGCATCCTGGTATGCAGTCTTATTAGAACTTTCTACAACTATATCATAACTTAGTCCCTTTGTATTCCAGCCCTCAGAGGCTAACATTCCAGTAGTTTTTCAAATTATTCTTTACATCTTCAATACATTTATAAAGATTGATGCAGTTGTTCCCCCAAATTTCTCTGTTCCTTCAGTTTCTAGATTTGTATTTAATAAGGAAACCCCTGATTTGTCTTTCTTAGTTCAAAGCAGATGATCTCACACTTCCCTGAACTGAACACCATCTGTCACAATTTTGTCCACTCAATCTATCAGTATCCCTTTACAGCTTTCTGCTCCCTGTTATATCTTGTGCCATTTAACACGGTGTCATCAGCAAATGGATTTAAGGTTCTCCATTCTTTCATCCAAGTCATTAATAATGCAGTAGAACAATCAGCAGAACTGACTGTAATGTTTTAGTAGACAGTTTTAAGTGCACAATGTAAAAATATGATTAACTTAAGAGCTATCCCAATGTCTCTTGCCAATGATGTGAAAATATGCTGGAAAAAGAAAGCAAAGAGTGGGTGGACTATAATGGAGCCTGAAGGAGTGGGGAGAGCGACAGGAGGTGGGCACAGAATCAGGAGCCTGACACCAGTAGTTTTGGGTCATATTCTGCTTGGCATTGAGGACGTGAGATGAAGATGCTCTATAAAAGTGGCAGGAAGGTAATTCAGTTTGTTGAAGAGGTACTCATATTGAATACATTTGAATGAAATTTTATGGTACTTTGTGGTGCATAGGCATCACAGGCTCAACCTCTGAGGGGAGTGTCAGCCATTGTAGCGCTGCCTTCTATTGGAGTGGACACTTTTTGCCGAAAGAGTAGTGGAGACAGTTATTCTCATGTGACAACACAGAGGATCAGAGGGGCATCTCAGAGGGGCTGAGGGGCATCTCAGAGGAGGAGAGGGGCAGTTCAGAGGGGCTGCTCAGAGGGACAGTTTAGAGGAGAGACACAGCTCAGAGGGCAGAGGGGCAGCTCAGAGGAGCTTAGGGATGGCTCAGAGGAGCTGAGGGGCAGCCCAGAGGAGCCACAGTCAAGTCTACAATTGGCCTTCTGAAGGTAAGATTCTGTTGCCTAGGCTATTCTCATGTCATGTTACAACATTACCCAGGGAGAGTTCCCAGGATAATTAAAATAGAAATCCAAAATTCCGCAGATGCTGGAAATCTGAAATAAAATCAAAACGTGCTGAAAAATCTCAGCAAGAGTGGCAGCATATATGAGGAAAGAAACAAAGTTAACCTTTCGAGTTGATATGACTCTTCTTCAGAACCTTGTTTTCTGTTTATGGCCGGTATTTTTCAACCTTGCTCACACAAGGCTCGTAAAATCCTGCCCGAGGCCAACAGAGAATTCCATTCTGCAAGCCTCACCCACCTCAATCCCAGGACAGGCAAGGCGGTAAAATTCCGGCCTTTATCCCTGGATTGTTGTTGTCTGTTGTATGCTGTGCAACCTAACACAGTCGCGAGGTGCTAAAAGTCAATGCTACCCACTTCCAAGCCTGACACAGAACCTGTGCTGCTGACATCCTGCATATGGAGAAAAAGGCATGGTCACAGCAATGGAACATTGAATATGGGATTTGATTTGAGCTCTTTGCTATAAAGCTACTGGACTTTGATAACCTTTTCATTTTATATCTGATGCAAGTCTTCACTAAGCTTTCTGTGTTTGGATACTCAGTCAATTTTGGCTGTCAAAAAGCACATTAGAATCAAGATGCTAAAAATGTATATTTAAAAAATGGAAAGATAGCGAAGAGAGATTAAGACAGTTATAGAGTTTAAGGGTTGAGATGACAAGTATAACCAGCTCAGATTATGATCTTATGATCCACACCATCATCTGAAATCTTCAGTCATGGTTTTTTTTTTACAAAAATACAACGAATGGTATTTTGTTTATTCGACTGCACCAAACATTTTTTTTCCCCCTGTCAGCTGCTGAATTTTGATCTGCCCCAAATATATGTGCTGAGTTTCAAGCACAGAAAAACAACCTTGTTAATCTTGGTCTGACAATCTATATGATCTCTTTGAGTGGCAGTGGCAACTTTGTAGAAAATAGAACTTAATTAGAGTTTCTTTAGTGGTTTGATCCTGACCCCCCCTTGTTCAAGTCACTTTGAATTCTCTCAATACACACCCTTAACGAGGTACCTTCATGCATTTTTATCCCAGAACATAAATTGGAGTGTATTACACAATTATGCCATTGTGTAACCTCTCCCAGTAAGTTTAATTATCATAGAATCACAGAATAGAATAGAATCATAGAATTCCTGCAGTGCAGAAGGAGGCCATTTGGCCCATCGAGATAGCACCAATCACAATCCCACCCAGGCCCCATTCACACAACCCCTCATATTTATCTTGCTGATCCTCCGGGCACTAGGGTTAATTTAGAATGGTCAGTCAATCTAACCCGCAGATCTTTGGATTGTGGGAGGAAACCGGGGCACCAGAGGAAATCCACGCCGATACAGAGAGAATGTGCATACTCCACTCAGTGACCCGAAGCCAGAATTGAATCCAGGTCCCTGGCACTGTGAGGCATCGGTGCTATTCACTGTACCACCACGCCGCCCACAGCTTTTTTTCTTTAAAAACTTAGATTACTAAACATTGAGCACGAACCTTCCCCATTCCCCATTCATATTTTTTGCGGTTATGTGAAAATCGGGGACCAGGTAGTGCAGCAGGCTAAATGGTGACATGTGGTTTAGAATGATGTTAATAGCATAGGTTTGAGTGTCGTTCTGGCTGAGGTAAACTTTGGGACTTGCCTCTAAGAGTTGGAAGCAATGGCAAACCACCACTGACAAGCAAGAAACAGCCAAGCATATAGCTCAGGATGAAAAATCAGCAGAGAATGGACACTGATCTGCTTTCAGGCAAAGCAGCCTGTCATAGCATAGCATCATAGAATCCCTACAGTGCAATTAGCCCATCGAGTCTGCACCGACTCTCTGAAAGAACATTCTATCCAGAGCTACCCCCTACTCTCCCTCCTGCCCATCCACCACATCTCCATGCATAATCCACCTAGCCTACACACCTTGGGACACAAAGTGGAATTTATCATGGCCATTCCACTTACCTGCACATCTTTAGACTTCGGAAGGAAACCGGAGGACATGGATGAAACTCACACAAAGCAGGCAAACTCCACATAGTCACCCAAAGCTGGTATCAAACCTGGGTCCCTGGCATGGTGAGGCAGCAGTACTAACCACTGGGCCACCATGCCTCCCTACTGTATTGTACTTGAGTTATTCATGACTCTGAATTACACAAAGAATTACGTAGGATGTGATTTCTTCATCTCAATACACAAAATCTCTCGGGCCTGGATCTTTCCTTTGACAGCCGAGAAAGAACATATTAGAAACATTTCTTTGCTTCACATGGTGAATGTTAGCCTAATCTGAAAATCTTTCACATGTATATTACAGCATCTGCTCTGAAAAAGGCGTTTACTGAGTTTAAGCCAGGGCCAACCCCAAACCACTGTTTGTCTTCTGGCTCATCACCGAACATCTAATTGTAACATTTGTCATGATGCTAGGTTTCATCTGGGACATGAAAAGATGAGGCGCATTAATCTGAACCACTGCACATCTGACTTTATTTCAAATAAAGATTTAAATGGCTGTTTGATCTAAATTCAGTTAGCACAACACATCAGTTTTGTAATCAGCAAAAAATGGAAACATTAAAGTCTTAAACCCAAAATTAAAACTCAATCTCTGATTTTAACTCAGTTCAGTGTAATTGCCCTGCAGAGAGGAAGAAGGAAAACCTCATGTCAGGTTCAGTGTGAGGTTCAGTCTATTTAAACTTCCTAGCCTCGTTGAACAGTGTAGCACTATGCCCTGCTCAAAGTCAGCCAAAATGGCATCAGGTTGGGATATGAAATCAGAAAAGAGGCCAACAATAGCAAGAATCCAAGCAAAGGACTCTTAATAGAAGATTAAACCTAGAACAGGGTATCCCCAAACACTGTTGATAGTGGGAAGGTGAGAGAAGGCTAGGGGTAGAATTCTCCCACACCCCTACCAGCGACATAGATGAAGGGCAGAGGGTAAGAATTCAGTGGGATCTTCCGATGTTGCCTGCTATGGTGGATTAGGAATCCTGCCAACATGATGCTAGTTTGCATCCCACTAATGGATGCAGATGAAATCCTAACCTTTCACTGACGCCTAATTCTCCGCAACACCAGTGGGGAGACACACCAATCCATAATATGTCTAGACCAACATAGCATGCAAAAGGTGGGACTTATCTGAAGAAGGCCTGGGGCTGCCTCTGGCAATCAGACAACAATACTGGGTTGGGGGGGCATCTATCTGTTAAATCTGTATCATTGAGGAGGTCCATCTTCCAGCTTCAGAGTGTTTCTCTTTCCTCAATGAGTGGTGGGTACTCAGGATGGCAGGATGCCCACCAGCAAGCCAGCCTCACCACAAAAGATAGTGTAAAACCCCCAGATGCATAATTGATTACGCTAGGGACAGAAAACATGGGGTGGTTTCCCATTACCCTCTGTAGTGGGAAACAGTCTAGATCCCTGCCCCCATCACAGGACAGTCCCAGATGGGAGAATTTCACCCCACATTTGGACAGCCCTAGATGAATAGAATGCTCCCTTGAGCCTGCAGGAAATCTCCCCAAAAGGTTTGAAAACACATTTAGACCTCCTCTATGTACTCTGCTACCTCTAGTTGGGTTCCACTGGGGGGGGTTTGGCATTGTGAAGTGCTCGCATTGCAGAACTGAAGATATCATTGGGCCACAACTTCAACATACTAAATAGGTCTCTACCTATATTTTCTCTGGTTAAAATGGAATTGGATGAAAATATGGGACAAGCCCTCCTTCCCACCCCCCTTCTCCCCTGCCCAACACCACTACTCTTCTGATCCGATATCTTACTTACAAGCCTGCTCCATTGACAGTGCACAGGCTGGAATAAAATCCTGATGATATCTTAAATCCAAGACATAATCAGCAAATTGTATTCTGGAAATACTAATGATGGCTTTTTTATATCATAGGCTTTCCACTCTTAAAATGGAAACAAAACTGAGGCAAAAGGAGAGGGAACGACAGCACAAAATTAATCTGGATAATGACGAGAAGAGGAGGAAAAATCTTCGGTTGCAGTTCAGAGATTGGATGCTGAGCACTAATGGACACGTGTTCCTTCGTTTGGTAAAATACCTAAAAGAAAATTCAGTTTGTTAGCAATGAACCTAAATCCAGATGAGTCTACTTCACCAAATATTCTAGTGGAATACCTGAAACAATTTGATGTGAATTTTACTTTTGAAAAATTCATCAATAAACCCCATCTTTAAAACCAGTTACAAGAAATAGCATAGGGAGACAGTGGCATTGTCACTGGACTAGTAATCCAGAGACTCAGGGTAATGCTCTGGGGATCTGAGTCAAATCCCACCATTGCTCATAGTGAAATTTCAATTCAGTGAAAATCTGAAATTAAAAGTTGAATGATGACCATGAAACCATTGTTGATTGTTGTAAAAGCCCATCAGGTTCCCTAATGCCCTTTAGGGAAGGAAATCTGCTGTCCTTTCCTGGTCTGGCCTAATGTGGCTCCAGATCCACAGCGATGTAGTTGACTCTTAATGTCCTCAGGGACGGGCAATAAATGTTGGCCCAGCCAGCGACACCCCATGAATGAATTAAAAGAAGACTGTTATCTTTATCATTCTTGAACATTTTCGTTTAAACACCGGGACTGGTTTTGAGAAGCCTTTGGCTGAGATCAAACATCTGATCAAGCCCAAGTTGGGGTGAAATGCCTCATCTTGTCAGCTTAGATCTTGTTTGTCTTTCTTGTGGGGGATCTTGAATTGGATTCAACTGGATTTTGAATTTGTTTTTTGAAGCAAGCAAGGAATGGATTTGGGTTTGCCTGGTCCATTGGCTTTGTAACTTTAAGGATGGAGTAAACAAAAAGCTGTACTTACGTCACTGGCAATAGAGCCAGCTGTTTAATTTTTATCTCTGCATTTTTAGAAGCAGCTGAGGATGAGAGTATTTTAAATGTTTCGCTCCATTCACCTTGCTTACTGTTCAGGCACCATTACGAACTGGCAGAGCACGTGAATGCTAAGTTGCTACCTGACCATTGCTGTTGGAGAAATTCTGCAACAGAGAGCTTCATGACTCTTTCCCCAACAGTTTTACAGAGGAGCATCTAGCTTTTTCTCAGCCCAGTTTATATTAGAACAATATGAGCCTGTGACCCACTACACCATCGTGTCTATGTTTCTCACTTGGCATTCTTCAAGTCTGGGATATCCTTTACACCAATTTTCTGATAACTTTTGAATAATAATAATCATAATAATTATTGCTCTTGCAAATTAATTAATTCTTCAAGCAGTATTCAAGTCCTTTGTCTTTGATGAAATATGACAGTAAGGGCCAAAAGTCCACTTTGGAGGGGAAGCAACCTGATATAAGGGCCATGATGTGCCATTCTGGGATATCCGCTGCTTGTGGAGTTGAAAGGAGGTTACTCGATTTTACTTCTAATGGTAGGCACCAGTGCCATCAAAAGGTATATCTTTGATGTACATCAACCAAAAAAACCACCAAATTGCAGTAGAAAAGAGGTTCGTTGGAGAGTTTCATAAAAGCAGAGAAACTAAAAAATAGAAGTCACCCATTCGGCCCTTCAAGTCTGCTCCGCCATTCATTATGATCATGGCTGACCATCAGATTCAATATCCTGATCTCCCCTTCCCCCCCATATCCCTTGATCTCTATAGCCACAAGGACTATCTCTATTTTCTTCTTGAATTCTCACAATGTTTCGGCTTCAACTACATTCTGTGGTAGTGAATTCCACAAATTCACCACTCTCTGGATGAAGAAATTTCTCCTCACCTGAGTCCTAAAAGGTTTATCCCTTATCTTCAAACTATGACCTCTAGCTCTGGACACCCTCAGCATCAGAAACATTCTTTCCGAACCTACACTGTCTAGCCCAGTTAGAATTTTATAAGTTTCTATGAGATCCCCTCTCTTCTAAACTCCAATGAATATAATCCTTGCTAATAAGGCTGGAGTTTTCTGCACTTAGAGCGTTCACATAAAGTCGCTCAGCCATGTTCCTACGCAGAGGCAAAAAAAGCAGTTTTCGGATTTTAGTTTTAAAATCTGCTGCATTGTTTTGGGGTTTGGGACAGATCTGAATTTGATATTGGTTGTTGGTATGAACCCCATGAATAATTTCAAAATTTTGTGCTTCCATTATAGGCTCAAACTGTTCTGCTTTCCTTCTCGGAGTTTTTTGATGATTATCTTTTCGAAACTTTTGAAGGTAAGGTGACAGAAGCGTGACATGGTTCTATGTTGTCACCTGCCTTAGAGTCCTTCACTTTGTCAATGTAAGTGCTGACACAAACTGAGGATAAGCTGATAGCAGCCCTCTAATATTTCACTTGTCCACCCATCAAGATGTGGTTATTTGATCTTGCAGTGCATTTGTAACTGAGACCAAACCTCCTGCTGTCTGGATCCGATAGGTATAGAGGGATATGGGCTAAATGCGGGCAATTGGGATTAGCTTAGGGGTTTTTTAAAAAAAAAGGGCGGCATGGACATATTGGGCCAAGGGGCCTGTTTCCGTATTGTATCAATGGGTGCTATTCTGATTGGCGGTTGGTGACTAGTGGAGTGCCCCAGGAATCGGTGCTGGGGCCTCAACTATTTACCATTTATATCGATGATCTGGAGGAGGGGCCTGAGTGTAGGGTGTCGAAATTTGCTGACGACACGAAGATAAGTGGAAAAGCAAATTGTGCGGAGGGTGTGGAAAGTCTGCAGAGGGATCTGGATAGGCTAAGCGAGTGGGCGAGGACCTGGCAGATGGAGTACAATGTTAGCAAGTGTGAGGTTATCCACTTTGGCAGGAATAATAGTAGGAAGGATGACTATTTAGAGGGAGAAAAGCTGCAGCATGCTACGGTGCAGAGGAACCTGGGGGTCCTTGTGCATGAGTCGCAAAAACCCAGCCTGCAGGTGCAGCAGGTGATCAGGAAGGCAAATGGGATGCTGGCCTTTATAGCGAGGGGGATTGAATATAAAAGCAGGGAGGTCTTGCTGCAACTGTACAGGGCACTGGTGAGGCCGCAGCTGGAATACTGTGTGCAGTTTTGGTCGCCGCACTTGCGCAAGGATATTTTGGCCTTGGAGAGAGTGCAGAGGAGGTTCACTAGGCTGATACCGGAGATGAGGGGGTTGGACTATGAAGAGAGGCTGAATAGACTGGGTTTGTACTCGTTGGAGTTTAGAAGGATGAGGGGGGATCTTATAGAGACGTATAAGATAATGAAAGGGATGGATAGGGTAGAGGTAGAGAGATTCTTCCTGCTCAGAAAGGACAGCAGGACTAGAGGGCACAGCCTCAAGATAAGGGGGGGGCAGTTTAGAATGGAGTTGAGGAGGAACTTCTTCACTCAAAGGGTGGTGAATCTCTGGAATTCTCTGCCTGTTGATGTGGTGGAGGCTACCTCGCTAAATATATTTAAGATACGGATAGATAGGTTTTTGGTAGGCAAGGGAATTAAGGGTTATGGGGAGAAAGCGGGAAAGTGGAACTGAGCCACTTCAGATCAGCCATGATCTTATTGAATGGCGGGCAGGCTCAAAGGGCTAGATGACCTACTCCTGCTCCTATTTCTTATGTTCTTACGTTCTTACTAACCTGTATGACTCTATGACTTCCCAGCAGGATTTTCCAGGTAGCAATCAGCACTGAAAATGCTGACTGATGTTCTTTCTTGCTCCCTCTCATTGATCTGCTAACTAAGGGAATCAAACTTGCAGTATCCTGGCATATCTGCATAGTTTTATAGCAAACAGTGCTTTAACTAACCAGACCAAAGTGGGTATCGTGTTAAATAGACTCAACCCAGTTCAATACTATTGACTATTTTCTATGACTCATTCGTGGCAGTCAAAATTAAAAACAAAGCATGTTAAACTTGAGGAAAATTGCCAAATATCTTCAGAATAGATTGTTTTCAAATAAAAATTGAGTTTGAATCATATATCTAAGCTTTCCCCTTCCATCTTTGCAGACTTCCCCAAATCAGTCATTATTTACACTTGGCCACTAGACACATGATCCACATTTTGTGCTGCAGTTCATGTGCTTACATTTTTGCTGCATCTGCATGGGAGGCAGTAGTGCAATGGTATTGTCACTGGACCAGTAATCCAGAGACCCAGCGGAGCGGGGTTCAAATCCCACTCACAGTGGATGGTGGAATTTGAATTCAATAAAAAAAATCTGGATTTAAAATTCTGATGATGACCATGAAACGATTGTTATAAAAACCCACTTGGTTCACTAATGTCTTTTAGGGAAGTAAATCTGCTATCCTCACCCAAGTAAGGCCTACATGCGACTTCAGAGTCTTAACTGCCCCTTTAAGGGTAATTATGGATGGGCAATAAATGTTGGCAATACGTCTGCAGTGTAGCGGGTGTTTTGTCCGTAAAAAGTAATTTTATCTTATATACACTCTAAGTTGCACTACATGCAAATAGGAGGTGCTTTTTAACAATAAAGTACTCCATATAAATACAAGCTGTTTTGTGTTGTGTTTATATTTTTGAATGTTCTTTGCAAAATGAGCAATATGTCAAGGGATCAAATCCCAACTGGACCTGATAATAAATTAATGAAGTTATAGCCACAATCTTTGCTCAATGCTCTGCCAAGCCATAAACAGCAATCCATTTCCAAATAGGAAGCAATGTTTCTCTCATCTTTCCCTGCATTCCATTCAACCCATATTCAAATTTTAATTAAAAACTTTAAGCCTCCCTTTTTGAGCATCTTCTAATGCTGTTTGACTTTGAAACTCAATGGTACCTTTGAAAAGCTGTACTTTTACCTTTTTACATTAGGGTTGGTTTAGGCTGGTTTGCACTTTGGAGGCGGAAGCACACATCTACAGGTGGCTGCACACCAGAAGAGCAAACAAGACAAAGTGCAGAGAACCCTCCCTTTTCCAATAATGTATTTCCATTGTTATTATTTTAGACCTAAAAATGTTTCACTTTTATTGTTAAGCAGATGGGAGCAGGATGGAAGGGGAGGTAAGGGAAATATCGCTCCCTATTCAGAAATAGATTGCCATCTATGGCTTGGCAGAGCATTGAGCAAAGCTTGTGGCTATAACTTCATTGATTGATTATTAACTCCACTTGGGACTTGATCCCATGACAACAGGAAGGTTAGGCAAATTGATTGACCTGATAGCCAGTTTGTGTAAGAAATAGCAATGAGATTTGGCTTGGTTTTAACATTTTTAAATCTCAGTCCAGTAACTGTTAGTGATGCTGAAGAAGCAATTCATGTTTCTATAGCACCTTTCACAGAATGTCCCAAACCATCTTGCAACCAACTGAGTACTTTTAAAATGTGGTGAAGTTGTAATTGTAATGACCTCAATGAGGCCCATGTAGTGGATCTCTTGGTGTATGAACTCGCTGATTGAGGTAATGATTGCCTGTGCCAAAAAGATTGATAATGATTACCTGCCCAATCAGGAAGCCTCACCTGAGTACATATTGAGGAATGTCAGGGCTACTGACACTCTGGATACTGACTTTCTACCTGAAGTACTCTTAGGAGTGGAAATAAGCTTGTAAATAAAGGAAATCTGATGAAGGGACACTGGCCTCTGAGGAGCTTTTTGCTGTAATATAGAGAAATGTAGCTTTCAATTTGCCCACAATCAGTGATGAGATAAACAACCAGAAAATCTGTTCTGGTAATATCCCATGCATGATATAATTTGTAAAAAGTCTGACAACACCAGGTTTTAGTCCAACTGATTTATTTGATAATACTCACAAGCTTTTGAGGGGACTGCCTCTTTGTCAGGTGAATGGAGAGTTCTGGCCTCAGACAGAGCATATAAAGCACAGACAGTTTAGAGATTACTGACTAGAATGCGAATCTTTACACCTAACCTGCTGTTCAAGACCTGAAGTGGCTGACAATGTGAGTGGAAGGAGCACTGATCACAGGTTACAGAGATGTGTATTGTCTCCAGACAGCACAGTAAGTGAGGTTTTGCAAACCCAGGCAAGTCACGGGGGTTCTCCATTCACCTGACGAAGAGGCAGTCCCCTCGAAAGCTTGTGAGTATTATCAAATAAATCGGTTGGACTAAAACCTGGTGTGGTCAGACTTTTTACTGTGTTTACGCCAGTCCAACGCCGGCATTCCCACATCATGATATAATTTGGCCAGGTCTTCAGGGTAACGTCCGGTAGCACTGTGGGATCTGCATCCATCTGAGGGAAGAAGCACAGCTTCTTAACATCTGTGTGAGATGGCATATTGAAGAGTTTAACACCTTCAGAGCTGAGATTGAGTATCAATGTAGATTATGTGCTCAGTTCCGTATAGTGGGGCTTGAATCCACAACCATCTGATTCAGATGTGAGAATGCTACCACTGAACTAGAGCAGGCAGACATGAATAAAGCTCTTTCGGAGTTAACCTAATGTGAGAATCACAGGTTTAAATTTCCTTAAAATTATTGCAATATTTCACCGACCTAACCTGTAGTAAGTACCAAGCTACTTGCTACTTGCATTTTTGCAATGAATACTTTTTAAAAATGATTTTGTGTTGAGGGGCTGGAAGGATGTGGAAGACATTTATCTCAGAAAAAATATTAAAAAAAAGAATTAATGTTCTGACACCATGAATATGTATAATCTGGCAAAATTGGAGCATTATGCCACAATATTATGTGCAAATTCACATCCTTACAGATGCAGTCTCTGTAAATGTGAAAGAAGCATTAGATTCAAACATGTATGCGTATAGTTGAATGATACTAACTGCCTATTTGTGTCTTATCTAAAGCAGTAAAGCTTTGCACTTGCTCAAACCAGCTGGCATTTTATATTATTAACATGTTAATATAAAAGCAGAAAATATTGGAAATACTTAGCAGATCATTGGAAGGGCAGTTCTCTGGGGCTGTTAGCCCTAGCTGGGAATCCCAATGGCCCACTGAATTGAGTAAGAGGACCAAATTGGTATTCGTGCTGGGCGCCCAACCCAGCTGTGCTGTGCCAGCTCAGATCAGGTTCACTGCTGATCCTAATACGTTTAAATGTGATTACTGGGTTCGAGGCCAGATGCTTCCGGGGTGGCATTGGCACGGTGGCAGAAAGTAGAGCCAGGGTGGTAGTGGAAGTTCCTGTTTGACGGTGAAGGGGGTGAGGCCCATAACTTGGAGATGGGGGGACAGTCAGGTTACTCTTATGCTCATGTGGTGTGGGGGAGCAAGAGGGTTGGGTGGACCTGAACATTCAGTAGTGGAGGGAGGGTTGCACCTCTGGTGAAGGGTTGGGGGTGTTCACCCTGTCTGACGGATTGCAATGTCCATGGTGGGGGGCTGACACTGCACTCTGAGATTTGCTGTCCTTTAGAAATGGCGCCCTGATTTCTGCGAAGCTGAGCTTCCTGGTTTGTTCTACATTGGGGTTTTTTTTGCAACCAAAGAGTGGTTGAATCTCACCTGGTTAGTGCTGCCAGTGCCAGCGGCAAACACTTCAATTTTCCTGCGACAGTCGCACTTTGATTTATTTTTCAGGAGAATCACAGCAGTGAAATATCTGAGAGAGAAACAGAATTAACTTTCCAGATCAACGACCTTTCATTATTCCAAAGCTGATGCCGAATTAAATTTCTGCTGAAAAGGAGGCTGACCTAAAACATTAGCCTCAATAGAGGTGGGGTGAATTTTTTGAAGGGGAGGAGAAGAATTTTGGTCAAAGTTATCTCCCACTTGGAAGTCAGCCAGTTGCCAGGTTTGATTCATTGAGTGGGGAACACGCTGAAGCAGACCGCAGGGGTAAAGATGGAGCCTGCAGTTGCTAGTGGTGTGATGTCCAATCATGCACTGATCCTGGAGTGAGGGATATGGGGGGAAGGGGGATCTGGATATTGAATTTGATGATTACCATGAAAGGTGGAGCAGGCTTGAAGGGCCAAATGGTCTACTTTTGCTTCTATTTTCTATGTTTCTGTGTACCACAATTGAATAATCTTTGAAGTTTTCCTGGTGTTATCCCTCACTCTGAATCCCACCACCAAAACAAAGTTGAATTTAATTGGTGCCATAGTGCTTGCAGTGCTTACTAATATTATCAAGACCCTTCACGGTGCATTAAGAAACATGCAACTTGCATTTATGTATCACCTTTCGAAACCTCAAGAGTTCCTTTGTTACAATGAGACTTAATTAATCCCACACTCATCTGGATGGCCTACCATCTACAACGCTCCATAATCCTGAACTCATCCAACACTCTGCTGCCTGTATCCTACTCACATCAAGTCCATGCATCGATTATCACTGTGCTCACTGATCCACATTGACCTTTGGTCTAGAAATGCCTCGGCATTAAAGTGTCATCCATATTTCCAAATTCCTCCATAGCCTCTATCTCCATGTCTCTGTAACTTCCTCCAGCACTACCACCATCTGAGAATTTTGGAATTCTCCACTTAGGCCTTTTGCACATTTCTGATTTTAATTACTCCCTTAATAATAATCTTCCTTTCAGTTGCCTATGCCCTACACATCTGTAAATCCTTTCCTATAACTTTCGGTCTCTCTATCTCTCTCTTTTCTTGAAGGTATACCTCACACATGTGGCCAAGTTTTTGGTCATGTGTCTCAATCTCTTCTGTGACTCAGTGGGCAGGATTCTTTGGACGGTGGGAGGAAACCAGAGCACCTGGAGAAAATCCACACAGATATGGTGAGGTAGTCCACTTTGGTAGGAAGAATGGTAGGAAGGACTATTACTTACGGGGCGAAAAACTGCAGCAGGCGACGGTACAGAGGGACCTCGGGGTCCTTGTGCATGAGTCGCAAAAACCCAGCTTGCAGGTGCAGCAGGTGGTCAGGAAGGCGAATGGGATGCTGGCCTTCATAGCGAAGGGGATTGAATATAAAAGTAGGGAGGTCTTGCTGCAGCTGTATAGGGCATTGGTGAGGCCGCAACTGGAGTACTGTGTGCATTTTTGGGCGCCGCACCTGCGCAAAGATATTTTGGCCTTGGAGGGAGTGCAGAGGAGGTTTACTAGGCTGATACCGGAGTTGAGGGGGTTGAGCTATGAGGAGAGGCTGAATAAACTGGGCTTGTACTCGTTAGAGTTTAGAAGAATGAGAGGAGATCTCATTGAGACGTATAAGATGATGAATGGGATGGATAGGATAGAGGTGGAAAGACTCTTCCCGCTCAAAAAAGACAATAGGACTAGGGGGCACAGCCTCAAGATAAAAGGGGGGCGGTTTAGAACGGAGTTAAGGAGGAACTTCTTCACTCAAAGGGTGGTGAATCTCTGGAATTCTCTGCCCGTTGAAGTGGTGGAGGCTGCCTCGCTAAATATTTTTAAGACACGGGTTGATGGGTTTTTGATAGGAGAGGGGATTAAGGGTTATGGGGAGAGGGCGGGAAAGTGGAACTGAGCAGCGACAGATCAGCCATGATCTTATTGAATGGCGGGGCAGGCTCGAAGGGCTGGATGGCCTACTCCTGCTCCTATTTCTTATGTTCTTATGTTCTTATGGGGAGAATGTGCAAACTGCACACAGTCGGTGACCCAAGCTGGGAATCGAACCTGGGTCCCTGGTGCTGTGAGCCAGCAGTTCTAATCACTGTGCCACCATGATGTCCCTCACATTATCGCCTCATTCCATTCAGAAGTGCACACCATTAATTCCATAAGTTATAAGTTTAGGCTTTTAAGGTTAGTGCAAATATATTTACATGTATTTAGAACATATGAGTGTGAGCGAAACAGGGAATAAGTCAGTCAGAGCATTGTGCCATATAAAATGTTTTTCTCCATTTGAGTCTTTTTGCTGGGTCAAATGTAAAGGCTGGCGCCTCTGTATTGTCTACCAGTGTTCCGCATGAATTGGGTTAACAAGGCAACCTATTCCAAGGTCGCTGCCAATGCCATTTTGAATCATATCTTTGTATTTACAATAAGCAGTAAATTTATCAAAAAGTACTGTTGTAAGAGACAGAGACAAAAGCTGTTACACTCGGAAACTCCTGCCCTATCTCTTGAACTAAAAGGTGAGCAGAGTGCAGACTCCAAGACTGTGGCCTGGATTTTCACCCTCAAGATGGGTAGGGGGAGTCAGAAAAATTCTGAGCTCGGCCCATCTGCCTTGAGAGAAAGTGCTCACCAAAGCGGGATCTTCATTATCAGGGCTGGATGCGGATTGGAGTTGAGTCGGCCAACTCAGGAAGGAGTGCAGAGGTACCCACAGGGGCTACATGATGCATAGGTAGGCTGCTTAAAAGGCCTACCTCTGTACCATGGGACACAACAAAAAAAGTGAAGGCCCTCCGGCCCTCACACACCCTTCATCTGCCAAACATTCCCCATGCCTCATTCATGCCATCTCATGTCTCCCATGCATATCCTCAGGACTGTTATGCCAGACTGTTCCGTTCAACCTATGTTTTAATGTCCCCTTGAATTTGCTCTGTCAAGCTCTGCCCTTCCATTCACCCCCTTATGTCTTTTCAAGCCCTCTACACCAGTTTCTTGCATTTCCATGTCTTTAATCCGCTGTGTACTTTCTACAACCAATGTTCACCATAGCGTAAAGTGGGATATACAAAAAAGACTTCGAAAAAATCTAATCCTTTGATCACATTCCCCCATGTTTGAAGAAAAGATCTGAGGTACAAGCTAATATAATTGTCTATTATCCAGACTCTTTGAAGTTTCTTAATCCACAAATCATAATCCCTTGAAACCATTAACTTTTGATCACATTGTAAAGTCAATGGCAGAGATTAGACAGCATGAGCTTTCAATCAAACAATGTTTCTTCTGGGAAGCAGGTGTGCTGTTATTCTAATGCTTATCTCCCCAATGGAGCCAGCCATTTTGGGTGATCTTGATGAGGGCTTCTGACTGGAAGTAGCTCACATCCTTTAAAGGCATTCCTAAAAATTGCACAGTTAGGGAATGAGGTCAGAAATCCAGGATTGGGATCTGCCTGCCATTTTTAAAGGGCTCCCAAGTCAACCTGACTTGGTGGAAACCTGGAACATTTGACCAAGTGTGACATCAAGGAGCCTGAGCAAAACTGGAATCAATAGGAGCTAGGGGAGAAGTCTGTACTGATTGGTGTGATATCAATGGATGGCACGGTGGCACAGTGGTTAACACTGCTGCCTCACAGTGCCAGTGACCTGGGTTTGATTCCCAACTTTGATTACCGTCTGTGTGGAGGCTGCACATTCTTCCCGTGTCCGCGTAGGTTTCCTCCAGGTGTTCCAGTTTCCTCTCTCAATCTGAAAGACATGCTGGTTAGGTGCATTGGCTAGCTAAATTCTCCCTTAGTGTACCTGAACAGGCGCCAGAGTGTGGCGACTAGGGGATTTTCACAGTGACTTCTTTGCAGTGTAAATGTAAGCCTACTTGTGACACTAATAAACAAACTTTAAACTAGCACAAAGAAAAATGACTGTGGTTGTTGGAGGTCAATCCCAGGACATCACTGCAGGAGTTTCTCAGGGTAGCTTCCTTGGCCCAATCATTTTCAGCTGCTTCATTTGATGGAACAGATCTTCACACTGTATAGTTTAAAAAGAATATCCTTTTGCCTATTTCTTAATTTAAACTGGACCTTGATCGAGCAAAGACCATTAAGATTGCCGACCCTCTCTCTGTGAGTTTATCTCTGTGAGAAGCCACTTCACAGTTTCAGAAATCTCACACCCCATTATCTCTGAGAACTAAGTAAAAATCACTAGGAAGAAGCGTGCAGCCAGCTTCAAAGGAAGCCACACTGCAATCCTTTCGTATTTGATAACCCAGGTTTGTCAGTAGAGATGGAACGTCTACTGTTAAGCTGCATAGCTCAGTCTGCTGATTAACATTTGATAAGCAGGCCATACTACAGGAACTCTGGTCCAAGTTGGACACCTGACCCCATTTACCCTGCTTCTGCTGGAAGTTCTGTATCACTATCTACAAGGCTGATCCTTCGTTTCATGCCTATCTCATTGTGTGAAGTCAACACCATCAGAAAAGTGTGTCATATAGCATTTGTTTTTTAGCCTACCAACTTCTGATAAGAAATATCTCACTGGACTTTGGTTTTGGGCTCACGTGAGCCAATATTTATGTTCTCTGTGGTCTCAGTACTGTAAACCCATATGTTCTGTATCACTCTCCCTACTGTCTGAATGTGAAAACATCTTTGTGATCCTCCTCCTGCATTTTAAGTGTGTGCAATGTTAAGGCACAGGCTGCAAACTGCAAGATGTTTTGTGAAGTTAACCTAAACCCCAGGTTTTACGTTTGATTTTGGCATTAGGGTGAACATAAGGTATTTCACTCCAGGTACGATTCAAGTGACCCACTAGGAGGCTTTTATCATGCAAAGTTTAAATATACCAAGAACGATTAGCATGACTTATACCAATTACAAAACTTAAACATGACACAGTACAATTCTTAACATCTAGCTATCTCTGTACAGTATATAGACATACACTCTTCTCTAGAATTAATTAGCGCTAAAACAAGTATGCTCACATGATGCTAGGTTTCCAGCTTTTTAACACGTAGAGACAGAAATCCAAACAGTAGTTTTCAGAGAAGGATATGCCCTAAGACAGCAAACCAGAGAAGTAAACCTAGTCTCTTATAGCTTCCAGACTCAGACTTCAGAAACAGGAAAGAATACCTCTCTCTCAACTCCAAACAGAATCATTCATACAGCAGGATCTCCAACTTTAGAGAAGGGAACCAAGAGGCACTGCTCTCCCTCTCAACTCCAAACAGCATCTGAAAACAACTAAGCTGAAATCTTCTGTGAAAGTATAGCTGCTCTCAATTATGTGGTCTGACTTGTCAATTATCCCAATCAAGCTCTACTCTGCAATCCCAGCAGAACACTAAACAACAGAATACTACATTAGTTCAGATTAAAGCAAACTTGGTATAAGTTATACTTCTTCAGCAACAATAGAGGACATCAGCTGCAGACAAAACAGATCCAACAAAATGCCAGGGACTGCTTGAAACATCCTGCAGAGAAACATGATTAAAATACATTTCTTAACAGCACAGTATCATCACAGCAAATAAACTAAACTTTTTAGTTAATCCTATCTCGAATTTGCTGTGGGGCTATTCGAATTAGGTCACACAAAAAACTGAGGTGTTCGGGAAATTCACCACTGCTTATATAAAGGGAAACAAATCAAAACATCTTTCTGTTTATGGATGACCAGTGCTATGCAAATTTAGTGCTGATTAAATTAACCTCCCTCCTCTCCATAATAATGACCTTCACTCCTTCATAAGGTCAGATATAGGGATGATCGCTGACGATTGCACAATCTTCAGTGCAACTTGTGACTCCACAGATACTGAAGAAGTTCATTCCCAAATGCAGCAAGATCTGGATAACATTCAGGCTTGAGCTAAAAGTAACAATATTTGTGTCACATAAATATCAGGCAATGACTACCTCCAAAAAGAGAGAATCTAATCATCTCCCCTTGATATTCAATGGCATTCTGTTGCTGAATCCTTCACCATCCATGTGTTGGTGGCTACCATTGACTGAACTGGACCAGCATATAAATATTATGGCTACAAGATCAGGTCACAGGGCAGGAATTCTGTGGAGAGTAACTTATTTCCTGACTCCCCAAATTCTGTCCACCAGCTACAAGGTACAAGGCCAAAGTGTGATAAAATATTCAACACTTTGCTGGATAACTACAGCTCCACCAACACTTAAGCTCAATACCATCCAGATCAAAGCAGCCCACTTGATTGGCACCCCATTCACCAACTCCAAAATCCACTCCTTCCACCACCCACTTATAGTGGCAGCAGTGTGTACCATCTTTCAGCAACTCACCAAGGTTCCTTCAACAGCACTTTCCAAACTTGTGACCTCTACTATTTAGAAGGACAAGGGCAGCAGGTGCATGGTAACTCCACCATCTGAAACTCCCCTCCAAGCCACACAAATGGAAATATATTACCATTTTATCCCTGTTGGTGGATCAAAATTGCTGGAATTCCCTCCCTAACAAAGACGGCTCACCACCACAGTCTCAAGGGCAATTAGGGATGGACAATAAAATGTGACCTAGCCACAATGCTCGTGTCCTGTAAAAGAATTTAAAAAATGGATAAACTGATTGGCGTCCCAACGTTATGGAACTAGCAACGTCAAACTTCACTTGCCTGCTTATGTAGTGAATTCATAAACAGGTTTCAGTACACATGGGAAAATTCACTGGTGCTGCATTTTCAGTGAGGAGACTTTCTTGATGAAAGCACAGGTGGTAGACAGGACTATTTCTTTACAGCTTCAATTCTTTGACCCACACTCCAGGCTGCTGGTATGTTCCAGAAGAACAGCTGCACTGAATTTTCCTACAGTGAAAAGGGGCAGAATATTAAGCCCAGATTCTCCATGCGTGGAAATGGCAGTGTGTACTCGAAACCCAGAGAGTTATGAAAAACATGATTCCTGCCAGCGAGATGGTATCTTGCAAATTTGGACCAAGCCCACTGGTGAAGCGATGCAGAACACATAGCGGAACATTGGGAATCTCATTTTAATGCACCATTTTGATGTATCATTTTAATAGGTGGCACAGTAGCACAGTGGTTAGCATTGCTGCCTCATAGCGCAAGGGACCTGTGTTCAATTCCCAGCTTGAGTCACTGTCTGTGTGGAGTTTGCATGTTTTCCCTGTGTTTGTGTGGGTTTCCTCCAGGTGCTGCAGTTTCTTCCCATATTCTAAAAGACATGCTGGTTAGGTGCATTGACCCGAACAGGCGATTAAGAGAATTTTGTAATAACTTCATTGCAGTGTTATTGTAAGCCTTGTGATTAATAAATAAACTTTACTTTTAACTTTACAGCATCTCATTAACGAGCATTTCCTCTGTATTTGAACCTGCACTGAATATTTAGCAGATGCCAACTTGACATTTCTTGACATTGGAGGTGGACACTCAGGCAGCCATATCCCCTTAGCTTGTCATCACTCAAGGGGCACCAGGGAGAATGGTGGGAACACAGATAAGAGCTGGGGGTGGGCATCACTTCCACCATACTGGGAGAGGGGGGTGGAATGGGTGGGTCAGGTGCCATGAAACAATGGAGACTCAGTGCTATTCACCATGGTGGGCTACAAGGGAAGTAATCTGGGGATGTTGGGAGGGAAAGCAGGATTCACTCAGTAAATGGGACGCACTTGGTTGGAAGTCACAGCGGCATGGAGGGATGTGGATCAAGGCTGTGATAGGACTCCTCATAGCTCACTGTGGTGTTGTCACTCTTTCCATGCATGATTCAGCAGAATCATGGAGCCCTTGGAGTTGGCCTTTCTAATCATTGCGATTGACCAGAAATAGAGACAAAGATGTTCTGCTCCACCTGCCCAGGACCAGAGGCCTGAGACGCAGGAGCACAGGATCAAACTAGGAGACAGCACTGGCCTAGAACATTCCGGCTTTAGTGCTCATACCTTCAGATGTCTGAGCCTCAATGCTGGAGAAGCTGCATCTGTCCCAGGGACAGTGGACTACCTCTGCCACGTACTGCATGAGTGGAATCTCATGGAACTGGAAGACACTTAATGCCTGTGGCCCTTAAAGTCACAGCCACAAACACCAGCATAGAGACTCGATACAATGAAGCTGCAGTTTCAATGCATGTACTGATGGAGCAGGCAATTAGACTGCTGAAGATATGATTCTGATGCCTGGACCAGTCAGAGTGTGCCCTCAACATAGCCCCCCCAGAGGGTCTCCCGCATTATTGCAATGTGCTGTTTGCTCCACAACCTAGCACTGCAGAGGGAAGACCACCTAGATCAGGAGGAGATGAGCGAAAGAAATTATGAAAAATCTATGAATTACGAGTTTCCATTTGCCTGGATGAGTGCAGCTGTAACAATACTCAAGAAGATCAAAGGTCAAAGCAGCTTCCTTGATTGGGACCCTATCTATTAAATATTCACTTTCTCCACTGTCTGGCATAGGTATACTGCAGCACTTCGCCAAACTTCATTCAACAGTACCTTCCAAACCCATGACTTTTACTACCTGGATAGGCAGCAGACATATGGGAACACCACCACCTGCAAGTTCCCCTCTGAGTCACCATTTCAATCTCAGTTGGTGTTTAACTGGATGGGAAGATCCCAGAGTGAGACCCTAGCTCAAAAGATAATAATGTTTACTTATTTTTCGAACATTTGGAGGAACAGAGTTACAGGACTGTTAATTAGTTTTTAACAAGAAGAAAATATGATTAAACATGAAAAGTTTGATAATAATACAATTCTTTCCAAGCACAGGATTAACCTTGGAGACAGTACTGGCCTAGAACATTCTGGCTTTGGTGCTCATACCTTCAAATGTCTGAGCCTTAATGCTGGAGAAGGCTGCGTCTGCCCCAGAGACAGTGAACTACCTATGCCACGTACTGCATGAGCTGGCATCTCATGGAAACTGGAGGACACTTAATGCCTGTGGCTGTTAGAATCCTACCAAAGCCCTGACCCACATCCCTCCATGACTTCCAATTATTTCCAATAACCTTCACAAATATACACAGATTTTAAGGTTAATATGGGGTACAACATATATTGTAGGCTATAATGGATGCAGTAACACACATTTCCTTTAAATGCTGAGGCTGGCTGTGGTCAGACAATCCACTTTGAATCCAGGTGAATTTCTGTGGATTTCCCCTCAAAATCCCCCTCAGATGATTCTTATACCATGAGCCAATTTGTCTCACTCAACTCTAGCGTCCACATGAGTGATTTCAAATTTCACATTCAAAAAGACATCCTTTCAAATTCAATTTAAATAATGCTTTCCCTCAGCTGCTCCCATCAAAAATTTGCTTCAGGGATTTTTTTCACTTGACTGTTAAACAAACCCTTCACCATTGCTTTAACTGTTGGTTTACTTCTGAAGTCTGCTTTCCCACATTAATTCTGGTTACTACAGCTGTCCCTTTAACTTAGAACATCTTCTCTGCTTTTCCCTTAAAATTTCCTGAACAATACTTTGTTCAACTTCTTTGGAACAATACCTTGTTCAACTTCTTTGGAACAATACCTTGTTCAACTTCTTTGGAACAATACCTTGTTCAACTTCTTTGGAACAATATTGTTCAGGAAATTTTAAGGGAAAAGCAGAGAAAATGTCCTAAGTTAAAGGGACAACTGTAGTAACCAGAATTAATGTGGGAAAGCAGACTTAAGTAAATCAAAAAAGTTAGTGCTACCTTAATACAGTCTGGAAATCAATAGTTAAAGCAATGGTGAAGGGTTTGTTTAACAGTCAAGTGAAAAAAAGTCCTGAAAGCAAATTTTTGATGGAAGCAGCTGAGGGAATGTCTTAGGATGACTGATGTTAAAGGACAGAGACCTTCTTTCTGTCCCACTTCCCTGGTTGTCTGAACTTTATCTGGTTCTTTGGGAAGCCTGCCTTTCTGCAGCTGTCTTGTCCTGTCCAGGTTTTTTTCTGGCAGAGCTGGGAGATGTTCAATTCCTGGCTTTCTATCTCCAGCTGCAATATGTCCAGCTAAAAATGAAACGCAAGGAGCCTTCCTACCTTAAAGGTCTGAGGTGTGGAGAAATTTCTTCACCCAGAGGGTGGTGAATCTGTGAAATTCACTGCCATGGAAAGCAGTTGAAACCAAAATGTTGTGTGATTTCAAGAAGGAATTAGGTTGGCTCTTGGGGCTAAAGGGATCAAGGAATTTGGGGGAGGAAGGCAGGACTGAGGTATTGAATTTGATGATCAGCCATGATCATAATAAATGGTGGAGCAGATTCGAAGAGCTGAATGGCTTCCTCCTGATTCTAGTTTCTATGCATATTTCTACGTGTGATGTGGAAATGCTGGTGTTGGACTGGGTAAACACAGTAAGAAGTCTCACAACACCAGGTTAAAATCCAACGGGTTTATTTCGCAGCACAAGCTTTAAGAGTCTCAGGCTCCTTCTTCAGGTGAGTGAGGAATTGTGTTCACAAACAGGGCATATATAGACACAAACTCAATTTATAAGATAGTGGTTGGAATGCAAGTCTTTACAGGTAATCAAGTCTTAAAGGTACAGACAATGTGAGTGAAGAGACGGCTAAGTACAGATTAAAGATAGCCAAGTTCCGCACACATGAGAACAGCCTCAACTGGGATCTTGGGTTCATGTCACAGAATCTGTAACCCCCACGACTTGCCTGGGCTTGCAAAATCTCACTAGCTGTCCTGGCTGGAGACAATACACACCTCTTTAACCTGTGCTTAATCCTCTCTCCACTCACATTGTCAGTATCTTTAAGACTTGATTACCTGTAAAGACTCGCATTCCAGCCATTGTCTTATAAATTGAGTTTGTGTCCATATATGCCCTGTTTATGAACACAACTCCTCACTCACCTGAAGAAGGAGTGACACTCCGAAAGCTTGTGCTGCCAAATAAACCTGCTGGACCTTAACCTAGTATTGTGAGGCTTCTTATTATTTCTATGTAAAGCAACATTAAAGTAAGGTCACTTAAAACTATAGCTTATCGCTAATCTTTAATACAAATATAACTCCCTTAAAACCAACCTTGTTTTCCTGATAGTCACACAGAAATCTGGCTTGGAACTAAATTGCTGCTTCCTCGTTGTCACTGGGTCAGAATCCTGGAACTCCTTCCCATCAGCACTCTGGCTGTACCCACATCACAAGGACTGCAGCAATTAAAGTAGTTCACCACTTTTTTCGTGGAATTAGGGAAACACAATCAGTAATGCTCAAATCCCATGAGTGAACAAGAAAAGTAGAGTTGGTTGGAGCTCAAAAGATAAGATGGGACAAAAAGTTAGTTGAAACAATTCTCAAATGAATGTGTTAAAAATAAAGCACTGAGCTGGTGACCAAAGGAAAGTTCAAGGAACTATAAACAGAAATGTCCAAATGTACAGTCTGGTATTAGTAAGCAGATGACAGCAAACCACTTCAAACAGAACACAAACAGTGCATTGTGAGAGAACAAGGCCTCTGTTCAGTGATATATCTGCACATTTTCAATGTAACCTTTGTATCACATTCACAGGAGGCATAAGCACTATGGTCCAGATTTTCACCATAACAAATGGCAGACATGGCGGAATGTCTGAAAATTACATGTCGTGCCCTCAAACATGACCATTTCCATTCCATGAGGGCAATTCATGCATGTATGCTTTACGCTGCACATTTAAATCACCAGCTGCCACCACTCCAGTTGGATTTTGACAGCCTCAGAGTGTGGAACCTGAAGTATGCAGAAAAGAACTAGTAGGAGCAGCTCTCAACTTGATAGATTCAATAGGAGCCCCTGTAGAATTTGATTTTAATTTTGATTCACAGTCCTAGAAGTGGCACAAAATCAATTTCAACTCTCTTCCCTTAATCCCAGGGAGGAGAAGGAGAGTGAGACCCCCCCAGTCTAGCTGGTGAGTTTTTTGCCCTGACCAACTTGTGCACCCAGGTGTCACGAATGGTTTTCTTTTGGAGAAGGTGCATAGCTCTTCCTGTGAAGAATCAAGATAGAAGATGGGCATGGCACCTTCAGTCACAGAGGCCTCAGAATTCAGTCTCTGTGAGCAACCAGAAACCAAATGAGGGAGAAAGTTGGCAGGCTGCCACATGCATGGCAGGAAGGGGAGGAGGAGAGACGGAACAATCATCTTGTGGGTTGAGTGAACAGATCTTTTACATATTCCTTCAATATGATGGAGAACCAGTGCTGAAGGCAACTAAGGCTGAGCCAGGAGATGGTGACAGACATCCGTAGCATGGCCCAGCAGCAGCTTGAGCCAGAATCTATGCCCTGCCAATGGCTTTGGTGGTAACTGTTGCTCTCAACATCTCTGCCTCAGGATCTTTCCAGGGTCCTGTACGGTATATCCCAGTCAGTAGCTTAAGACTGTAACTAATGCCCTGTTTGATTGTGTGGGGGATCATGTTAATTTTCCTGTAGATTTGACACCCTCAATACAGAGAGCCAAGGCCTCTACCCAATTAGTTGTCTTTCTTCCAGTGCAAGGTGTTAGTAATTGCACCCATATTGCCATAAAGACCCCAATTCAACATGCAGAGCAGGATTTTCCAGTCACATTTGTCCCAAGACCAGAAAATCCTGTCCAAGGTCAACGAACGTTTGTATGGTCCAATTCCTGTGGTGGGCGGGATGGGAAAATTCTGCTCATGGTCACCTTTGTCAACCAGAGGCCCTTCCACTCAATCAATGTACAGGTGGTTTGTGGCTACAACAATATCTTCTTTCATGTGTGTGCAAGGCACTTGCCACAACTGCTTCATACATACTTATTAAATTGCCTTATGTAAATTCTTATTGGAGTTCCTCTTGATTTAGAACACATCTTAACCACTTCTTACTGATGCTCAGATCCTTGCAGCTTCTTAACTGATGACACAAATCACATCCAACCAACCTGTTTTCCAGTAAATGAGAAACAGCACAGTGATATTTTCAAAAGAAAAATATTATAATTCCTTGTTTTCCTGACAATGTTCAATATCTACATTACAATAATTATGGGGTTCTTAAGGCTTTTCCTCTGTGGGTATTTCACAGCTACATTTCCCATGGGGTCTTCAAGCTTGTCCAGTCACTCAATACTTCTACAGTTCTGTCGTACTGTAGTGAATTTGAGGTGTGCATGAGGTGTTAACCTAGGGGAACAATCAGTTTGGTGTCTCCCCCTCCTGTTCCCATCTGTTGTGTGTTTCTGTGCAACCTTCTCTACTCATTGTCCCCAATCGAGCCCTTGCCTAGCAGCCCCTACCCTTTCCTTGGTCTAGTCTGGCCTTTTCCCCATTGGAGCCTTTGGCCAACAGCCCCTAACCTTTCCTCAGCCATCTCAGGCCCCTTTCCTAATGGAGTCTTTGCCCTACAGCCCCTACCCTTCTCTTACCTTTTCCCCAATGGGGCTTTTGCCCTGCAGGACCATTAAAGCCACCCCCACCTTAACTCCAATGTGGTTGCTGTGGAGACTTGCCTGAGAGACCCTGCTGTAACCAAGGGGGTGTAGTCTTTGAAGCCAGGCACTGATCCCCATAAGCGCTGCCTGATGCAAGTGAAGTCATCTCAGAATCCCGAGTGAAATGTTAACTGCATGTCATTTGAATATGCTGTTGTGAAGCACAGCGTTCTAATTTTATTTATTTATTAGTGTCACAAGTTGGCTTACATTAACACTGCAATGAAGTTACTGTAAAAATCCTGCACACTGACATGGACTCTTTAATGCAGCATGGAGGATTGATTGCAGTGAATAAACATCATCATAACATGCTCATGTATGCCAATGGGGCTGGCATGATGGCACAGTGGTTAGCACTGCTGCCTCACAGCTCCAGGGATCCTAGTTCAATTCCTGGCTTGGATCACTGTCTGTGTGGAGTTTGCACATTTTTCCTGTGTCTGCATGGGTTTCCTCTTGGTGCTCCAGTTTCCTCTCACAGTCCAAAGATGCGCAGGTTAGGTGTATTGGCCATGCTAAATTCTCCCTCAGTGTACCCGAACAGGCACCGGAGTGTGGCGACGAGGGGATTTTTACATAACTTTATTACAGTGTGAGTGTAAGCCTACTTGTGACACTAATAAATAAACTTTAAACGTCGCTTTAATGAGATTCAGGACATTCAGCAACAGGAAACTCAGCCTGTCAATGATGGGGGAAATACACCAGTGCTTTTTTGTTTTATGTTGTCAGAAATCCTGATTTGGGCCTCCTTTTCAAATTTAGCTTTTGTGCCCGCCATGACAAGTGGCCCCATCGGGAGTGGAAAAACCCAGCCTGAAACACACTGGTAAATTAATAACAATAAACAATTAAACAACACAATTAAATAAGCAATAACTGTACAAAACAAATGAATATTCTAATACAGTTTCCTTTAAAGCATTGAACACTTTTATTTAGAATTAATTTGGTTTTTAACAGGTGTCTCAAGACTCCAATTACATTATTCTTAGTTCAAATATCCATATTCAAGACTCAAAATGATTTTGCTTTATGTCAGCCAAACTTGGCAGCTTCGTAACTCGAATTCCTTTTGTATATAAAAGAAATAGCACTTCAAAAAATCACAATGATGCTGTCCTTCCTAATGGTATTTGAAAAATTAAATTAAAATACAGATTTCCCAAACACATAACAGGTAAACATATACAAGTTAGCTCTCAGCCCATGTTCTCATAAATTTACATTTCATCTCATCTTCTTAAACAAGCACTTGATCAAAGCATCAGATAAATGGACTGTCAGTTAACAACTTGAATTCTATTAGAAAATGACAGGAACTATTTTAATTTTATTTGTATATGATTTTAAAAATATGGACATCCAGAACATAAGAACATAAGAAATAGGAGCAGGAGTAGGCCATCTAGCCCCTCGAGCCTGCCCACCATTCAATAAGATCATGGCTGATCTGTCGTGGCTCAGTTCCACATTCCCGCCCTCTCCCCATGACCCTTCATCCCCTTGCCTATCAAAAACCCATCAACCCGCGTCTTAAAAATATTGAGCGAGGCAGCCTCCACCACTTCAACGGGCAGAGAATTCCAGACATTCACCACCCTTTGAGTGAAGAAGTTCCTCCTCAACTCCATTCTAAACCGCCCCCCCTTTATCCTGAGGCTGTGCCCTCTAGTCCTACTGTCCTTTCTGAGTGGGAAGAGCCTCTCCACTATCCTATCCATCCCATTCAACACCTTATACGTCTCAATGAGATCTCCCCTCATTCTTCTAAACTCTAATGAGTACAAGCCTAGTTTATTCAGCCTCTCCTCATAGTTCAACCCCCTCAACTCCGGAATCAGCCTAGTAAACCTCCTCTGCACTCCCTCCAAGGCCAAAATATCCTTGCGTAAGTGCGGCAACCAAAACTGCACACCGTACTCCAGCTGCGGCCTCACCAGTGCCCTATACAGCTGCAGCAAGACCTCCCTACTTATACATTCAATCCCCCTCGCTATGAAGGCCAGCATCCCATTTGCCTTCCTGACCACCTGCTGCACCTGCAGGCTGGGTTTTTGTGACTCATGCACAAGGACCCCGAGGCCCCTCTGCACAGTTGCATGCTGCAGTTTTTCACCACGTAAGTAATAGTCCTTCCTACCATTATTCCTACCAAAGTGGACAACCTCACATTTGCCAACATTAAATTCCATTTGCCAGTTCCTGGCCCATTCGCCCAGCCTATCTAGATCCTTCTGCAGACTCTCCACACCCTCCGCACAATTTGCCGTTCCACCAATCTTGGTGTCATCAGCAAATTCCGACACCATACACTCGGTTCCCTTCTCCAGATCATCTATATAAATGGTAAATAGCTGAGGCCCCAGCACCGACCCCTGGGGCACTCCACTAGTCACCAACCGCCAATTCGAATAGCACCCATTGGCCCCTACTCTCTGTCTCCTATTTGACAGCCAATCCTCTATCCATGCTAACACCCTACCCCCAACTCCATGCCCCCTGACCTTCTACAATAACCTCTTGTGAGGCACCTTGTCAAACACCTTCTGAAAATCAAGAAAGACCACATCCACTGGCTCTCCTCTATCCACCGCCCTACACACATCCTCATAGAACTCCAATAAATTCGTCAGACACGACTTCCCCTTAACGAAACTGTGCTGCGTCTGCTCTACCAAACAATTCTCCTCAAGGTGCCTCGCTATTTTCTCCTTGATCACGGATTCTAACATTTTTCCTACAACAGACGTTAAACTAACCGGCCTATAATTCCCTGCCTTTTGCCTGCCACCCTTCTTAAACAACGACATAACATTAGCCGTTTTCCAATCTTCCGGCACTTCCCCGGAATCCAGTGACGTTTGGAAAATAATCACCAAGGCATCCACTATCACCTCCGCCATTTCCTTCAGAACCCTTGGATGCATTCCATCCGGTCCTGGGGACTTGTCCACAATCGGTCCCTCCAGTCTGTCGAGCACCGCCTCTCTAGTAACAATAATGTCATTCAGGCCCTCCACTCCTACCATCTTTCCATCGCTAACACCCGTCAAATTATTCACGTCCTCCTCCGTGAAGACCGAAACAAAAAAGTTATTCAGGGCCTCAGCCATTTCCCCATCCCCTACCACTAAGTACCCCCTCTCATCCTCTAAGCGTCCAACGTTCACCCTAGCCAGCCTCTTCCTCTTTATGTATTTATAAAAACTCTTGCTATCCTTTTTTATATTAAGCGCTAGCCCAGCTTCATAGTTTCTCCTACCCTTCTTTATCAATTTCTTTGTCATTCTTTGTTGACATTTAAACCTCTCCCAATCCTCTTCTCGCCCACTACTCTTAGCTACTCTAAACGCATCCGCTTTTAATTTAACACTTTCCTTCACCTCCTTCGTTATCCACGGCTGATTACCTCTCCTCCTCCGATCCTTTTTAACCATCGGAATAAATTTCTGCTGAGCACCAAGAAAGATCTCCTTAAAGATCCTCCACTGCTCCTCAGCAGACCTACCTTCCAACGCGCTCCCCCAGTCAACATTCACCAATTCTTCTCTCATCCTACCGTACTCCCCTCTGTTCAAAACGTATTGTTAAGTTTCGATTTAGTTGACTGAACGCAATGCCTCATCCACCGTTTTAAATGTGGTGTTTCCACTTACTAGATTGGTTAATTTAACAGTGTATTCAGAGCAGTTTGGTGCTGGGAACTCACCATGTGAAAAAAAAAATGGCTAGGGATTGTCTGGACAAGTTTATTCGAAGAACAACATCTTATTAAAAGACCAGCATGTCCCTCTGTGGGGGATTCAAAGCCAAGCTTCAGAAATTAAGCTACATTGCCGAATTCTTCACAAATGCATACATCTTTTTTTCTAATATGGACATAATGGATGCAATTCTCCCCAAAACATGTCCAAGTGTTGTCCCCAGCAGGAAAAGTGGTGTTATTTCCATCGTGTGTAGGTTGGCATGATTCAGATTGCAATTCTCCCACACGTAGACATTTTGAGCTTGGGGTGATTCCTGCCAGGAAAAAGATGTAGAGGAACTGAAGACATAAGCATGGCCAACTCTTCAGAGATAAGGGTGCCCCATATAAAGGACACTCCAATCTCCAGACAACCCTACAGAACACCTCCACCTCACCCTACTCGTTGGCAAAGACGTTACACCACCCACTGGCAAAGACAGTTTACTACTGGCTGGCAAAGACCCTCCCCCACTCGCTGGCATTGCAACCTCCCACCATAGGGCCCCCACCCCCAACTTCAGGGCCCCTTATCTCCCCCTTTCAGACTCCCTGCCTCCCTGCCTCCCTGCCCTCCCTCCCTTCAGGCCCCGTCCCTTGGTAGTGTCAACCTGGCACTGCCAATGTGGGGGCACTGCCAGGGCACTGCTGAACTTTGTCCCTGCCCTTCCCCGGGCTTCAGTGGCCTCCGAACACCCCCTTCCCCCACCAAGATGGTCAATACAAATGGTCTCCATCTATAGAGACCAGCAGCGATTCCTGTCGGCTTCACGTTGCACTGGCAGGTGGGAGATTGAAGGGGCCCAGTGAGTTTGACCGAAAGCTGATCTGCATACTTAAATATAATTTAAATATGCTGACTAGGTTCATGCACTCTCTGGGTGTGAACCAGATTATGGTGTTGGTTGGGGGGAGGAGTCCCAAAAGGGGTTCTCCCTGGGGCAAACCACGTCATGGCCCCCACACTAAATTCTCCAACCATAATGTGATTTGTGCCTGCGTGCGAGGGGCCAGAGAATTTCTCTCAATGTATATGGTTTTTCACATTTTATTAAATAGTAAACATTTGCTGCATTTCTTTCATCTTCAGGTAATTCATTCCACACTTACATAAATAACAGTGCACTTGTCTGTTTCTGCGTCTTTCCACAGATTTGAAATATGATAAGGAACTGGAAGAGATAGATACTACAGGACAAATGTTAAATGAAGAGCAGTTTGTAGAAGTAAGAAATAGATCTGTCTGTTCACTAAACAATATCCTTTCGAGTCCATTATTTCGAATGCATTATTTTTAATGCATTATGTTTCCAACAGCTGGGATATGGTCAAGTTCTTGTTTAACTAATTGCAACGGAAGCTATTTCCAAACATTTTCACTTAAAAATATGGTACATTAGAAGTATTTTTAAGGAAATTATTAATTGTGTTTTTATGTGCATGCAAGCATGCAAGACTTTTTAGGAATATATAGCACTGATCTCTAGGGATCTCCATGTACACATGAAGAATTGTTTGGAAACCACTCTCAACACTTATTCTTCCTTAGAGTAATATATCTAATTGGAATATATTTATATATGATTGATATTGCTTGATAATTCCTTTTCTACTTATTTTAGCAGCTAAATAAGGTTTTATTTTACAGATCATTTTTATAGTTGATTTTACTAATTTCATTATGTTACATGAGCAATGTGTCGAGAAAGTCCCTTCCTGGCAAGTGGCTTCGTGTTTATTGTAACTGTCGTGCTCCCTTTGTCAGTCTTGGTGAAGATGATTTAGGTTGGAAAGTTAACAAATGCTATCCAATCTCCTGTGGCATTGCTTATGGTAAGAAATTTATAAAAACACAGTGGGGTAAAATTTCAATGGAATTCTGTAATGTCCAACTATGTTGGAGGCTTGTGGGTTTTACACAAAAGGAAAAGACATGTTACGCACTCGTGGATTCAAACTAAAAACAACAGATTTATTCTAGGAGGTCTTGCCTTCACAGAGGGCAAACTGAAAATAAAACAGCAGCCTGTGCAACACCTTAATGATATCACCATCAAATCATGTGGTCAGCTCTTAAAGCAACCTACAGACAGTTAAATATTTAACAGGTTCCCCAAGCATCTACCATAACCGTAAGTAAAAACCCAGGAAGACTAACTATTCCTGTTGTTATTCCTGGGTTTCTGCGCATCTTCCAGTGAAGTTATAAATACTCAAATCAGAGCATCCCCAAGTATGTCCCTCAGGGTTACTGCTGAAAATCAATTCCTTCATTTTGCACAGGATAGAGATAGGCTACAGGGTTCTTTAGATGTCTCTGTTCGTAACTGGCTCTAATTCTTCTGGTTTTCCATTAACTGGGCAGAATTTAGTGAAGCTTGTTGTGACAGCCAACATGGTGGCTGGACCCACTAAATCGTGCGTGAAGTCAGCCAGTTATCTGGCAGTGGGCACATCCTCCAATGATGAAGTCAGAAGGGGGAAGGTGCTGACTGATAAAAGTGAGAAGATACTTTTTAAAAATATCACCTTGCAAGCGCTTAATCCATCTCCTAATTTGATCTAAAACCAATTCAGATTGAATCCAATTCATGATCCCCACAAGATATCAAAGATCCAAGATGACAAGAAAAGACATTGCACCCCACCTTGGGCTTAATCTGATGCTCGATCTCAGCCAAAAGGCCAAGAAGTGATAAAAGTGGGAAGATGATAGGACTCATTAGTGAGCCAGTTAGACCAAATCAAGCCCAATTTTCCACAAGCTTGTGCTGCCATTGCAATTTAATTTAAAATCCGAAGGTCTCCCATGGATTTTGAAACCCATCCAGTGAAATCTGATAGTGGGAGAGGCAGTGGCATAGTGGTAACACTGCTGGGCAAGTAATCCAGAGGCATGCAGGCCAGTGCTCTGGAATCAAATGTTCAAACCCCACCATGGCAGGTGATGGAATTTAAATTAATAAATTTGGGCATAAAGTGGTCTCAGTAATGGTGACTGATTGTGTTAAAATTTCATCTGGTTCACTAATGCCCTTTAGCGAAGGAAATCTGCTGTCCTTGCCTGGTCTGGCCTACATGTAGCTCCAGACCCATAACAATCTGATTAAGTCTTAACTGCCCTCTGAAATAACCTAGCAGGTGACGTATATTGAGGGAAATAAAGCATGAGCAACAAATGCTGGTCATGCTGAATTGCCCCTTAGTGTCATGGAGATTAGTAAAATAAATGTGTAGGGTAACAGAGTTAGGGTCTGGATGGAATTGTTGTTGGCGCAGATTCGATGGGCCAAATGGCCTCCTTCTGCATTGTTGGGATTCTATGATTCTGAGTAATAACTTCTAAAAGAACTCGAGGGAAAATGTGGAAAAATTATTTCACATAGAACATTGCAATGGTCTAAATTTTATGGATAATAGAATCAGATTTGATTTAGAACATTCAAATGACAACATTGCAGAAAGCTAATTCGCAGAGTTCTGAGGAAAATATAGAGTGCGGGATTAAATTGGATAATTCTTTCAAAGAGGCAACACAGACATGATGGTTTATTTCAGTGCATAATTCTATGATTTACACTTCCACACTTCACAATTTAAAATTAGTACCTCCTCTTCAAACACAGCAGAAGCAGCTGAAACATTGAAATTTTGATCAGAAAATTCTTCTTCTCCTTCAGTTCTCTGCCTGAAGGCCCAGCCCAGAGTGCTCCAATTTCCACCATTAATCATAGAATCCCTATAGTGCAGAAGGAGGCCATTTAGCCCATCGCGTCTGCAGCGATTCTCTGACAGAGTATCTTACTCAGGCCCTCTTCCCCACCCTGTCCCTGTAACCCACATATTTATCATGGCTAATTATTCTACCTACAAATCTTGGGATACTAACACATGATTTAGCATGACTAATCCACCGAACCTGCACATCTTTGGACCGTGAGAGAAAACTGGAGCCCCCGAAGGAAACCCATGCAGACACGGGGAGAATGTGCAAACTCCAAACAGCCAGTCACCCAAGACCAGAATTGAACTTGGGTCCCTGGCGCTGTAAGGCAGCAGTGCTAATCACGGAGTAGAGAAACGAGTGATATCCTGAAACCTACCCCAGCTGGAACAGGCTTCAACCCCATGGTGTTGATACCACTCTGATCCACATCAGCCACCGGCCAACTGAGTCATCAGCCCCCTTAAGGATTCCAAGTTGCTGCAGCCACATCCAATTTTACATGCATGTTGTATTCCTGAGCTATGGTTAGTGGTAGTAGAAGTTCCCAATTTTCTTTCCATCTCATGGCTGACCAGGAATCTTCCTTCCTTTCCTGCCTGCCATTGGCGTATGTTGGAAGGATTTGGACATTGATATTCAACCTGCGAAGAGTCATCCAGACTCGAAACGTCTCCACAGAGATGTCTATTCTGTCTCCACAGACAGTCTATTCTGTCTCCACAGTTGCTGTCAGACCTGCTGAGTTTCTAGCATTTTCTGTTTTTGTTTCAGATTCCAGCATCCACAGTAATGTGCATTTATACTGACACTCAACCTGTTTAGCCATGTTACGAACATACTTTCCTTTGGCCATCCAGTGCTGGAGTGGGACTTCAATCCAAAGCTTCTGGCTCACAGGATGCTCCCCACTCCACCACAAGACCTCAACAGAAAATTACAGGAGCAAATATCAAAATTATGTTTCATTTTGATCTCATGCAAATGATTGTATAATAATACAATCCCAACAGTGTAGAATGGGGCCATTTGGCCCATTGTGTCTGCACCAATATCAATCTGAGCCAGGCCCTATCCCTGTAACCCCACGTATTTCCCTCTAACGGACACATCCCAGGCAATTTAGCATATCCAATGCACCTAACCTGGACATCTTTGGACTGTGGGAGGAAACTGGAGCAACTGGAGGAAACCCACGCAGACATGGGGAGAATGTGCAAACTCCACAAAGACAGTGACCCGAGCTGAGAATTGAACCCAGGTCCCTGGGGCTGTGAGGCAGCAGTGCTAACCACTGTGCTACCGTGCCATCCCATAATGCCCATGGAAAAACAAAGAAAAATCTATACAGAGGTAATATATACTATAGATGGTGGAACTCTGAAATGCAAATAGGAAGTGCTGGAAATACCCAGCAAGTCAGTAGCATTTGTATAGAGAGAAACAGAATTAGCATTTCAGGCTAATGACCTTTCAACAGACACCATAAGAAGTCTCACAACACCAGGTTAAAGTCCAACAGGTTTATTTGGGATCATGAGGGTTTCGAAGCGTTGCTTCTTCAGGTTAGTTCACAAACATGGCATATATAGGCAGAGACACAGTTGCAAGATAATTACAGATTAGAATGTGAAGAATGGTTGGAATGCGAGCCTTTAAGGTAAACAAGTCTTCACAGGTATGAACAATGTATGCGGAGAGAGGGATAATCACAGGTTAAAGAAGTGTGAATTGTCTCAAACCACGATAGTTGGTGGGTTTTGCAAACCCAGGCGGTATGGTAGGGATTATGTGATTCCAAATACACCTGTTAGACTGGTGTTGTGAAACTTCTTACTGTGCCCACCCCAGTTCAATGCCAGCATCTCCACATCATGGCTTTCATCAGACAGACCTGAAACATTTATATTCTTTTTGTGCTGCCAGGCCTGCTGAGTATTTCCAGCACTTTCTGTTTTTATATATTATTAAAGGAAATAATTAAGTTTGCACTGCTGCCTCACAGCACCAGGGACCCAGGTTCGATTCTGGCCTTAGGTAACTATCTGTGTGAAGTTTGCATGTTCTCCCCATGTCTGCGTGGGTTTCCTCTGAATGTTCTGGTTTCCTCCCACAGTCCAAAGATGTGCGGGTTAGGTGGATGTGCTATGCTAAATCACCCCTTAGTATCCCAAGAACTGTAGGTTAAGGGGATTAGCAAGGTAAATATTTGGAGTTATGGGGATACGGTGAGATGCCTCCGAAGAATCAGTACAGACCCAATGGGCCAAATGGCCTCTTTTTGCAGGGATTCAATGATCATGAGATATTACCCTCTTAAAATGAGGAAGAGAGAAGTTAAATGTTCTCGGTTTTGTTGTTTCAGAATTAAGGCCATGGTGCATAGTAAGCATTTTCAACTTTCCAAAATATGCCTAAAGTTGACAAATAGGTCAGTGGGGGGGGCTTTCCACTTGTACTTGAAACCTCAAATGCACTTGTCAACACTGTCCTTCAGTTCATTTTTCAGATAAAAATTGTTCCACTGCAACTATTTTGTCATCGTTGTTTTGACAAATAAAAATGCAGCCGATGTGCTCCAGATGTCCATAAAACTGCAGCTGTTTTAGGATCTTCACTGAGGTTGCTAGTGTTACATTATCTGGAGGATTTATCACAGATTCCTGCACAAATTCAGCCTTTCCCAGGACCTTGAAACAGTGAAATTCTTTATGTCTCACCGAACATTCCCTCAAAATCCTTTACAACCAAAGCTTGGTGTCATGGGGCCATTTTATCTTGATTTATCTTGTCTTCTCTCATACTGTTTCTAATCGTTATGGTCACTGGCACTTTGAACATTATCCCCGCATCTCAGTTTCTCAAAGAACAGAAAATCACACTGATAAACTCTAGAATTCTGACAATTGGTTCAGTGCAAATATCAAATGAATATGGGTGAATGGAACTATAACTCTTTCAGAGTACCAGCACAGGTACAGTGAGTCAGATGGTTTCCACCTATGCTATAAAATGTTGAGAAATCATTTGCATGTATTCTAATCTCATGATCATCAAATCAACTTAAAAAGTCGCATTTCAGTCAATGCCCTAACGCATGTAATTTTTCAAAAAGTTGATTTGTTAGTGTCTCAAGAAAGCTGATATTAACAGTGCAATGAAATTACTGTGAAAATCCCCTGGTCGCCACACTCCAGTGCCTGTTCGGGTACACTGAGGGAGAATTTAGCATGGCCAATGCATCCAACCAGCACAACATAAGAAATAGGAGCAGGAGTAGGCCATTTAGCCCTTCAAGTCTGCCCCGTGGGAGGAAACCAGAGCGCTGGAGAAACCCACGTAGACATAGAACATAGAACATAACAGCGCAGTACAGGCCCTTCGGCCCTCGATGTTGCGCCGACCAGTGGAACCAATCTAATGACCCTCTAACCTAAACTATTCCAATGTTATCCATATGCCTGTCCACAGACCATTTGAACGCCCTTAAAGTTGGCGAGTCCACAACTGCTGCAGGTAGGGCATTCCACGACCTTACTACCCTCTGAGTAAAGAACCTACCTCTGACATCCGTCCTATAATTACCATCCCTTAATTTAAAGCTATGTCCCCTCGTGTTAGCCATCACCATCCGAGGTAAAAGGCTCTCACTGTCCACCCTATCTAACCCTCTGATCATCTTGTATGCCTCAATCAGGTCACCTCGTAACCTTCTCTCCAATGAAAATAACCTCAAGTCCCTCAGCCTTTCCTCATAAGACCTTCCCACCATACCAGGCAACATCCTGGTAAACCTCCTCTGCACCCTTTCCAATGCCTCCACATCTTTCTTATAATGCGGCGACCAGAACTGTACGCAATACTCCAAGTGCGGCCGCACCAGAGTTTTGTACAGTTGTAACATGACCTCATGGCTCCGAAATTCAATCCCTCTACCAATAAAAGCTAACACACCGTACGCCATCTTAACAACCTTATCAACCTGGGTGCCAACTTTCAGGGAGCTATGCACATGTACCCCGAGATCTCACTGCTTGTTAACACTACTAAGAGTCCTTCCATTAGCCCTATATTCTGTACTCCTGTTATTCTTACCAAAGTGAATCACCTCACGCTTTTCCGTATTAAACTCCATCTGCCACCTCTCGGCCCAGCTCTGCAGCTTATCTATGTCCCTCTGCAAACTGTAACATCCATCCTCACTGTCTACAACTCCTCCAACTTTGGTGTCGTCAGCAAATTTACTAATCCATCCTTCTACACCCTCATCGAGGTCATTTATAAAAATGACAAACAGCAGTGGCCCCAAAACAGATCCTTGAGGAACACCACTTGTAACTGCACTCCAGGTTGAATATTTCCCATCAACTACCATCCTCTGTCTTCTATCAGCGAGCCAATTCCTGATCCAAATTGCTAAATCACCCTCAATCCCATGCATCTGCATTTTCTGCAATAGCCTACCATGGGGAACGTTATCAAACGCTTTGCTAAAATCCATATACACCACGTCAACTGCCTTACCCTTATCCACCTCTTTGGTCACTTTTTCAAAAAACTCGATAAGGTTTGTGAGGCACACCCTACCCTTCACAAAACCGTGTTGACTATCCCTAATCAATTTATTTCCCTCTAGATGATTATATATCCTATTCCTTATATCTCCCTGTACATGGGAGGAACATGCAAACTCCATACATATAGTGACCTAATTCGGTAATAAAACCTGGCTCCCTGGTGCTATGAGGCAGCAGTGGTTAATCACTGTGCCACGTTATGGAATGAATGGATGCTATTACTGCAGAAATGCATAATGCATTCATGCAAAATGATTTTGTTTTTACCAGGTTAATGGGGCTACTAAAATAGAAGACTCAGGGATTCCTTATTTTCTTAGGATTGCGTAGTGTGACCATAATTCAAGAGTCTATCATCAATCATTTTCACAGTCAGAAATAAAGTTGCCAAAAACAGGCTTCTGCAACTAATTTTTTGCATAGTCTGGAGGAATATTCATCGAATAGGAGTTGCTGTTCACCAATCAGGACTGGCTACTCCACCCAAGTGCCTGGAATGTGTACTCTCAGCTAACTTGTTCCAAAGATACCTCTCCTTAAACTCCCTGACACAATTTTCTAAGTGTACGCAAATACATTTAACCAACAAAGGTTGACAATCCATAAGTAAGAATCTTCATATTTTCTTCATTCTGGTAGAATTCTATTATATGTGCTAAGAAGAAATTATTGTAAATGAACCACTGGATTGCAGTGCATTCATTGAGTTCATATTGATCACACTATTTTGCTGAAATGGAACTTAAAATTTTTTTTTAAAATTCCTGTATCTTCAAGGCCTTGATTTTACAGCGTAAAATCGCAGAGTCTCCAGGGTATAGTTGGAAATACAGATTGCAAAGTACTTCATCCTTTACCTTCAAAAATAGCAGTATATTAATAAACTCCCACTGATTCTGAGAAGGTTGGTAAGGGAAAATAAATGTTGCTGCTTCCTGACCAGCAGAGGTTCTGACACACTGCCAATAATGGGAATAGCTACTTTCACAGCAGTTCAAAGCTCGGTCACTTGTTTTTTTCCTTTGCAAGACCTGTGATGAAAATACCATTTTCTCAGCAAAGTGGAAAGATCTGAAAGTAATTGTGTTTTACAGTGCAGCTTTGTTAGGCTTGGTATCCTCTTCTTTTGTCTCTCCCCCCACCGCGCCCCCCACCCATTCCTGACCCCATAGCCATACACTTCCTTCAGCCTGAAACGTAGGCTCAGCTGCATGCAGCTGCTCCATGCAACAGTTCACAACAAAGCACCATCTGGTACAAACACAGGCGGAGAGTTCAGATGCAGGAAAGCATTTTTGTGAATGATATTTCAGGTTGAAAGTTTTGTTACAAACAATATTTTCTGTTCATGTTTCAGATTCCAGCATCCACAGTATTTTAACCTTTAGTTTTCACGTTTGTTGGATGTGGAAGCTTTGTGTTAGTTTTGAATGTCACTTGTTTTTATCTGTATGAGAGGAAGCGACATTTAATCAGGATCCCAGGGCGACTGGGGATGGCTGGTTGTAAGGGAGTATTTGGAAAATATTTAAGCATGCTCCAATTTTGATTGGATTCTGTACCTTCCCTCAATTGTTTAATTTTTTTTCATCCACACGCTCCATTCCTTTAATGAGAAAGTGTCATTTGGTCCACAGACACTGCCACTGTTGAACCATAAATTGGAGATGCACCATGCAACAAAATCCAGCAGCAGCAGCAGCCCCATGGACAGGGATCCTTGAAGATGGCCCCTGGCAATTTAGATTTGGAAGACAGTGACTGATTAGGGCTGGGGAAGGAACAAGAGAGAGGGCATGGGGGGGAATGGAAGGAGTGAAAGATTGCCGGTGAAGGATGTGGTCTTGGAAGATCAGCAATTGCAGCAGGCGGAAGAAAGAAACTGATGACAACACAGGCGAGGCCTAACACATTTTTATATATTTCAAAAATATACTTTATTCATATATAATCTGAAAAAACATTACAGAAAACATTTCCAATCATTACAAAGCAGTAAAAAACAGTCATGTTTACATTTTCCCAAATATTGAAATTTAGCGTTCAGTTCAAAAACATGCCATATATTACAGTATAATCCAAAGTTCTCTATCGAGCTATATATATTTGTCACATTTGCACTTTGTGGTGCTTTTACAGAGGTACACACCGTTCTGTAGTCAGAAGGCTTTTTAACAGTTACTAACCCCTCAGTCTGCATTGGTTGAAGGGCCTTACACAGTGATTATTCCCCATTGTTCCTTTGCGTCAGCTGCACCAAGCTTGAGGATGTCCCTCAGCACGTAGTCCTGGACCTTGGAATGTGCTAGTCTGCAACACTTGGTGGAGGACAATTCCTTGCTTTGGAAGATCAGTGGATTTTGGGCAGCCCAAACAGCATCTTTCACCGAGTTGATGACCCTCCAGCAGTAGTTGATGTTTGTCTCGGTGTGCGTCCCTAGAAACGGCCCATAGAGCACAGAGTGCTGCATCACAGAGTTGCTTGAGATGAACCTTGACAAGTACCACTGCATCTCTCTCCAGACCTTCTTTGCAAAGTCACATTCCACAAGGAGGTGTGTGACTGTCTCTTCCCCTCTGCAGCCATTTCAAAGGCAAGATGTGGTGGCATGGAGACTTAGGCCATGCATGAAGGATCTGACAGGGAGCGCCCTTCTCACTACCAGCCAAGCCAGGTCTTGGTGCTTATTTGACAGTTCTGGTGATGAGGCGTTCTGCCAGATGACACTGACAGTCTGCTCAGGGAACCATCTGAAAGGATCCACTGTCTCCTTTTCCTTCAGGGACTGAAGGACTTATGCAATGACCACTGCTTGTGGTCAAATGTGTGTTTCTGTTCAATTTCTCCATGAAGGACAGGTGCTGCAGTACAGTCCAACTACTTGGACTGTTCTGTGGCAGCATAGCCAGACCCATCCTTTGCAACACCAGGGACAGGTAGATGTAGTGGCAACTAGTGTTTGAATACCAAGGGTCTATACACAGCTTGATGTAGTCACACACAAAGGTGGCCATCAGGATGAGGGCTTTGGGAACATTTTTCCCTCCATTCTCCAGAGATTTATGCATGGTGTCCCTCCAGACACGATCCATCTTGGACCTTCAGGTGAATATGAAGCTGGCTTGGGTGACTGCTGCTGTGCAGGACTGGAGAATGGGCCAGATCTGCGCTACATACAACGAGATGTGGAGATGCCGGCATTGGACTCGGGTAAACACTGTAAGGAGTCTCACAACACCAGGTTAAAGTCCAACAGGTTTATTTGATAGGAAACGTCACTTGCTTTCGGAGTGCTGCACCTTCGTCAGGTGAGTGGGGAGTTCTGATCACAAATAGGGCATGTAAAGGCACCCTCAGTTTACAGCATACTGATTAGGATGTGAGTCAGTCACTGAAACAACTATATGATGAATCAACAAGTTTCATCCCACCATCAGACTCACCATGGACTACTCTCCAGAATTGGTTGCATTCTTGGACACACGCATCCCCATTAAGGACGATCACCTCTGCACCTCACTGTACCGCAAGCCCACAGATAATCTCATGATGGTCCACTTCTCCAGCTTCCACCCAAACACGTTAAAGAAGCTATCCCCTATGGACAAGCCCTCTGTATACACAGGATCTGCTCAGATGAGGAGGATCGCAACAGACACCTCCAGATGCTGAAAGATGCCCTCATAAGAACAGGATATGGCACTCAACTCATCGATCGACAGTTCCGACGCGCCACAGTGAGAAACCATACTGATTTTCTCAGAAGACAAACACAGGACACAGTGGACAGAGTATCCTTCATTGTCCAGTACTTCTCCAGAAAGGAGAAGCTACGACGTCTTCTCTGGAGTCTTCAACATGTTATTGATGAAGATGAACATTTCGCCCAGGCCATCCCCACACCGCACTTCTTGCCTTCAAACAACCGCACAATCTCAAATACACCATTGTCTGCAGCAAACCACCCAGCCTTCAGGAGAACAGTGACCATGACACCACACAACCCTGCCACAGCAACCTCTGTAAGCCATACAGGATCATCAACACAGATGCCATCATCTCATGTGAGAACACCATCCACCAGGTACACGGTATATACTCTTGCAACTCGGCCAATGTTGTCTACCTGATGTGCTGCAGGAAAGGATATCCCGAGGCATGGTACATTGGGGAGACCATGCAGACACTACAACAAAGGATGAATGAACACCGCTCAATAATCACCAGGCAAGATTCTTCTCTTCCTGTTGGCGAACACTTCAGCAGTCATGGGAATTTGGCCTCTGATCTTCCGGTAAACATTCTCCAAGGCAGTCTTCACGACACACGACAGTGCAGAGTTGCTGAGCAGAAACTGATAGCCAAGTTCCGCACACATGAAGATGGCCTCAACCGGGATCTTGGGTTCATGTCACAATATTTGTAACCCCCATGACTTGCCTGGGCTTGCAACATCTCACTTACTGTCCTGTCTGGAGTCAATACACATCTCTTTAACCTATGCTTAATGCTATCCCCACTCACGTTGTCTGCACCTTTAATACTTGATTAGCTGTAAAGACTCACATTCTAATCAGTATTCTGTAAACTGAATGTGCCTTTATATGCTCCGTTTGTGATCAGAACTCCCCACTCACCTGACAAAGGAGCAGCGCTTTGAAAGCTAATGGCATTTCCTACAAATAAACCTGTTGAACTTAAACCTGGGGTTGTGAGACTTCTTACTGTGTCTACAAACAACAAAACAGAGTACTTCACACCGGATGACCAAGTTTTTGCCAGTGATAGAGAGGGAGCGTTGCTTCCACATGCCTAATTTTTGTTTTACTTTGGCTCTTCCTGGATTTTGGCACATGCCCCAACTGCACCAAGCCATATCCCCAGCATCTTGAGGTAATGTGTTCTGACGGTGAAGGGGACAAAGGACTGTTCATCCCAGTTCTCAAAGAGCATGGCTTTACTCTTGCCCCGGTTCACCTTGGCTCCTGAGGCCAGCTCAAACTGGCCGCAGACTTTGAGGGGCCTGCAAACAGACGACGGGTCCGAGCAGAAGACAGCCACGTCATCCATGTACAGGGAGGTTATGACCTGCATGCATCCACTGTCTGGGGTCATAACTTCTTATATGCCTGGGTCCTTTCTGATGGACTCGATAAAGCGTTCAATGAAGCACACAAACAGGACAGAGGAGGGAAGGCAGCTCTGCCTAACTCTGGATCTGATCTGAAAGCTTTCTGGTTCCCATTGATTGAAACTGTGCTACTGATGTTTGTGTAGAGCAGTTGGATCCAATTGTGGATTCTTTGATTTTTGATTTGATTTGCTTTGATTTATTGATTCCGTCCCCAAACCCCATTTTGGAGAATACATCCATCATGTAGGTGTGTGATATTCTGTCGTCTCCTGGTCCAGGCTGATGAGGCAGGTGTCCATTTTCCTGTCTTGCGTGGATGCAATTGTATACCTGAGTAGCATAAGACTATCAAGGGTCTTCCTGCCAGGTACAGCACAGGTTTACTTGAAGAGCCATAGAACCATAGAACATTACAGCACAGAAACAAGCCTTTTGGCCCTTCTTTGCTGTGCCGAACCATTTTCTGCCTAATCCCACCGACCTGCACCTGGACCATATTCCTCCACACCCCTCTCATCCATGTATCTGTCCAAGTTTTTCTTAAATGTTAAAAGCAAGCCCGCATTCACCACATCATCTGGCAGCTCATTCCATACTCTTGTGTGAAGAACCCCCCCTAATATTCCCTTTAAACTTTTCCCCCTTCACCCTTAACCCATGTCCTCTAGTTTTTTTTTCTCCCCTAGCCTCTGTGGAAAAAGCCTGCTTGCATTCACTCTATATATACCCATCATAATTTTATTCACCTCCATCAAATCTCCCCTCATTCTTCTAAGCTCCAGGGAATAAAGTCCTAACCTATTCAACCTTTTGTCTGTAACTCAGTTTCCCAAGTCCCGGCAACATCTTTGTAAGCCTTCTCTGCACTCTTTCAACCTTATTAATATCTAATAGGAGGCAGAGAGTGGGGGTCAAAGGGTGCTATTTGGATTGGCGGTTGGTGACTAGTGGAGTGCCCTAGGGGTCGGTGCTGGTGCCTCAGCTATTCACCATTTATATAGATGATCTGGAGGAGGGAACCGAGTGTAGGGTGTCGGAATTTGCTGATGACTCCAAGATTCGTGGAACGGCAAATTGTGCGGAGGGTGTGGAGAGTCTGCAGAAGGATCGAGATAGGCTGGGCGAATGGGCCAGGAAATGGCAAATGGAATTTAATGTTGGCAAGTGTGAGGTTGTCCACTTTGGTAGGAATAACGGTAGGAAGGACTATTACTTACATGGTGAAAAACTGCAGCATGCGACGGTGCAGAGGGACCTCGGGGTCCTTGTGCATGAGTCGCAAAAACCCAGCCTGCAGGTGCAGCAGGTGGTCAGGAGGGCAAATGGGATGCTGGCCTTCATAGCGAGGGGGATTGAATATAAAAGTAGGGAGGTCTTGCTGCACTGGTACAGGGCACTGGTGAGGCTGCAGCTGGAGTACTGTGTGCAGTTTTGGTCGCCGCACTTACGCAAGGATATTTTGGCCTTGGGGGGAGTGCAGAGGAGATTTACTAGGCTGATTCCGGAATTGAGGGGGTTGAACTATGAGGAGAGGCTGAATAAACTAGGCTTGTACTCGTTAGAGTTTAGAAGAATGAAGGGAGATCTCATTGAGACGTATAAGATGTTGAATGGGACGGATAGGATAGAGGTGGAGAGACTCTTCCCACTCAGAAAGGACAGTAGGACTAGAGGGCACAGCCTCAGGATAAAGGGGGGGCAGTTTAGAATGGAGTTGAGGAGGAACTTCTTCACTCAAAGGGTGGTAAATGTCTGGCATTCTCTGCCTGTTGAAGTGGTGGAGGCTGCCTCGCTCAATATTTTTAAGACGCGGGTTGATAGGTTTTTGATAGGCAAGGGGATTAAGGGTTATGGGGAGAGGGCGGGAATGTGGAACTGAGCCACGACAGATCAGCCATGATCTTGTTGAATGGCGGGGCAGGCTCGAGGGGCTAGATGGCCTACTCCTGCTCCTATTTCTTATGTTCTTATTTCTTATTAGGTGACCAAAACTGCACACAATACTCTAAATTCGGTCTCGCCAATGTCTTATACAACCTCACCATAACATCCCAACTCTTATACTCAATACTTTGATGTATAAAGGCCAATGTACCAAAAGCATTCTTTACGACCCTATCTACCTGTGACGCCACTTTTAGGGAATTATGTATCTGTATTTCCAGATCCCTCCGTTCTACTGCACTCTTCGGTGTCTACCATTTACCTTGCATGTTCTACCTTGGCTTGTCCTTCCAAAGTGCAATACTTCACACTTGTCTGCATTAAACTCCGTCTGCCATTTTTCAGCCCATTTTTCTAGCTGGTCCAATTCCCTCTGCAAGCTTTGAAACCCTTCCTCAACGTCCACTACACCTCCAATCTTCGTATCATGGGCAAATTTGCTGATCCAATTTACCACATTATCATCCAGATCATTGATATAAATGACAAACAACAATGAACCCAGCACTGATCCCTGTGGCACACCACTGGCCACAGGCATCCACTCAGAGAAGCAATCCTCCACGACCATTCTCTGGCTTCTTCCATTGAGCCAATGCCTAATCCAACTGACTACCTCTCCATGCATACCTAGCAACTGAACCTTCCTAACTAACGTCCAATGTGGTATCTTGTCAAAGGCCTTATTGAAGCCCATGTAGACAACATCTACTGCCTTCCCCACATTCACTTTTCTGGTAACCCCTTCGAAAAACTCTAATAGATTGGTTAAACGTGACCTACCATGCACAAAGCCATGTTGACTCACCCTAATAAGCCCCTGTCTATCCAAATATTTGTAGATCCTACCTCTTAGTACTCCTTCCAATAATTTACCTAGTACTGATGTCGAACTTACTGGCCTATAATTTCCCGGATTACTTTTTGAGCCTTTTTTAAACAACGGAACAACATGAGCTATCCTCCAAACACCTGGCACCTCACCCATGGATACTGACACTTTAAATAAATCTGCCAGGGCCTCTGCAATTTCAACACTAGTCTCCTTCAAGGTCCAAGGGAATACCCTGTCCGGTCCTGCGGATTTATCTATTCTGGTTTGGCTCAAGACAGCAAGCACTTCCTCCCCTTTAATCTGTATAGGTTCCATGACCTCCCTACTTGTTTACCTTATTTCCATAGACTCCATGCCAGTTTCCTTAGTAAATATGGATGCAAAAAACCCATTTATTATCTCCCCCATTTCTTTTGGTTCCACACATAGCCAACCACTCTGATCTTCAAGAGGACCAATTTTATCCCTTACTATCTTTTGCTCTTAATATACCTGTAGAAGCTCTTAGGATTATACTTCACCTTGACTGCCAAAGCAACCTCATGTCTTCTTTTAGCCCTCCTGATTTCTTTCTTAAGTAGTTTATTGCACTTATTATATTCCTCAAGCATCTTATTTTCTCCTTGTTGCCTATACGTGTCATATATCTTTCTCTTCTTTATCAGAGAACCAATATCCCTCGAGAACCAAGGTTCCTTATTCTTATTAACTTTGCCTTTAATCTTGACAGGAACATACAAACTCTGCACTCTCAAAAGAGGCCAGAGCCTCTATGCCCACAAGGAGCACCATAAAAGGTGCTTATTTTCTGGAATTGGCAGCTCCCACCTCCTTTTACTGAATACTGGGAAACCTATGGGAAATTAACTTCATACCAACCTCCCAATTACACTAAGAAAGCCTAATATAAATATGTTAAAGATAGATATATTTTTATTAAAAAAACAGGTTAAAGGGATATGACGAACAGGCTGGGAGGTGGATTTGAGCCCAGGGAGAAATCAACCATGATCTGTTTGAATGGCAGAACAGGCTCAAAGGGCTGAATTTACCAATTCTGCTCTGAAGTCCTGTGTTCCTATGAAATGTTCCATCTCTAAAGTGGTGACAGGAACTTTTACAAGAAATTTAAAATGCATGGGCCTCTATTGTAAATGCTCATAGTGAGTGAGAGGGTTAAAAGTTAAGGACTGGGCACATCTTCAATTCAAATGTGGAAGCTTTTAAAATGAAAGTGCACATCAATGATCAATGACACCTCAAATGAAATGTCAAAATACTACATTCATCTTTGCACAATGGTCCTTTTACAAGCATAATAACTGGGCTCCTACTAGAGCTTTACTGCATTGTATTATTTCAACACTTAAATAGAGTTGCATGGTGGCACAGTGATTAGCACTGCTACCTTATGAAGTCAGGGACCCAGGTTCAATTCTGGCCTCGGGTGACTGTCCGTGTGGAGTTTGCACATTCTTGCCATGTCTGCGTGGGTTTCCTCCAGGTGCTCCAGTTTCTTCCCACACTGCAAAGACGTACAGATTACATGGATTGGCCATACTAAATTGCCCCCTAGTGTCAGGGGGATTAGCAGGGTAAATGTGTGGAGCTGTGGGTATATGGCCTGGGTGGGATTGTTATTGATGCATGCTCGATGGACCATATGGCCTTCTTCTGCACTGTAGGGATTCTATGATGCTAGATGGATTAGTACAATGACTTGCATGCCTTTTTTAATGCAATTAAATAAAATACAGCATTGTAGATCTACATTACCACAATGAAATGTATTAATAATGGCATTTTTAAGTCTGACTTTTCAAATAATTATTTGAACCATTTCAGGATAATATTTGTTAACAAGATTGCAGGTTGTGTTTTAGTTTGTTATTTTAAAATATACTGGTAGCAACATCCTGCAACATGAGAGTGCGCAGGAATGGACTTCACAATCCCAGCTATGTTATCATGGCAAAGTTCCAATTCCCTTCCATTTTCCCATAATAGGGCCATGCAAAAGCTACATAATTTGCCCTACCAGAGTAAATAAACCAGAATAAGTCAGTCTACTTTTGAACAGCAATAAAATGTCATTGATAGTGCTGTATGTGATACTTTTACAACAAAAACCTCCTCACTGATTTTCATTTTGGGTTCTGCCAGAACCATTCAGCTTCCTGACCACATTATAGCCTTGGTCAAAACATGGACAAAAGAGCTGAATTCAAGAGATGAAGCAAGTGCGACTGCTCTTGACATCAAGGCAGCATTTGTTTGAATATTGTATTAAGTAGCCCTGGTGAAATTGAAATCAATGGCAATCAGGGGCAACACTCTAACTGTTTGAGTCACACCCATCACAAATGAAGGTGATAGTGGTTGTTGGAGACATCATCGGAACCCCAGGGCATTGCTGCAGGTAGTCCTCAGGATAGTATCCTAGGTCCAACCATCCTCAGCTAGTTCATCAATGACCTTTCCTCTATCGTGAGGTCAGATTTGGGGTTGTTCACTGCTGACTGCAGTGTTCACTCCCATTCGCAGCTCCTCTGACACTGAAGCAGTTCATTTCCCTCCCTACCAAAGCGTGAATAATGCCAGGCATTCCACACAAGTGACAGGCAATGACGATCTTCAACAAGACAGAGCCGAACCATTGTGAAAGTCACCACGTTGTTATCACTGAATCCCCTACCATCAACATTTGGGGGAGTTACCATTGATCAGAAATTTACCTGGATTAGCCATATAAATACAATGGCTAGTTCAGAGGCTGGGAATTCTGCAGCAAGCAACTCACCTCCTGACTTCCCAAAGCTTATTCAACATCTACAAGGCACAAGTCATGAGTGTGATAGAACACACTTTGCTTACCTGAATGAGTGTCGCTCCAAGAACACTCAAGATGTTTGACACTATTTAGGATAAACCCACCCCCATGATTGGCAGCCTATTCTCCATCACCTTAAACATTAACTCCCTCCACCACCAACACAGTTGGAGCAGTGTCTACCTTATACAAGCTGCACTGAAGAACTCACAAAAGTTCCTTGGATAACAACTTCCAAACTCGCAACTTCTGCCACCTAGAAGGATAAGGGCATCAGATGCATGGAAACATCACTACCACCTGCTGTTCCCGTCCAAGCCTCAGACCACCCTGAATTGGAACTATTTTGCTGTTTCTTCAGTTACTGGGTCAAAAGCCTGGAATTTCCTTTCCAACAGCACTATGGATGTATCTACACCAGATGGATTGCAGCGGGTCAAGAACACAGCTAACCACTAACCTTCTCAAGGACAATTAAGGATGGGCAATAAGTGACACTGATATCCCATGTTCAATTTTTTATAAATTTTAACTGCGAGTCCAATTAATGGTCATAATTTGCTCAGTACTGTCTCCTCAAAAGCTGTCAGCAAAAATTATTTTGTTCACAAGGGGCTCCAGGGAAGTGAATTGCACATTCATATGCTCCTCGGGAACCAGGCGGGGTAGGACTTGGTTCCACAAGGGTACTAATGAAACCTCCTAATCTGGACCAACCACTTAGTGACTAAATCCTGTAAGCTTTGGGAGGATATCAGTGTTACATACGCCAATAAGGCAAGGTAGTTAAAATCTCCTGGGCTCATGTTAAAGGGAGGGCCTGACAGTTCACCATCTGCTTCAACCCCGGAGACTCCTGATTTCCACTTTAAGTTAAAATAGGCATTTGAACATAGGTGGTTTCAGAGTTAGCTGTTGACATAAAAGCAGACCAGAAATCATGGCACCAGGAAACTAGACAAAAGATAAACATATCGGCAGATTTTTGGTAATATATAGATAGACCTTGGTCCTGAAAATGGATGTGGAGATGCTAGTGTTGGACTGGGGTAAACGCAGTAAGAAGTCTCATAACACCAGGTTAAAGTCCAACGGGTTTATTTGTTCACCTGAAGAAGGGGTGAAGTCCTAAAAGCTAGTGTCGTTTGCTACCAAATAAACCTGTTGGACTTTAACCCGGTGTTGTGGGACTTCTTACACTGAAAATGGATACATGGGAGAGTAACTAACCTTTTATTGCCCAGTGACTAACTGCAGCTCTTCCTTCAAATATCTCAAAAGATCAATGATATTGAATGGAACAACCCATGTCGGTATATAATTTGCCTTTAGTTTTATCCTCATGCTCAACCAATTGATCAGGACAACAGACCTACTGACCGATCTTAGCTAGTCCCTTAGCAGCTTATAATCTTTAGCAGACAAGTGGCTTCTTATTTTCCCAGGTACAAAGGGAAAAAAAACTTCTGTTTTGGTAGGTCGGCCAGTTGAGAAAAAAAAGCCAATTTTCATTTCAGTTCCTTGTTTTTCAAAGTGTGAAATATAAGTGGTTTTTCACAAGGAACAGGAAATATTTCTGCAACAGATGTTCAGAAACTTTTGGAGACCCAGGAGACTGTTCTTGCTATCAGAGTCTCATATTCCATTCATTGATGTATTGAGGTTATTCTTGTGGACCCTTAGAGGATGAAAGAATGTTGGACCCTTAGGGGATGAGAGGGGGGATTTAGCAGTGGGAGATGAGGAAATGGCTGAGGCTTTAAATAAGTCTTTTGCCTTGGTCTTCTCGGAGGAGGACACAAATAGTTTGCCGGATCTGAAAGATAGAAGGATGGTAGGAGTTGAGGGCCTGAATGCGATTACTGTCACTAGAGAGGTAGTGCTTGATAGACTAATGGGACTGAAGGTGGACAAGTCCCCAGGACCGGATGGAATGCATCTCAGGGTTCTGAAAGAAATGGCAGAGGTGATAGTGGATGCCTTACTAATTATTTAACAAAATTCGCCGGATTCCGGGGAAGTGCTGGAAGATTGGAAAACGGCTAATGTTGTGCCACTGTTAAAAAAGGTAGCAGGCAAAAGGCAGGGAATTATAGGCCAGTTAGTTTAACGTCTGTAGTTGGAAAAATGCTTGAATCCGTCATCAAAGAAGAAATAGCGAGGCACCTAGAAAAGAATGGCTTGATAGAGCAGACGCAGCACGGATTCGTTAAGGGGAAGTCGTATTTGACGAATTTATTGGATTTCTATGAGGATGTGATGAGTGCGGTAGACAGAGGGAAACCGGAGGATGTGGTGTTTTTAGATTTCCAAAAGGCGTTTGATAAGGTGCCTCATAAAAGGTTGCTACAGAAGGTTAGGGTGCACGGAGTTGGGGGTAAGGTGTTAGTGTGAATAGAGGATTGGCTGTCTAATAGGAAGCAGAGAGTTGGTATCAATGGGTGCTATTCTGATTGGCGGTTGGTGACTAGTGGAGTGCCGTACAGATCGGTGCTGGGGCCACAGCTATTTACCATTTATATAGATGATCTGGAGGAGGGGGCTGAGTGTAGGGTGACAAAATTTGCTGATGACGTGAAGATGAGTGGAAAAGCAAATTGCGTGGAGGGTGAGGAAAGTCTGCAGAGGGATCTGGATAGGCTGAGCGAGTGGGCGAGGACCTGGCAGATGGAGTATATGTTGGCAAGTGTGAGGTTATCCACTTTGGCAGAAATAATAGTAGGAGGGATTATTATTTAAAAGGCAAAAAGCTGCAGCATGCTACAGTGCAGAGGGACCTCGGGGTCCTTGTGCATGAGTCGCAAAAACCCAGTCTGCAGGTGCAGCAGGTGATCAAGAAGGCTAATGGAATGTTGGCCTTTATAGCGAGGGGGATAGAATATAAAAGTAGGGAGGTCTTGCTGCAACTGTACAGGGCACTGGTGAGGCCGCAGCTGGAGTACTGTGTGCAGTTTTGGTCACCGCATTTGAGGAAGGATATATTGGCCTTGGAGGGAGTGCAGAGGAGGTTCACTAGGCTGATACCAGAGATGAGGGGGTTGGACTATGAAGAAAGACGCAATAGACTGGGTCTGTACTCGTTGGAGTTTAGAAGGATGAGGGGGGATCTTATAGAAACATATAAGATAATGAAGGGGATGGATAGGGTAGAGGTAGAGAGATTCTTCCCGCTCAGAAAGGACAGCAGAACGAGAGGGCACAGCCTCAAGATAAGGGGGGGGTGCAGTTTAGATCAGAGTTGAGGAGGAACTTCTTCACTCAAAGGGTGGTGAATCTCTGGAATTCTCTGCCAGTAGAAGTGGTGGAGGCTACCTCGCTAAATATATTTAAGTCACGGGTAGATAGGTTTTTGATAGACAAGGGAATTAAGGGTTATGGGGAGAGAGCGGGAAAGTGGAACTGATCCACTTCAGATCAGCCATGATCTTATTGAATGGCGGGGCAGGCTCGAAGGGCTAGATGGCCTACTCCTGCTCCTATTTCTTATGTTCTTATGTTTTTATGTTGTGCTGTACCTATGGCACCTTGGCATTTCCAACTTTACATTGCCAGGTTCAAGCACTCTGTGTAGTCCCAAAGTCCCATTTGGGGTGGGGGAGTGGATTCCCTTTATGTGTGTGTGTCTGTGTGTAGGAGTTGTGCTAGCTTTGGGGTGAGGGGAGATGTGGAGGCTGTGAATGGGGGGAGCGGGTATGGAGACTGTGAAGGGGCTGGGGTGCCACTATGCCAATGGAATGAGTGGTTGGGTCACCTTGATGCCTGTGTTGTATAAGACTGGTACCCCACCATTGCACAGGTTGGTGGGGGTGGAGGTTACCCCTGTGAGTTCAAAGGTTGGGGATTGGAAGTGTTACCTTTGTCCATCAGGGCCCTGATATTCATCGGGGTGGGGAGGGGGAGGGCGGTAGAGGGCCTTTAATTTTACTTTATGGTCAGGGCACTCTTTAAAAATAGTGCCCTGACTTTGGCGGGTTTAGCCCCACCCCTCCAGCTGGCTGTGCGATCCTCGCCAGCACTTTGAAATTGCACCAATTGCTGTTTGACCAGGTGAGAGACAGCACCTGTGAAACCAGTGAGTTTCACACAACTTTCCTTGTCTGATCCTATACTCTGTGCAATTCTGGGAAAATTCCATCCTCTGACGGTGAAAACAAGTGAATGGATTTTCTTGTGAACCTTTTATATTAGATTATTCCTTTACACTGGTTAATTCAGGGTAGCTGTTATTTCTGTAAAAGGGAGGAAATTGTGAAGTCCTGCTACTTGACACACATATGGACATAAGACTGGAATTATAATATTGCAGCCAAACTCTGAACTATGCCTGTGCCCAGACTGATCCTGTGCATTACAATTTCCACTTCTTTCAGTAGGTTTACTGAGTGGAGTGGGGTGAAAAATCACTTTTAGATTCCCTATTGTATTTGAATTGTTCAGGTATTATCATTGTGGTGGCATGGTGGAACAGTGATTAGCACTGCTGCCTCACAGCGCCACGAACCTGGGTTCAATTCCAGCCTTGGGTGACTGTCTGAAGTTTGCACATTAACCCCATGTCTGCTGGGTTTCCTCCAGGCGCTCTGGTTTCCTTCCACAGTCCAAAGATGTGCAGGTTGGGTGGATTGGCCATGTTAAAATGCCCCTTAGTGTCCCAAGATGTATAGGTTATGGGATTGGTGAAGTAAATGTGTAGGGTTAAGAGAATGAGACGGGGGCGGGTGAAAGATTTGGGCCTGGTTAGATGCTCTGTTGGAGAATGAGTGAAGACTTGATGGGTTGAATGGCCTCTGACTGCCAGTCCTCCAGGATTGGCCTGGAGTTTCCAAGAGTCAAAACTCAATTTCCAGTCACTGCTTTGTAAAAACTCGGAAAAAATCCATTGGGGACATTAAACCAGATAATTTTTTTTCTCATTTTCTTCGGCTATTTTTAACAAGCTGCCAGAGGTAGTAGTAGAGGTGGGTACAGTTTTGTCTCTAAAAAAGTATTTGGACCGTTACATGGGTAAGATGGGTATAGAGGGATATGGGCCAAACATGGGCAATTGAGACTAGCTTAGTGGTTAAAAAAAGGGCGGCATGGACAAGTTGAGTTGAAGGACCCCTTTTCCATGCTGTAAAACTCTTTCACTCTATGCCTCTGTGACTATCACATATAAAAATACTGAAAATAAGGGAAAAAAATGGTGATTTGGCTGACAATCAAGCATCATTCAATCAGGCAATGATCCTTTTATTTTCCAATTGGCATAGGAAGACAGTGCATCATGAGATTAGATGTATTGATCGACTAATGGCAGGTCATATGCTGAAACCTCCAGGAATACAGTTAGTTGCATTTAGCATTCCTGGGCTGCTTCATTTGGGTACCCATGGAAACATTCCCAATCAAAGTATCAACATCTTCAGGAGAACAAGTATCAGGAGAAAATAGGTGACAGAAGGAAAGGATCTCAGTCCACTCTCCTCTTGTGAATTTACTTGAAAAAAAACAGCAGGAGAAGGAAACAGAATTACAAAAATGCATTTGCGATAACAGGGTAATATGACAATCAGTTCTCCCTCTGGCTGAAATGCTAGAATCTTTTTTTTCATATTTAGAAGTGAATGTAGGAAATGTACAACTTTAAATGTGTTACTTCAAGCTTGAGTTGGTTTGTAAGCGAATCAATGCTCTGGAAGTGCATAATGATGATAGTTGAACAACGTCTTTGCAAATTCCTACAATTGCTGTCTTCTGATTTTGTTTAAAGTTTAACTGCAGCACATTAGAAGTAACCACAGCACTAAATGTGTTAGCTGTTGCTTCTACTGTGGTTTGTCTCATTTCCTTATCAGCTCCAAACTGTGACAGCCGTCTCTTTTTGTTACTGCAGCAAATCAGACATCCTGTATTTTCAGTCACCGCACTCCATTTCTCTCAGGGCTTCTTGAGTTCAGCCAGTCTGATGGAATTTATTTTTGGGGTGGTGGGGAAGCGGGGAGTGATGGCGGAGGAACAGCTTCCTTTTTTGACTGCGTGGAAGGCCACCCTCATTCACAACAATTTCCCCTTCCCCTTTGTCTCACATTTCTCATTGTCTCCACATCGATAAAACCGCTGGCCTGAGCCTATGTTTCCCTGTAATTGCTGGAACAGAAGTTTCCATTTCTATACTTAGCTTAATTTTTGTATTAAGTGGTTTTGAATTTGCCTTGTTGTTCCTCTTTTGCATTTCTGCTATTGTCCTCATGGGCAGGGGGTAGGCTGTTCAGGGGGGTGGTTCACACTTCCTCCTTCAACTCCCAGAGCAGGTGCTTTTGCCTGCAGCTTTCCTTTAAAGATGATATTCAGGTCAGGTTGCCAACTTAGCTTGGGTGGCAGGTAGTACTGGCACAAGAAAGGCCTGAACTTTTCTTGTCCTTGCTGGTTCCACAAGGAAACTTGAAAAAGAATGTTAACTGTTTCGGCCTTTTCTGGACTCAAGGCTCCACTTCAGCTGGGGAGGTGGACATTCTGCACTAGTCTGTGGGAAAGAAGCGGCCTCAGACATTCTGAGGCTAGAATCTACTCAAGCGTGGCTTTTGACCACAAAATACCAAGAGTAAGAAGTTCTCCAATAAATATGAAGCATGAAATCACACTAGAACAGTTAGCTTTTGTTTACTTCTGAGATCTTAGCAGCAATGTGTTAATCTGTAACCAGTGAAACACATGATTGAACTCTCAGGTCAACTTTGAAAGTGGGAAGTCATCACTGAAGTGTCGAAGCACTGAAACTAGATCAACAACGTTTTTTGGATAAGTCCTGTAAAAGTATTTATTGATTTCCTTCCAATATTTCATGTCCCATTAAGCTTTCTGTTGTCACAGGTGTTTTATTGATCTTTTAGAAGCATTGTCAATGCACACCATGGCGTGTTTATGGTGCTGTTCATTGGAAGAAGTTTTGTTGTCTCACCCCACTTCCCAGCCTTCAATAATTTTCTGCCATCTATGCAAATTGGGCAATTTGGAAGAGACAACAGACAGCTAACTGATCGTAAAATCCCTAGATGCAGAAAGAGGCCATTTGACCCGTTGAGCCTTTACTGAGAACTATTCCACCCAGGCCCCATCCCTGTATCCTACATAGTTACCTTGCTTACTCTTTGGATGAAAACAAATGATGCCCTGACACCATGAGCAGCACCCTTGTTTTGGGATAAAGACATTTTTTTGAAGTTTCCAGGTGTACTTACCCAGCAAATAGGCCAAGCAATAAATACCTGACCCAGGAATGCTTGGTACTGTTGTTAGCTGCATCAAGAAAACATCAGTTTTGCTCAACCTGAAACAAAGCTGCTGCTTGATACGTTTCCAGGGCTAGAAATGCAGCCCTGCAGGGATAAACTACCATTTTCTTTGTATCACTGTTTAAATTGAACCTTCTGTGAATGTCCAGAGATGTGCAAGTTCCATGGATTGTCCATGCTAAATGGCCCCTTAGTGTCAAGAGGGGACTAGCAGGGTAAATATGTGGCGTTACAGGAAAAGGGCCTGGGTGGGATTGTTGTCAGTGCAGGCATGATGGGCTGAATGGCTCCTTCTGCACTATAGAGATTCTATGATTCTATGATTCTTGCAACACACACTGCCTCTGTCACAGTGCAACAAGCACTGTGAGCCTAGCAGACAGACTGTTTTTATTCACTTGCAAAGCACGACAACCTAGCTCATGAAACCTGTTAAATAACCACAGGAAATGAAAATGTGAATGTCATGACTAACGAATCTCATCTTGGTGCTTGAGCACATTTATATTGCACCAACTAAATTTTAAAGAGAAAATCTCTATTAGGTTGATGCATATCGAAGAAAAATAGGCCTGCTTCAATACTGAAAAGAATACAGATGAAGTGCTGGAGTTATATATTCCTTATTGAAGAATATTTATTGAAAGTAAATTTCATTTATGGGAATTTGTAATATTGCATCCCTCGCCCCAGTCTTTCTCATTAAATTGTGTCTAAGTATGAAAGAAAAGTCAGATCAGGTGGTGAATGACAGAACACATGACTCCTCAAAATCTTTCCACTGCCACCTGCCCACCTTGGCATCAGAGTGTACTCACAATTTGTACCCACAGGATGCACTGTCGCAATTCGCCAAGGCATCTTCAGCACCTTCTCCCAAACCTGTGACCTCCCCCACTCAGAAGGAGCTGTTAACTAGTCTGGCTTGATGTTAAATCTTGCCTGATAACACACTTGTGAAGCCCTTTGGGAGATTTTTACTGTGTTAAAGGCACTATACAAAAGGAACTTACTGTTTTATTGTTTTCACAAATTAGTGAAGTCTCAGAATGTGCATGGACCAGTTTTGGGGAGCCTACATAATTACCTCTACACTGTCAAAGCTGCAGCTTCTGAGCATAAACAAGGTATTATGTATTGAAGCAAATATAAATGCTTTACACGAATTTATTTTGATGTACAGTAAAGGCACATCCTGAGTACAGTGTGCTCACATACCATGAGAGTGTGATCTTTAAATTTTCAAAGTAAGGACTTTTGTATATGTTTCAGTACACATTGATTTGATTTGATTTATTGTTCTCACAAGCATTGGAATATATTGAAAGGTATTGTTTCTTGCCCACTACACAGCCAAAACATTCTGTTCATAGATTACATAGGGGAGGATCAAAGGAGAGGATGCAGAATATAATGTTATAGTCATAGCTGGAGTGTAGATAAAGATCAACTTAATAGGAGGTCATATTAATTTTGAACTTATATTCGGAAGTCTGATGGCAGCAGGGAAGAAGCTGTTCTTAGGTGGAATTTTTCTACCCTGCCTGCCATAGGAATTGATGTGGGCAGGACTGAAAGTTTGGTGGATCATGCAAAGGTCCGTTGACCTCGGGTGAGAATTTCCAGCCTTGGGGCGAGCGCGATCAGAAAGTCACACCTCTTGAGTCAGGTGGGACGTGATCTCAGACTTCTGTATCTTTTTCCTGATGGAAGAAGATAGAAGAGAGTATACCCGGGGTGCATGGGGTCTTTGATTATGCTGCTGCTTTTCCAAGGCAGCGGGAAGTATAGATGGAGTCAATGGATGGGAGGCTGATTTGTGTGATGGACTGGGCTATGTTCACAACCCTTTATTGTTTCATTTGTGACAACGCTATCCTGGATACATGGAAATAAAATAATATATATATTATTAACATAATAACATATATATTGACCGGTTCACTGTTTTGTTAGACTGATTTGACCCAGGTAAACAATTGATGACATTATCACTGTAGGTTACTTGTCGTCAATTATAATAAAAAGTCTCACAACACCAGGTTAAAGTCCAACAGGTTTATTTGGTAGCACAAGCTTTTGGAGTGTCATTCCTTTTTCAGGTGAGTGAGGACTTGTGTTCGCAAACAGGGCATATACAGGGCATATACACCAGCATCCCCCTCTACAACTGCCAATCTCTACTTGCAATTCTACAACGCATCCGCTTCATCCTGGACCACAATGTCTTCACCTTCAACAACCAGTTCTTCATCCAGACACACAGATCTGCCATGGGGACCAAATTCGCACCTCAATATGCCAATATCTTCATGCACAGGTTTGAACAAGACCTCTTCGCTGCATAAGACTTTCAAATGAGGCTATACACTAGATACATCGATGACATTTTCTTCCTTTGTACTCATGGCGAACAATCACTGAAGCAATTATATGATGACATCAACAAGTTCCATCCCACCATCAGACTCATCATGGACTACTTTACAAAATTGGTTGCGTTCTCGGACACACGCCTCTCCATCAAGGACGGTCATCTCAGCACTTATCACAAGCCCACAGATAACCTCACGATGCTTCACTTCTCCAGCTTCCACTCTAAACACTTAAAAAGCCAAGCCCTAAGGACAAGCCCTCCATATACACAGGATCTGCTCAGATGAGGAAGATCGCAACAGAAACCTACAGACATTGAAAGATGCCCTCATAAGAATAGGAGATGATGCTGAAGTCATTGACTGACAGTTCCGATGCGCCACAGTGAAAAATTGCACTGATCTCTTCAGGAGATAAACAGGGGACCCGGCAGACAGAGTATCCTTCATCGTCCAATATTTCCCTGGGGCGGAGAAGCTGTGACATCTTCTCCGGAGTCTTCAACATGTCATCGATGAACATGAACATCTCGCCAAGGCCATCCCCACACCCCCACTTCTTGCCCTCAAACAACCGCACAACCTCAAACAGACCATTGTCTGCAGCAAACTACCCAGCCTTCAGGAGAACAGTGAACACGACACCACACAATCCTGCCACAGCAATCTCTGCAAGATGTGCTGGATCATCGACATGGATACCATCATCTCACGTGAAAATACCATCCAGCAGGTCATGGTACATACCCTTGCGACTCGGCCATCTGTCTACCTGTAGGAAAGGATGTCCGAGGCATGGTACATTGGGGAGATCATGCAGACGCTACGACACTGGATGAATGAACACTGCTCAACAATCACCAGGCAGGAGTGTTCTCTTCCTGTCGGGGAACACTTCAGCAGTCACTGACGTTCAGTCCCTGATCTTCGGGTAAGCGTTCTCCAAGGCGGCCTTCACAACGCACGATAATGCAGAATCACCAAGCAGAAACTGATAGTTAAGTTCTGCACACATGAGGATGGCCTCAACTGGGATCTTGGATTCATGTCACATTATCTGTAACCCCCATGACTTGCCTAGGTTTGCAAAATCTCACTAACTGTCCTGGCTGGAGACAATACACATCCCTTTAACTTGTGCTTCACCCTCTCTCCACTCACACTGTCTGTACCTTTAAGACTTGATTACCTGTAAAGACTCGCATTCCAACCATCATCTTATAAATTGAGTTTGTGTCTATGTATGCCCTGCTAGTGAACACAACTCCTCACTCACCTGAGAAAGGAATGACATTCTGAAAGCTTGTGCTGCCAGACAAACCTGTTGGACTTTAACCTAGTATTCTGAGACTTCTTACTGTGCTTACTCCAGTCCAATGCTGGCATCTCCACATCATCAATTATAAACCAGGTCATGGTTATTTAATTAAAAAGTAAATTCAACTCAGTTACCAATTTCCACTTCTAAAGCTGGGAAAAAATTACTGCATATTGGAAATTTAAACAAGGAATATTTACAACTGAACCTCTTAGCCAGTGGGCAAAATAATCTCTTACTGGATTATCAAATACAATGACTGTGATAAACAAGGGTAATGACAAGAGTTGAATGTGCATCTTATTAATGGGTTGACCCTTTGGAATTACTGGGAATTAGGGATTGCATAAACAGCTAAAGTATGATTGAACAAGCCTTTGCATAAATACTTGCTATTAACCTACAATTCATGTCAGGTAATGAAGCTTGAAGAGTCATTTTGACATCCTTTGATTGCTGAATTACAAACATTCTGTTAATAGAAAGGAAGTTATAATGACATGAGTTCCTGAGTGACTTATTATTGATACATGCAATCAGAACTATATATAATATATAGTACAAAGGAAATAACTCCATGTTTAGACTTTCAGAAATACTTTGAAAAGGTCCTTCTCAAGAGGTTAGTGAGCAAAGTTAGAGCAAATGGGATAGGGGGTAATGCATCGGCATGCATTGAGAATTAGTTGACAGACAGAAAACAAAGAGTGGGAGTAAATTTTTATGGGGATAGGGTGGAGGGGAGGGCTTGGGTGGGATGCTATTACAGAGACTCGGTGCAAATCTGATGGGCTGAATGGCCTCTTTCCGCAGTGTAAATATTCTATGGTTCTAGGAGTGTGGTGAAACACTCTCCACTTGCCTGTACGAGTGCAGCTGCAACAATATTCAAGAAGCTTGAAACAACCCAGGACAAAGCAGCCATTTGATTGGCATCCCTTCCACATACATTCAGTCTCTCCACAAAGTGCCACAATGTCTACCATCTACAAAATGCACTTCAGAAACTCACCAAGGCTTCTTCACTCCACCTTTCAAACCCATGACCACTACCATCTAGAAGGATAAGGACAACAGATACATTGAAACACCGGCACCTGGACATTCTCTTCCAAGTCACATACCACTCTGACTTGGAAATATATCATTGTTCCATCACTGCCACTGGGTCAAAATCCTGGAACTCCCTCCTTAACACCATTGTGAGTGTATCTGCACCACATGGTCTGCATTAGTTCAAAAAGGCAATTCACCATCACCTTCTCAAGGGCAATTAGGGATGGATAATGAATGCTGGTCTAGCCAGCAATGCCCACACCCTTGAATGAATAAGAAAAAGTTGCATACTGCCCTAGGACTCCATTTGCTTTCTGGCCCTGACTACATGGTGAGCCCTTTCCCTTGCCTCTGTCTAGTCTCAGCCACCACCCCAGTCATGTACCTTACAGATCTCCATTTACTTTTTGTTCGTTGTGCTTCAGCAACCTTGGCACAGAGTCAGGGCAGCTACAAGCATATCATACATCACATACAGGTAAGAGTAGACCATTCAGCCCTTCGAGGCTGCTGCACCATTGGCTGTTCTGATTGTAACCTCAAATCTGTAACCCACCTACCTCCCGATGACTTATCCCCTCCTTGCTTACTAAGAACATCTGCCTTAAAAATATTCAGATTTTGTTTCCACTGCCTTTATAGGAAAAGATTTGTGGCACTCTGAGACAACAATCTTTGCCTCATTTCAGTTTTAAATGGGTGACCCCTTATTTTTAAACAGGGATCCTAGTTCTAGATTTTCCCACGAGAGGAAACATCCTCTCCACCCCCACCGTCAATACCCCTTGGGATAATAAAGGTTTTGATTTAAGTCATCTCTCATTCTTCTAAATTCATAGATACAAACCTAACTTCTCTAACCTTTCCTGATAAGATAACCTACCCATCCCAATCATTAGTCTGGTAAACCTTCTTTAAACCACCTCCAATGCATTTACATCCTTCCTTAAATGAGGAGGATAATGCTGAACTCCAAAAGAACGTAGACAATTTGATGGAATGAGGGGTCAGGTGACAGATGAAGTTCAATGGGGAGAAGTGCGAAGTGAGTCAATTTGTTAGGAATAACATGGAGTCACAATAGAAAATAAAGGTATTGTTCTAAAGGAATTGCAGGAGCAGATGGACTGTGGGTGTGAATGTGTGTAAGTCATTGAAGATGGCAGGACAGGTTGAGGTAATGGTTAATAAAGCACACTTTATCCTTGGCCTTATAAGGGAACAGAGAATACAAACAAGGAGGTTGTGTTGAACTTGTATAAGACACTTATCTGGTTTCAGCTGGTGGTACCATTCAGTTTTGGGCGCTGCATTGTGGAATGTTTTGCTTATGGAGCAGAAAGGATTCATGAGAATTATTCCAGAGAAGAGGAACTTTAGTTATGAAGATATATTGGAGAAGTTGAGACTATTTTCCTTAGAGAAAAGAAGGCTGAGAGGGGATTTGATAGATGTAATACATTTAAGTGGTTGCACGATTGCTTTAAGGGCTAATCACATGATTTGATGGTGATATCATTGCAATGTTTCACAGGATGTTATTTAGTTTCATTTTCTACCCGCACAGGCAACAGCTCCTTCAATAAAGCTGGTGTCGTTATTTTGAATCTATGTGTGGAAACTACATCTTTTACTTTTTGTGCAAAACCCACAACTCCTAACATAGTTAGGACATTACAATAGAGGTATTCAAAATCATGAGTGGTCTGGATAGAGCAGATAGAGAAAAACCGTTCCCACTTATGAAAGGATTAAGAATGAGAAGCTACAGATTTAAAATAATTTGCAAAGGAAACAAAAGCAATATGAGAATAAACCTTTTCATGCAATGAGGAGTTAAGGTCTGGAATGCACTGCCTGAGAGTATAGTGGAGGCAGTCCAATTGAAACAATGAAAAGGGAATTACGCTGTTACCTGAAAAGAAGAATGCGTGGTGCAAAGGGGAGAAAGTGGAAGAGAAGAGAGGCAGTACAGGTACAATGGGCCGAATGGACTCTTTGCATTCACTTTTAACTGCTCTCTAGTTTCAGCTTCTGCTAATTGCCTTAATCTCATCAGGAAAGTAATGACTGACTACCCCATCTCTCAGAATGCTGAGTAAAACTAACACCTTTGCAGGATCAGAGGTGGCTTAGAGTCATAATACTCTTTACTAAGTCTGTCAATTTCTGGAAGGTTTTTCTGTCTGGTGCCTCCGGAAAGGTTAAACTGTGCATAACAGTGAAAGCTGACAGTCCACAAGCGGTCAGCAAAATAATCCATTGCTTTTCATCTGAGACCATGTCATTAGCTCTGAAGAAATAACTCATCCATTCTAAATATTGGGCCCAGTCTTCCATAGTAGGCTTAAAAGAATCCAATTTCCCGAATAGAGGAATGTTTGCCAAGCAATGTTGTACCCTTAATGTGTAGCAGCTGATAACAAACAAGTTCCTTCGGGTCATTCCTTTTTCCTTGTTGCCACTATAATAAGTCTGCTGAAGCAGAAGTCACTTCACCAAAAGCCCATTATTTACAAACTCTAATAGCAGTACACAGAGTGCTATCTCCAGGGTTGTCAAAGGAACTGACACTTCCAGCTAAGTACAAGACAAAGACTCCCTGATTGGCCCATCAGTTGGATCCTTAATCAGGGAATTCATACTCCAATAGGCCAACCTCAATGGCCTGAATGAAGTTGTCACAGTTAACTATAGGATAAAATTGGTCAGAACACTGGGAAGAGCTCCTCTACACTAACATGAACAGTAATATGACTTATTTTGTGTTCACCTGAGAAAGCAGATATAAGCCTCTGGGCCAGCACTGTGGCACAGTGGTTAGCACTGTTCTTCACAGTGCCAGGGACGTAGGTTCTATTCCAGCCTTGGGTGACTGTCTGTGTAGAGTTTGCACGTTCTCCCTGTGTCTGTGTGGGTTTCCTTTGGATGCTCCAGTTTCCTCCCATATGTCAAAGATATGCAGCTTAGGTGCATTGGCCCTGCTAAATTGCCCCTGGTGTCCCAAAACGTGTAAGTTAGGGGGATTAATGTGGGGTTACGGAGATAGAGCCTGGGTGAGATGCTCTGTCAGAGAGTCGGTGCAGACTCAATGGGCTGAATGGCCTCCTTCTGCCCTGTTGGGATTGTATGATAACGTACTGTGTGAAATAAAGGTATCCTGAGAAAAGCAGTATTCCCTATGTAAATACTTTGATTTGTTTACCACGCCTCATTAAAAGTTAAGCAGTGTGGTAGTGTTGGAAAAATGGTGACTAGGGGAATTTCACAGTAACTTCATTGCAATGTTAATGTAAGCCTTACTTGTGACTAATAAATAAACTTTAAAACTTTTAAAGAAGGAAAGAAAGACGAGTGAAAAAAGACATGCCAGTCTCAGAGAAGGAATTTATTTGGTGAATGCTGAATAGAAAACTGTTGGATGGTATAAGCCATCATCAGTGAGGAAACAGAAAGGCTTTCAGTCAGAGCAAAGGCTAATGTGGGACTGAGGGAAACAGCACCGCTGACAGACTAATGTAGGAAGTCGCATGATAGTAGACTGTGTGTAGCAGAGTCTGGAAGGAGCCAGTGCAGAGACAACACCTAGAAGCTGAGTATATGGCTATAGGTTGCTAATAAGGAGTTTATGTTCAACTATACAGGTTTCCAGACCACTTAGTGAAACATTAAAATGCCTTTAATGAGACACAAGAGACGGACCTCTTAGAATATAAGATTCCTGATTAAGGCAGTAACGAGTTGGCCTATCAGAGGGCCCTGCTCGTATACATTATGTGGAGTTTCAGGGTTACTGGCACTCTGGGTTCATGCTCTGTCGAGGAAGTACCTGTCAGAGTGTTACTGATTGTGCAAATAAGGTGAAGCTTGGTGAAGGGACACTGGCCTCTGAGGAATTATTTCATAAACAACCCAACATCATAAATAAAGCAGCATTCTCTCAGTAAATACTTTGCTTTATTTACCCTTCCTCATTCCAGAAGACTGAAAGTTCATTGCTTCAGTAATGTTAGACAAACAAGAAAGAAAGGAAAAGGGGTGAAACAAGATTTGTCAGTCGCAGAGAGTTTATCTGATGCACGTTTAATGGGAAATTGTTAGCTGAACATAAACCATTATCAGTGAGGCAAAAGAAGATAATACATAAAAAGTGAAAAATGTTAGAGGAAATGAAGAGAAAAAATCACAAATACTGGAGTTCAAGAATAAATTCTGTCAATATACAGAATTGTAAAGAGATTTTGACATGGGCCTGAATTTTTAGCCCATCGGGCAGATATGAAATGCACTTCCGGCTATGATTAACAGTGGAACGTGATTTCACGCTGGCCGATTAATGGGCAGCCAGCACAAAATGAACGCTGGGAAAGGCTCAGTGTCGTCAGAAAAGGTGGGAAGAAGGTGGGTGTGGAGAAAAGAGTGACAGTCGCTGTGGAGCTATGCAAAGGAGTTGCAGACCTATCAAAAATAAACTGCAATGGAGAAACGCTGCATAGAATGTCCAGGCAGCACATTCAAGTTCAAACCGCAGTCCTCAGGCACCTCTTTCACTTTTATTTCAGCTCTGACATTTCATCCTGCCCTGGATTGAGGTTGCAGCTAACATGTAAAGGTCGCTTTGATAGGAAGAATGAAGCAGCTGAGTGTTATTTAAATGGAGAAAGTTTGCAGAAAACAGAAGCACAGAGGGATTTGGGGGTCCTTGTGCATAAATCGCAAAAAGAAAGCATGCAAGTTTGGAAGTAATTGGGAAGGCAAATGGAATGTTGGCTTTTATTTCAAAGGGAAGGGAGTATAAAAATAGGGAAGTCTTGCTAAGACAACCAATTGGTTAGATCACACTTGGAATACTGTGCACAGTTTAGGTCCCCTAATCTAAGAAAAGGTATGCTGGCATTGGAGGCAGCCTAGAGAAGGTCCACTAGGTTGGTCCCAGGTCTGGATGAATTTTCTTATGAGGAGAGGTTGAATAAATTGGCCTGCACTCAGTGGAGTTTAGAAGAATGAGAGATGACTTTATTGAGACATATTGAATTCCCAGGGGGCCGGGGAGGGTATATGCTGAGACGATGTTGAAAGGACCAGAGGGCATAATCTCAGTGTAAGGGTCACCCATTTAAAACAGAGATGCTGAGGAATTTTTTTCTCAAGGGTAGTAAATCTGTAGCATTCTTTACCAGAGGGTTGTAGAGGCTGGGTTGTTAAGTATGTTCAAAGCTAAGAGAGACAGATTTTTAATTAATAAGGGAATAGAACCATAGAATCACTATAGTGCAGAAGGAGGCCATTTGGCCCATTGAGTCTGCACTGACAGCAATTCCTCCCAAGCCCCATCCCCTAGCCCATTTCTTTATCTTGCTAATCCCCCTGACATTAAAGGGCAATTTAACATGGTCAATCAACCTATCTTTGGACTGTGGGAGGAAGTCAGAGCACCCAGAGGAAACTCATGCAGACACAGGGAGAACGTGCAAGCCCCACACAGTCACCCGAGGCCAGAATTGAACACGGGTCCTTGGCGCTGTGAAGCAGCAGTGCTGACCCTGTGCCGCCACGCCACCAGAATCACAGGCTATGGGGATAAGGTAGGAAGATGAAGTTAAGGATTATATCAGATCAGCCATGATCTTATTGAATGGTGGATCAGACTTCAAGGGCTGAATGGCCTACTTCTGTTCTTAGGTCCTATGGTCTTATGGTCAGCCATCTGACCAATTGGCCTGCCCGCCAACCGTAAAAGCAGACGTGCCATGTAAAATTATGTTCAACAGGCCTCCTAATGGACTAAATGGCTTGCTTGATTGCTGGCCTATACACTTCTGACTCTTGCACGTGCTCGCTGAACAAAATACTGGGCGAGTGCACCATGACGCTGGGGGTAAGTGCCAGATGCCTTGTTGCATGATTTCACACGCTTCTGGGTTAGGTGCACATCCACCCAAGGGATGTAAATCTGGCTTTTGCATAACAGGTTAAAATGAAGTGACAGAAATAAAAATCAGAAAAGAAGTTAAACGGGATGCCGATTCACGATTGATTTTATATTATCCCATTATTAAAATCTACTGCATAAGGTCTGCCAGACCCAAGATGAGAGAAGAAAAGTTAACAAAGAACAAAGAACAAAGAACATTAACAACAACAAGTTAACAACGTGAGTGTAGAATCCCCCTGCTTTCCACTCATCCTGCACCCATCAGCTCTATGTCTGCATTAAGGAGAACTTTGCTAAGTTCAAAAACCACAATGAAAAGCATTGTCACAAAGCATTCCTATTACATTCCTAAAATTGTGTTGAAACAGAAGACTATAGTCACTTTCATATTTGCAGTCCATGCATTTTCAGTGGATGAATTGCAAACATTGATACATTCTTACTTTATTTGATAGCCTTAGGTTTTCTCAGTGAAATATATTTGGAGGTAGCACTTTTAGCTTGCTGGCGTATTCATTTTGGTACTTACTTTTTTGATAATTTTAACATTAAGAGGTTTCACCAGCACCAGACATGCAAGAATTAGAAAAGAACTTGCACATTTGTGGACCCATTAAAAAAAGTCCCTTCGAAACATTTAGGGGGATTCTCCCATTCTGCTGCGCTGCTCTTATATCACTACTACTATAGTTGAGATCCAGGGGTGGGGCTGGGGGGCGGGGAAGTGATAGGGGCTGGCCATCGGAATTGGGAGATGGGTGAGGTGGGGACTGCTGAGGAGGAGGGGGGTTCAGCATTGTGGTTGGGGGGGGGTGCAATGGTAGGGGATGGGAAATTAAGGTGGGCCAGGAGGGGTGGGAGCTGGGGCTGGGCATGGATATATTCGGGGGGGCCAGTGATCAGGCCATGCCGGGCTCAGTAGGGCAATGATGCGGGATCATTATTGCCACACAACAGCAATAGCTGATTGGTCTGTGAATTAATTTTGGTGGTGTCCATTAAGGAGAACTCGCTGCTCTAATTGAATAGTAAGAAGTCTCACAACACCAGATTAAATTCCAACAGGTTTATTTGGCAGCACTAGCTTTCGGAGCCTCAAGCTCCTTCATCAGGTGAGTGAGGACTTGTGTTCACAAACAGGGCAGAAAGACACAAACTCAATTTACAAGATAATGGTTGGAATGCGAGTCTTTACAGGTAATCAATTACAGGTAATCAATTACCCGTAAAGACACTGCTGTTTCATAATGCCAGTAATCCGAATTCAATTCCAGCCTTGGGTGGAGTTTGCACATTCTCCTTGTGTCTGTGTGGGTTTCCTCCAGGTGCTCTGATTTCTTCCCACATTCCAAAGATGTGTGGGTTAGCGTGATTGGCTATATTGCCCCTTAGGGTATCAAGATATATAGGTTGGGGGATTAGAGGGGTAAATATGTGGGGTTAGGGGGTAAGCCTGGGTAAGAGTCGATGCAGACCAAATGGCCTCCTTCTGGAAGACTGAGTTTAGAGACCTCATTTTTTTCCTCTGCAGTTGAAGAAACAGTGAGTTTAGAGCACAATTAGGGGAGAGATAAAAATTGGGTAAGCTGTATCAAATGAGTGTTCAGGAATTCACTGGAAGAAAACCATTTGCAACTGTGCCAGCCCCAAGCAAGAAGACTATGTGTCAAGCTATTGGTAAGACTTCAGTGGTCATGTGTCCATACCGATATAGCAGAGGTAAAGGAATAGTCGGAATTTGAATTGTCTTTTTGTGTTTATGTTGACATCTTTCCAACTTTCTTAGTCTGATATAATAGAGTTCACTTTCCTTGTTCTAATAAATAATTTACCCTTTGTATTTAAAAAATTGTCAGTAAGTTCCTGTGAATTTGTGCAGTAACCTTGCTCCACAGTTTCTAAAAAGATATCCGACTTGTTCATTATTAACGATAATCCAATTCTCTTCAGGCCACTAATGGCGCACTAAGACAAACCCCCATAGCTAGTAATTCCTGCGACAGGTCACTAGTCTGTCATCAAGGGCTTATAGCTTGAGGGAAGTCACTTCAAATCAAGCGTGGCTGACCATGATCTTTGCTGCTCTTACCACCTGTCACTGGCATATTTGGAAGGATTTGCAGGTTGACACACTCAGCCATTTTGACCGCGTCATGAATGCAGCTTCCTTGTTCATCAAGTCCTGGGGTGGAACTCAAACCCGGAGCTTCTGGCTCAGAGGCAGGGTGCCCATTGTGCTACAGGACCTCCTCAGTTTTGATAAGCAAGCTGTTTACTTTGGGAGTTCCTCTACTATCCGGTAAAGTTAATGGGAAAGGAAGTCTTGTCAGTTTTAATCTGCAGGCAGTTTAATGCTCTCAGTCGCCTATCAAACCATGGCAGGAGAACCATGACTCTCTCCTGATATATGCTCAGGAAGCCATTCAGAGTGTCAATGAGTCACGACTGTTCTTTTTCTCTTCTTCCCTCAGTATATGTACTCTTACACTAAGAGTTTCCCCGAGAATCCTTTCCAAGATTTCCTCATTTATCTTTCTCACTGCTCAGACTTTTTCCATCAAAAAGGACTAAAAGATTGGTGGAGGATGCAGTTTGCAGACTTATTCGTGACATGCGACATTGGAAAGGTCAGTGATTAAAGAGAATAATGCCTGAGAGCTTGATTCATTGATAGAAAGATAAGTAGAATTAATTCCACTTAACTGAGTGCCCGATGAGGCATGACTGGGAATTTCCATATTCATGTCGTGTCAAATCTGCAAGAATGCAGCTGTGGAAAGAGGATGTCTGACAATCTCACTATGAGCTACTTTCAACCAAATTATTCCCAACAGCACAGAACTTCCATAATATGCTGTTCTATTTATAATTCACTGGTTTCCCAACAAAGCTGGGAGAAAAATCAGGTGGACAACTTCCAGTAAAAAGGCGTATCATGGGGAATTCTTCCAAGTGTCAACAAAGTGACAGTCACTGTGTTGTTGCCACCCCAAGGTCAAAGGCATAAAATTATTTCCCCCTTTTGGCTAAAGTCAAGCCTGAGTTCAGGTCTAATGCTTGGATCTAGCATTTCTCTTCTGTGGGGACAAGAATTGGATTCAATTTAAATTTGAATTGCTTTTTGGAGCAAGCAAGGAGACAGATTAAAGGTTTGCCCTGTCCATTCTCAGGACTGGCTTTACAACTCTGAGAAAGGAATACATTAAAAAAAGAAGTTATTTCACAGCCCCCCACCCCCGAACATCCCCATGACCAGAAACAGACTAAACCCTGATAAGTTTATACAAGCATAGAGACTAGAAGCAGGAGTAGGCCATTCGACCCATCGAGATTACTCCGTCATCTATTTTGATCATGGATGGTCATCAAAATCAATACCCATATCCCATGATCGCTTTAGTCCCGAGCTCTATATCAAATTTCTTCTTGAAATCAGACAACGTTTTGGCTTCAACTACTTTCTTTAGTAGTGAATTCTACACATTCACCACTCTCTGGGTGAAGAAATTTCTCCTCACCTTAGTTCTAAAAGGTTTACCCCTTATCCTCAACTTATGACCCATAAATCTGGACTCCCACACCATCAGGAACATTCTTTTTGAATCTACCCTATCTAATCCTCTTAGAATTTTGTAAGTTTCTATGAGACCCCCTCTCACAATTCTAAACTGCATTGAATATAATCCTAATCGACTTAGTCTTGCCTCATACCACAGACCTGCCATCTCAAGAATCAGCCTGGTAAACCTTTGCTGCACTCCCTCTATAGTAAGGACATCCTTCCTCAGATAATGATAGCAAAACTGCACACAATACTCTAGGTATGGTCTCACCAACTCCCTGTGCAATTGCAGTAAAACATCCCTATTCCTATAATCAAATCCTTTTGCTATGAAGGCTGACTTTGTCTTTTTTTTGCTTGCTATGCCTGCACGCTTACTTTCAGCAACTAATGCATACAGAGGGTGACGAGTGTCTGGAATAGGCTGCCACAGGTAGTAGTAGTAGAGGCGGATACAATTTTGTCTTTTAAAAAGTATTTAGACAATTACATGGGTAAGATGGGTATAGACGGATATGGGCCAAAAGCAGGCAATTGGGATTAGTTTAGGGGTGGCATGGACAAGTTGGGCTGTACATCTCTATGACTCTGTGACACCAAGTTCTCATGAATATCCACCTCTCTCAATTTACACCGTTCAAATAATAATCTGCCTTTCTATTATTGCTAATGAAGTGGATAACGTTACATTTATCCACATTATATTGCATCTACCATGCACATGTCCACACACTCAACCTGTCCAAATCACACTGAAGCATCTCTGCATCCTCCTCACGGCTCACCCTCTCACCAAATTTGTATCATCTGCAAATTTGGAGAAAATACATTTAGTTCCCTCTTCCAAATCATTAATATTCAATGTGAAAAGACATTAAACATCAGGCAGCAGGTTCTGCTCAGTCCTGTCCTTACAACGGCTCTCAGTTCCCCAACACTTGGTTTAAGATTGTCATGCTTATGTTTAAATCCTTTCATGGCCTCACTTGCCTCCATTTCTGTATCCTCCTTTACCCTACAATCCTCTGCCTAAATATTTTATGATTAACTTCTAGCCCCCATCAGGTCTGGGCATCACCATAGACACTAAAATTAGCATTGGCCAGCATGTCAGTTCCCCAGCCCTGCTGCAGAGTGTTGGGTAGAACCAGGTGGGCACAAGCAAGCATGGAAATAGTTCTTAACTTGAACTCTTCATTTATATACAAGATGCATACATAGTTCTTATAGTTAATAAATTAATACAATTAACCTACTTAATACAATAAAGACTTCACTAAGAGTTACTGAACAGTATGCAACACCCTAAAACATCTATGGAATCCTTTGCATTATAAACAAGGTCAAAAACAAGGAAATTATGTAAACCTTTATAAAACTCTTAGCTGGAATATTTTGCCCAATTCAACTCAACATACTTTAGGAAGGACGGCACAGTTTTGAAGAGGTCCCAGGAATGGACTTCAAACGTATGGAGTGCAGTATGGTGGCATAGTGGATAACACTGCTGTGTCACAGAGCAGGGATCTGGGTTTGATTCCAGCCTCCAGTCACATTCTCCCCATGTCTGTATGGGTTTCCTCCCACAATCCAAAGCTGTGTGAGAAAAGTTGATTAGCTGTGCTAAATTGCCCCTTAACATCAGGAGGATTAGCAGGGTAAAAAATGGGGTTATGGGGATAGAGTCTGGATGGGATTGCTGTCGGTGCAGACTCAAGGTCTCCTTTTACACTGTAGTGATTCTATGGTTCTAGAGAAGCTGTGATTATTTTTGTTGGAGCCAAAAAGACTGTGGGTTGATTTGATCATCAACATTTCAAGGGATTTTGATACAGTTGATACTGGCAGAATTATTTGGTCATCAGCAAAAATCCAGAAGGAAATGAAAAGAGATGTAACGAAGTTGTAATGATCAAGTATACGCTACTTGAAAAGGTAGCAGAAGTGGTTTCAGCAATAACTTTAAAAAGGGAATTGGATACTTGATAAGGAAAAATTTGTGAGAGGACAAGGAAAAGGTTGTCAAGTGGGACTATTTGGATTATGCTTACAAAGAGCTGGCAGAGGCACAATTAGCCAAAAGGCCTCCTTCTATAAGATAGTATAAAAAATAAGTTGAAGGAGTGACAATAAAAGATGCATACACATTTTTTACCCTGACTCATGCGGATGTACACAGTATTGATCCTGAACTCTGAGGCACATCCACTGTCAGGTCACAATAATATAGACTTTAAAAATTTTCACAACTGGTACTGATGAGTCACAAGGTTTAAAAAAGGTAAATCCCAGCAATGATATAACTTTAATATCATTGTAATTTATGTAATGAATTTGGTATTGTCAAATGATGAAATGACTTTTTCTTTCACAACTTTATTCTCTGCAGTCTGGATTTCTCAATAGACAGAGGATTATTTTGCTATGTGAACAGTTCTATGATCAATACGCACAGGTCAAAGGAGCTAAGTTCCGCAACCCAAGAGAATGTGAGTACTAATGAGAAGTGAACCAAATAGAGGGTTGACAATAGTGAACATGTCACTGGGAGGAAAGAGGTTCTGAATACTTGATAATAGTTTTTTTAATGCAATTAGAAACTGTGTTCAGATTTCGAAACTGGACAAGGGAATCAACTTCCTTAAAGTCTGATACTGCCTATATATGATATACTTCAGTAACTTGTTAAATACATTACTAATAATTGGTGATAAAGCATCATTACTGCTTTGATTATATGGTTAGGCTTATCACAGAACCAGAGACCAGACATTGAATACTATTAAATCTATATATTTATTATTATCAACTTATCTTGCTTTTCTGGGGCAAGGCTGATTACGCTGGCAATTCCGTGCCAGTGAGATAAGCGAGATGTGAGAAACCAGGCATGAACCTGATTTTTTGCCTCTCTCATGATCTTACTGCTTGCCATGCCAATCGACTGGTGTGATAAACCAGTAACATCACCCCCTCAGTGTCTCTTGTAAATTTGGAAACCTTTTTGTGGCATGGCAGCGTAGTGGTTAGCATTGCACCCTCACAGCACTAGGCACCCAGGTTCAATTCCAGCCTCAGGTCATTGTCTATGTGCAGTTTGCATACGTGGAGCCAGAGGAAATGGGCGGGTTATTAAATGAGTACTTTGTATTAGTATTCACCAAAGAGAAGGATTTGATGGATGATGAGTCTAGGAAAGGGTGTGTAGATAGTTTGAGTCATGTTGAGGAGGAGGTATTGGGGTTCTTGAGAAACATTGAGGTAGACAAATCCCCAAGGCCTAATGGGATATACCCAATACTGAGACAGACAAGGGAGGAAATTGCTGGGGCCTTGAGAGAAATCTTTGTATCTTCGCTGGCTATAGGGGAGGCTATAGCAGAGTAACAAGTCTCGCAACACCAGATTAAAGTCCAACAGGTTTGTCTGGTAGCAAAAGCCACTAGCTTTCAAAGCACTTGCTGCTCCTTCATCAGGTGAGTGGGAGTTCTGTTCACAAACAGGGTATATAAAGACATAAACTCAATTTACAAAATAATGGTTGGAATGTGAGTCTTTACAGGTAATCAAGTCTCAAAGGTACAGACAATGTGAGTGGGGAAAGTGTTAATCACAGGTTAAAGAGATGTGTATAGTCTCCAGACAGGACAGTTAATGAGATTTTACAAGCCCAGGCAAGTCATGGGGGAGGTTGCAGAGGACTGGAGAATAGCCAGTGTTGTTCCTTTGTTTAAGAAGAGCCACAAGAATAATCCGGGTAATTACAGGCCTGTGTGCCTTACGTCAGTGTTAGGGAAATTATTGGAAAGGATTCTTTGAAACGGAATTTACTCCCACTTGGAAAAAAGTGGACATATTAGCGAGAGGCAACATGGTTTTGTGAAGGGGAAGTCATGTCTAACTAACTTGATCAAATTTTTCAAAAAAGTGACGAAGATGATTGGTGAGGGTGGGCAGAGGATGTTGTCTACATGGACTTCATTAAGGCCTTTGACAAGGGCCCACATGGCAGATTGGTACAGAAGGTGAAGTCCCACAGAATCAAAGATGAGCTGGCAAGATGGATACAGAACTGACTCGGTCATAGAAGACAGAGGGTAGCAGTGGAAGGGTGTGTTTCTGTATGGAAGACTGTGACAATTGGTGTTCCTCAGAGATTAGTGCTGGGACCTTTGCTGTTTGCAATATATATAAATGATTTGGAGGAAAATTTAACTGGTTTGCTTAGTAAGTTTTCAGACAACACAAATGTTGGTGAAATTGCGAATAGCAATGAGGACCCTCAGAGGATTCAGCAGAATATAGATCGGTTGGAGACTTGGGCAGCGAGATGGCAGATGGAGTTTAATCCAGACAAATGTGAGGTAATGCATTTTGGAAGGACTAATACAGATGGGAAATATACAGTAAATGGCAGAACTCTTAAGAGTATTGATAGGCAGAAGGATCTGGGTGTACAGGTAGGTACACAGGTCACTGAAAGTGACAATGCAGTTGGAGAAGATCGTTAAGAAGGCAAACAGCATGCTTGCCTTCATCGGCCAGACTATTGAGTTTAAAAATTGGCAAGTCAACCTTAGTTAGGCTGCATTTGGAATATTGTGTTCAATTCTATTCGCCACATTACCAGAAGGATGTGGAGGCTTTGGAGAAGGTACGGAAAATATTTACCAGGATGTTACCGGGTATGGAGGGCATTAGCTACAAGGAGAGGTTGGAGAAACTTGATTTGTTCTCACTGGAATGATGGAGGTTGAGGGACGACCTGATTGAAGTCTACAAGATTATGAAAGGCATGGATAGAGTGGATAGTCAGAAGGTTTTTCCCAGGGTGGAAGAGACAATTACTAGGGGCATAGGTTTAAGGTGCAAGAGGTGAGGTTTAAAGGAAATGCATGAGGCAAATTTTTTACACAGAGGGTGGTGGGTGCCTGGAACATGTGCTGGGGAAGGTAGTGAAAGCAGATATGATAATGATTTTTAAGGGGCGTCTTGACAAATGCATGAATAGGATGGGAATAGAGGGATATGGTTCCCAGAAAGGTAGGGGGTTTTAGTTAAGTCGGGCAGCATGGTTGGCGCAGGCTTGGAGGGCCAAAGAGCCTGTTCCTGTGCTGCAATTTTCTTTGTTTTTTGTTTTTCATACATTGATGAGTTTACATCAAGTTGGTACTCATGTGAAGCATAATTGTCACATAAACAAGAACAATTGTGCTGATTGGCCTGTTGCTGTGCTGTACACTTGATTTAATTCCATGTAATGTTTTGAAATCTTCAACTGTGATATTGTCCTCAAAAGAGTTAGTTCATTAAATCTTCATCAGGAATATCGTCTGAACGTACTTTGGCAATTGGAGTACCAGATTCATTAGATTGGCAATTAATTTTGTGTTCACAATGACCCAAGATTTTTATTATCTGACAACATTCAATGTTCCACACAAGGTAAATACTGTTGTGACACAATTCCGTTTGGATCTATACAATATCTTTTGGCAAATGATTGACTAATTGGATTTCTGACTGTCCTATAAACTACTCACATTTCTTACTTTGCTGGTTTCATATGGTCACCATACTGTGGTACAGGCCAGAATTGTTAATTTCAAATATTATAGTAAGTGAATTTTCTGACTGTTAAGATGGCCGTGGGGGATTGTCAATAGATCTCCCCATGGACCATGTAGAGTATGAGATCCCCTAATAGGTGAAGTCGGTTTGCTCTGTAGGGAAGGAGCTGTGGGGGGTTTAAAACCAGCCTATTACTCCACTCCACTCAGGCAGGCAGTCGATAGACTTCAGGGCCGAACTGTACATTGCAGCCACTGAGTGGCACTTTGAGCACATTGCAAATAAAGGGTGATGGTGACAGAAGACTGGCCTCGGTAAGATTATTAACTGACATAATTAAGTGGGTAATGATACAATTCTCACATTTAAATTTATATTTTAAAGCATTAGTCAGGGTAAGACTGTATGACCATAAGATCATAATAGGAACAGGTGTAGCCCATTCAGCCCTCGAGCCTGTTCCATCATTTAATAAGATCATGGCTGAACTAACACTCACTAAGCCCACTTTCCTGCCTTCTCTCCATAATCCTTAGTTCCCCAAATGATTAATAGTAGATTGATCTTGGTCTTGAAAATATTTAAGGACTTGGCCATGGGAAGCATGGGTTAGCACTGCTGCGTCACAGTTCCAGAGACCCAGGTTCGATTCCGACTTTGGATGAGTATGTAAGGTTTGCACCTTCTCCCTTTGTCTGTGTGGCTTTCCATCTGGTACTCAGGCTTCCTCCCACAGTCCAAAGATGTGCCAAGTAGGTGATTGGCCATGATAAATTGACCCTTAGTGTCCCAAACTATGTAGAGTTAGATGGATTAGCCATGGTAAATGTATGGGTCACAGGGATAGGATGGGGGAAATTGCATGAGTAAGATACTCTGTCAGAGAGTTGGTGCAGACCCAATCAGCTAAGTGGCCTCTTCTGCACTATAGGAATCCTAGAAGGATTCTACGATTCTCCACAGCTTCCTGGGCAACAAGCAAAAATGTAGATAATATGTACAAAGTTTGATTTTGTTAAACTTTTAACTTGTGTGTTTGTCACTTCACTAGGGCCTGTAATTGAACTTGATGAAATGGAACCTGCTGACTTTATTCTTAGCTTTGGAACGGACTACACTAGTGCCGAATCCCCAACAGATACGGATGTTGAAAATGAAACAACAGCTGAGGGGACGTCAGCTCAAAGAGAGGAACAAGACTCTGAGAAGGTTTATGTGGAGGAACATATAAGGAGTAAACAAACAAGTCTGTGCTATTTCAAAGTAGATGATGGTAAGGATGAGCAAAAGAAACTGATTCAGTAACTGGAACAGTAATAGAAGAATGATGGTGTAAATTAGCACAGAATCAGTTTTAAATAAGTCTACAATGTGGCAGAAATAGTTGATAGTGAAAGACAGAGAGAAATTGGAGTACTATTGAGATGACATTGATACAATACTAAAACTACAGAAAAGCATTCATGCCCAAAATGTACCAGAGGACTAAATTTATTACGAAAAAGGACTCGCTTTGTTTTTTTCAATAGAAAGACTTGCATTTTATGTTGATCACAACCTCAGAACTCTGAAGTACTTTATAGCCAATTAATTACTTTTTAACACCGTAATGAAGGAAACCAATTTGCACCCAGAAAGGTCCCACAAACAATAATGTGATGATGAACAGAAATTCTGTTTTAGTGAGGTTGGTTAAGAGATATATAGTGAATACGCCGCAAGATGGGTTCTATTTTCTTATGAACAAGTGAAAACGTGCAAATATTCGAAATCATCTGAAAAGAAAAACAGATGGTTGTTCCTTATTTGCGCCACGTATGAAGTGATCCACTGAAAAGTCACATGAAAAAGTGGGGGACAGCATTTTGGCAATAAAATATAATGTTGAGATTGAAGATTCAGAACATTAGCCCACATTTCTCCTATAACCCCACCATTGGTGGTAAAGTTGCAGCTACCTCAGACTTATTCCCTGAAACTTTTGTATTAATTCCCTATGCTTCTCCTATCTGATCTTTAATAGCCAAATCAAAGCTCATTTTAGCAAACTTTTACCTGAGCCTCTAAATTCTTCCTCCAATAATGAGTTACTTTGAGAGTTCTTTCTACGTGAACTGTGGTTAATTAAGAGGCTATAATGTTCTCAGAACTTTTCCTTGAGATATATACATATATAAATTTCACATTTGATCCCGGCTCACAAAAAGTTGTTGATCAAGATTTTTAACTGTTGTATCAATATTATTGAGGATTTTAATTTACAATCTCTTGCAGGTGACTTTTTAGTTGATGAAAGTTCTTATAATGCCATGCTTGAACAGCAGAATATAGCAGAATCTAAATTTCCAGGTAATCCCTGCATTCTTGTCCATTTTATAATTTTTATTATAAAACTTGAGAAACAATAAGGAAGATTGCAACTGATGGCAATAAAAATGCTTCTAGGGTTTACAGTAATTCTGCATTTGATGGAAAAGTTCTTTATATTCAACAAAGTGCAAGCAATCTTGTCACCATAGTACTTAAGAATAGGTTTTTAGAGTATTGCTGAGAAAGGACACATGCTGTCAAAGCTTTTCATCATGCACTCATCAGGATAATTCAAAAGAAGAGGGCTTTTGGTTTGTTACACAATTTTACTATTTCATGGGCTTGTTACCCATCACTAATTGCCTTTGAACTGAGTTCAACTATTTCAGAGGGCGGTTCTTAGAATCATAGAAACCCTACAGTGCAGGAGGAGGCTATTTGGCCCATCAAGCCTGCACTGACAGCAATCTCACCCAGGTCCTATCCTCGTAACCCCATGTATTAACCTGCTAATCCCCCTGACATTAAGAAGCAATTTAGCATTGCTAATCAACCTAACCTGCACATTTTTGGAGTGTGGTATGAAACCAGAGCACCCGGAGGGAACTGATGCAGACAAGAGAACATACAAACTCCACACAATCACCTGAAACCAGAATTGAACCCTGGTTCCTGGTGCTGTGAGGCAGCAGTGCCAACCACTGTGCCACCCATAGTTAAGAGTCAGCTGCAATGCTTTGGGTCCAGAGTCACATTAAGGTCAGACACGATTAGATGGCAGATTTCTATTCTGACGGGACATTAGTGAACAGGAGAGATTTGATAGTTTTCATGCTCACCATTACTGGATGAATGAATGGAATTTAAGTTCTACCAGCTGTTGGTGCAATTTGAAACCTGCAACCCCAGAACATTAGTCTGGACCTCTACCACTACACCCCCATATCCCTTATGATCAACACATCTGAAAGCAATGTTGGATCCCGAGTCCTTGGCGCTGTGAGGCAGCAGTGCTAACCACCGTGCGACCATGCCATTCCTTGCCCTTGAGAAGGTGCTGGTGAACCACCTTTTTGAACCACTGCATTCCATGTGTTGCAAGACCCCCCACAGTGATGTTAGGAAGGATGTTCCAGAATATTTATCCCATGACAGTGAAGAAACCATGATATACGTCTGAGTCAGAATGATGCATGGCTTGGAGGAGATCCTGCAAGTGATGGTTTTCCCATGCGTCTGTTGCCCTTGTCTTTCTAGATGGTAAAGATCTGGTAAAGATCATGAGTTTGCAGGGTGCTATCAAAGGAGCGTTAATGATTTGCTGCAATGCATTTTGTAGTTGGTGTAAACTGCTGCCACTGTATCCTGGTGGTGGAGGGAATGAATGTTGTAGGTATTGGATGGGAGTAACAATCAAACAGGCTGCTTTGTTCCGTATAGTGTTGAATTTCCTGAGTGTTGTTGAAGCTGCACTAATGCAGGCAAGTGGGGAGTATTCCATTGGACTTTTAACTTGTGCCTTGTGGTCAGTTGGTGGTCAGGCTTTGGGGAATCAGAAGATTAGTTACTCACCACAAGAATTTCCAGACTCTCATCTGCTCTTGTAGCCGAAGTATTTGTAATGCTGATGCAGCTGAGTTTCTGGTCAATGATAATCCATAATGGGAGATTCAATAAAGGTAATGCTATTGAATGTCAAAGGGAGATTGTTAGATTCCCTCTTGTTGGAGGTTGTCATTGCTTGGTACTTCTGTGGTGTAAATATTACTTACTTACTTATCAGCCCAAGCCTGAATGTTGACAAGATCGGGGTGCATAGGGACATGGACTGTTTCGGTGTCTGAGGAAATGCGAATGGTGCTGAACATTGTGCAGTCATCAGTGAAAATCCCCACTTCTGACCTTATGATGAAAGGCAAGTCGTTGGTAAAATAGCTGAAAATGGCTGGGGCTGGGACACTACCTTGAGGGACTCCTGCAGAGATATCCTGGGGCTGCGATGTTTAACCTCCAACAATTATCTTCCTTTGGACCCAGTAGGACCAGTAGCGTTTTCCTCATGATTGCCATTGGCGTTAGTTTTTCCAGGGCTCCTTGATGCCGCAGTCAGTCAAATGCTGCCTTGATATTAAGGATAGTCAGTCTCATCTCACCTCTTGAGTTCAGCCTTTTTTGGGCGCTAATAAGGGGAGGAGCTGAGTGGTCCTGGTGGAACCCTAACTGAGCATCTGCATAGAGGTAATTCTTGTGTTAGTGATGATAGCACTGTCAATGATACCTTCCATCATGGAGATCATGGTGTAGTGGTAATGCCACTAAATTAGTAATCTTGGGGCCCAGGTTAATACTCTGGAGGCATAGGTTTAGATCCCACCAGGCAGCTGGCAGAATTAAAATTTTGGAATTAATAAATCTGGAATTGAATGCTAGTCTCAGTAATGTTGCCCATGAAACTGTCATTGATTGGGGTAAAATCTGGTCCACTAATATCCCTTATGGAAGGACTTTTGCCATCCTTACCTTGCCTGGCCTACATGGTGCACTAGTTGGCCAGGTTGGATTTCCTGCTTTTTGTAGATGGGACATACCCAGGCAATTTTCCACACTGCGGCAGTGTTGCACCTGTGCTGGAATAGTTTGGTTCAGGATGCAGCTAGTTCTGGAGCTCAAATTGTCAGTACTGTTGCTGGAATGTTGTCATAGCCTTTGCAGTATCCAGAGCCATCAGCTGTTTCTTGATATCATGGGGAGTGAATCGAATTGGCTGAAGTCTGGGTCCTGATGAGGAAGCTGAGATGGCTCATCCATCCAGCACTTCTGGTTGAAGATGGTTGTGTGTGCTTATTCCTCATCCTTTGCACTGATCTGCTGGGCCCCCCCATCAATGAGGATGGGGATATTTGTGGAGCCTCCTCCTCGAGTTAGTTGTTTAACTATCCACCACCATTCACTAGATGTGGCTGGACTGCAGAGAGTAAGTCTCATTCATTGATTGTGGGATTGCTGAGGTCTGTCTGCCACATGCCACTTCCACTGTTTGGAATTTTAAAATTTGTGTGTGTAATGTAGGTATCACTGGCTCAGCCCACATTTATGCCCATCCCTAATTGCCCTTGAGAAGATGGTGGTGTGCTGCCTTCTTGAACTGCTGCAGTGCATATGGCATTGGAACAAACACAGTGCTATTAAGAAGCATTGTACAGAATGCATCCAAAATTATAAATGGGGCCCCCACCCCTTTTGGTGGGGCCACCAACATTTGGTGTGCATGCGGATGCCAACATTACTTGTCTCAAGTTTCCACCACATAGGATAACAGCCCTGTCTTGGCTACAATCACACCAGAACCCACTTCTCTTCCAAAGTGTAGTTTTTTTCCAGTACCAGTTCATCCTTCTGAAATGTCCTCAGCTTGGCATGTTTAGCTTGATGGCCCATTTGCACCTTATGGTTCCACTCGACTGGTCTCCTCAGATCACAATAGGTCAAACATAGAAACATAGAGCTAGGAGCAGGAGGAGGCCATTTGGCCCTTCGAACCTGCTCTGCCAATCGTTACAATCGTGGCTGATTGTCTGACTCAATAGCCTAATCCTGCTTTCTCCCCATAATCTTTGATCCCAAACACCCCAAGTGCTATATCCAGCCGCCTCTGAAATACATTCAATGTTTTGGCATCAACTGCTTCCTGTAGTAATAAGGTCCACAGGCTCACCACTCTTTGGGTGAAGGAATGTCTCCTGATCTCTGTCCTAAATGTGTCTCCTGATCTCTGTCCTAAATGGTCTACCCCGAATCTTCAGACTGTGACTCCTGGTTCTGCACTACCCCACCATCAGAACATCCTCCCTACATCTAAAATGTCTAGTCCTGCTAAATTTTATAAATCTCTATGAGACCTCCCCTCATTCGTCTGATCTCCAGCGAAAACAATCTTAACCTAGTCAGTCTCTCCTCATAAATCAGTCCCACCATCCCTGGAATCAGCCTGGTAAACCTTTGCTGCACTCCCTCGAGAGCAAGAATAATCCTTCCTCAGAAAAGGAAACCAAAACTGCACACGATATTCTAGGTGAAGCCTCACCAAGGTTCTGTATAGTTGCACATCCCTGCTCCTGTTCTCAAAACCTCTTGCATTGAAGGCCAACATTCCATTTGCAAATATGCAGCTGTCTCCCACTAGAGAGCGTTTCCATGTACTCCTCAAAGAGGGCAGCACAGTGGCACAGTGGTTAGCATTGCTACTTCGTAGCGCTAGGGACCCAGGTTTGAATCCCAGCTTGGGTCACTTCTGTGCGGGTTCTGTATGGGTTTCCTCTGAGTTATCCAGTTTCCTCCCACAGTCCAAAAGGTGCTGGTTAGATGCATTGGCCATGCTAAATTCTCCCTCAGTACCGAAACAGGTACCAGAGTGCGGCGACTAGAGGATTTTTACAGCAACTTCATTGCAGTGTTAATGTAAGCCTATTTGTGACACTGATAAATAAACTTAAAATTTTGATTTTGTAGCTTCTGGTACCTTGTACAAATTTGCAAGTGGGATATTACCTTTTTCCCTCTTGGCAATGTTCTTATCTTCTCTGCCTGAGACCCATACTCTCAGTGTATACTGGGGAATATTTGTGATCCATATGTTCTGAGCCTTTGGGATATTCATGTAGTAGACATTCTGGATGAAACATTTAACAAGAATAAGTAATTGTTTATTTTTATACAGTTGCTTTACTTTGTATATCTAATTGATATTTTCTTTAACCTCTTTATTAAAATCTTAGCCAGCTTATATTCTATATAAATTAACTCAAAGTACAAAAAAGGTCCCTCTTTAAATATAAATGGGAAATCAAAATTTAAACAATAAAACATCACATAGAATCCTACAGTGCAGAGGGAGGACATTCGGCCTCCTGAGAGGCAGTATGGTGGCACAGTGGTTAGCACGGCTGCCTCACAGCACCAGGGACCCAGGTTCGAATCCTGGCTTGGGTTACTGCCTGTGAGAAGTGTGCACATTCTCCCTGTGTCTGCGTGGGTTTCCTCCGGGTGCTCTGGTTTCCTCTCGCAGTCCAAAGATGTGTGGGGTTAAGTGGATCGGCCATGCTAAGTTGCTCCTTAGTGTCAGGGGCATTAGCTAGAATAAATGCATGGGGTTATAGGGAAATGGTTTGGGTCAGATTGTGGTTGGTGCGTGGCTTCCTTCTGCACTGTAAGATTCTGTGATTCTATGTGTGAAAACTGGAGGAATTAAAATGTTTACAGATAAATGGAGCTTCTTTTCTTGTACAGACTTGGCAGCTATTATATCAGACGTTGGGCATCGTGGTCACGCTTTGATTACAAGTCGTTTTGACAAGAGGTCACTAAACAAACGGCAGTTTGTCCAATTAATGGAGAATTTTGTGGGGAGCACTAAGCCCGATGTTATTGAAAACCTTATAATCTACATTGAGAATGAATATAAAGAGACCAAAGAGGAAAAGTTGGAGAAATTAGCTGAGGTAAATCATACAGGAATTTTACCAGTTTCTGTTCCCGGTAACATCAATATAATGTTGTTGGAGGGGAGAAGTTGGGGGGGCTTAGAGAGGAGGTTGCAGGAAAGCTAAAAGGGCTGTTTTGGGGAAACTGGAGGGATGTTAGCTGAATTGTGTTGTTAATGAAAGTTTAGTGTGAGCGGGCTTTGTGGGATGAGATTTCCAGGGCAGGAGTGCATAATGGTTTCATAATGAGTCAATAATCTGCTTTACACTGCACACACTAAAAAGAACAAAGAAAAGTACAGGCCCTTCAGCCCTCCAAGCCTGTGCATATCATGATGCCCTAACTAAACTAAAAAAAATCTTTTGCCCTTACTTGGTGCGTATCCCTCTTTTCCCTCCTGTTCACGAACCCACCCAGATGCCTCTTAAATGTTGCTAATACGCCTGCTTCCACCACTACTCTCTGCATGAAAAACTTCCCCCACACACCTCTCTTAAACTTTCCCCTCTCACCTTGAAGTGTAATTGACACTTCCACCCTAGGGAAAAGCCTCTGACTATCCACCTATGTGTGCCTTTCATAATTTTGTCGACCCCTATCAGGGCTCCCGTCTGCCTCCATCTTTCTAGTGAAACAATCGTAGGTTATTCAAGAACATAAGAACATAAGAAATAGGAGCAGGAGTAGGCCATCTAGCCCTTCGAGCCTGCCCCGCCATTCAATAAGATCATGGCTGATCTGTCGTGGCTCAGTTCCACATTCCCGCCCTCTCCCCATAACCCTTAATCCCCTTGCCTATCAAAAACCTATCAACCTGCGTCTTAAAAATATTGAGCGAGGCAGCCTCCACCACTTCAACGGGCAGAGAATTCCAGAGATTCACCACCCTTTGAGTGAAGAAGTTCCTCCTCAACTCCGTTCTAAACCGCCCCCCCTTTATCCTGAGGCTGTGCCCTCTAGTCCTACTGTCTTTTCTGAGCGGGAAGAGCCTCTCCACCTCTATCCTATCCATCCCATTCAACATCTTATACATCTCAATGAGATGTCCCCTCATTCTTCTAAACTCTAACGAGTACAAGCCTAGTTTATTCAGACTCTTCTCATAGTTCAACCCCCTCAACTCCGGAATCAGCCTAGTAAACCTCCTCTGCACTCCCTCCAAGGCCAAAATACCCTTGCGTAAGTGCGGCAACCAAAACTGCACACAGTACTCCAGCTGCGGCCTCACCAGTGCCCTGTACAGCTGCAGCAAGACCTCCCTATTTTTATATTCAATCCCCCTCGCTATGAACCTCTCCTCATAGTCAACACCCTCAAGACCTGGCAACATCCTGATGAACCTTCTTTGCACTCTCTCCAGAGCTTCCACATCCTTCTGGTGGTGTGGTGATCAGAACTGCACGTAATGCTCCAAATGAGGCCTAACCAAGGTTTTACATAACTGCAACATGACTTCTCAACTCTTGTACTCAAAAGTGGTGGAAGGCAAAAAACTCAAACATCACAGCAGCATCTGCGCTATCGCCTAAATAATTGTAATCTGAATATTATTGTTATTTGAATGCAAGGCTGATGAAGTATGCATAAAAATGCATAAAAATATAAAAATGCATGCCGTATGCCTTCTTACTCACCTTGGTCATTTGTGTTGGTACTTTTAGAGAACTGTGGACCTGCACACCTTGATATCTCTGTATGTTAATATTCCTGAGGGTTTTGCTATTTACAGTATAATTCACACGTAAATTTGATCCTCCAAATGCATCACCTCGCATTTGTCTGGATTAAATTCCATCTGCCACTTCTGTGCCCAAGCCTCCAATCTATCTAGATCCTGTTGAATCCTCTGACAATCCCTGGCACTAACACAATTCCACCAATCTTCATGTCATCTGCAAACTTACTAATCAGACCACCCAAATTTTCCTCCAGATCATTTATATATACAACAAACAACAGAGGTCCCTGCACTGATCCCTGCAGAACATCACTAGCTACAGAACTCCATTCTGAAAAACACCCTTCCACCACGACTCTCTGTCTTCTACAACCAAGTAAGAAGGCTCACAACACCAGGTTAAAGTCCAACAGGTTTATTTGGTGGCAAAGACCACTAGCTTTTGGAGGTTCGCTGCTCCTTCGTTAGGTGACGAAGCCAGTTCTATATCCATCTAGCCAGTCCATCCCGACCCTCATGGGATTTTAATTTTTGTCCCAGTTTGCCATGTGGGACCTTGTCAAATGTCTTACTAAAGTCCATATAAATGATATCCACAGCCCTTCTGTCATCAGTTGTCTTTGTCACCTTTTCAAAAAACTCAAGTGAGTGGGGCATTGACCTCTCCCGTCAAACCATGCTGCTTGTCACTAATTAGTCCACTTTCTTTCAAATGTGCATATATCCTTTCCCTCTGTATCTTTTCCCACCACTGATGTCAAGCTCACCGGCCTATAATTTCCCGGATTATCCCTGCTTCCTTTCTTAAACAAGGGAACAATATTGGCTATTCTCCAGTCCTCAGGAACCTTGCCTGCAGTCACAGAGGATGTTAATTTTTCTATTAAGGCCCCAACTGTTTCTCCTCTTGCCTCCCACAGTAACCTGGGAGAAATCCCATCCGGCCCTGGGGACTTGTCTGCCTTAATGTAATTTGGGATACCCAACACTTCCTCCTTCAATATATTGACATTCCCTAGGGTGTTCACACACCTATCCCTGACCTCAACATCCATCATGTCCTTCTCCTTGGTAAAAACCAATCCAAAGTATTCATTAAGGATTTCACCCATTTCCTAATCAAGAATCTTTTTAATTGACTTCAATCCTGTCCATTTATCTACTCACCTATTATTCCGTGATAAATTGATGCTGTGTATGAGTTTTTCAAGGTATTGAAATATCATGATAAAGTTGTTTTGCATAATAGATATTGAAAATATATTGTACTGAGAAGCAGCAGAGTCTTCAGACTTGCTGATCAAGAAAACATAGATACCATTGTGAAGCATTCAGCCGTTGTCCCCTCGTCTCTTAAATGTTGTACTACACATATACACCTGAGGGCTCCAATGCTTCTCACTGACACTGAAGACTTATGTTGTTTGATCATTCCAGTTTATTGTTCAAGAGTCAGATAATCTTTCTACCCTTTGAGATGACTGATTAAATAGAATCCAATTACATCCCTTATATAAAATAATTATATTGAATAATACCTTGCATCCAGGTAGGAGAAAGTCCATATATCCATATGGTACAATTTGCAGAACATATTATTGAGAATGAGGCAATGAAATCAGCATTATAATCTGCAAGATGTTATAACTAATGGGGTAATTTCTTGTCAAATAAAATGTTTTGCGTGATGCTTTTGAAGTGAAATTTATACTTGTTTGTTTAATAGTTCTGGTGGGATCACTTATAGGGCATGCACAAAAACTAACAAAACATTATATTGTTGCAGCTGTTAATATTAATGACCCATGTTGCATATCAGGTGATTTGTTACCAGATACCAATAATAGAAATATCATGCATGATTGAGGGGGTGGGCTAAACTGCAGGGTGGGTGGGAGAGGGGAGTGAGGAATGAATGAGGGGCTCACAGATTGGAGAAGAACTGGGTCCATAGTTTCCCTCCCTGGGTGTGATATCTGTTTTCAAAAACCTGAAACAGAATAACTCAGTATTAACCTGAATTCAAAGGTTTATCACCTCTCACCCTGGCTGGCTATGCCAATCGGCCGATGTGACAAGCTGGTAAGATCGCCTCTTGCAACTTTCTGATTGGTGCCTGCACCAAAATATTTTCAGGCAGTTTGTTAATCAGAAAATTGTTCAGGTAATTGACCGGTTATTGAAGCACAACTCCAAGTTGCTGAGTTAGATAAAGATTGCCAGCGCTGGTTGGACATATTCTTGGAGGTCTCATCTCATCATTAGTCACCTAAAACATCTATCCTCACATGTGCATTGCTTTTCCACATTGATGGGGAGATGGTTTGTCACCGATTTGAATGATTCTTAACTCTCGATTAAAACAGCCCTTTTCTCATATTTCTAGTATATTTATTATGGGTAAAGAAAAGGATAAAGAGAAAATATAGAGAAATGGATTCTGTACTATCCCATGATCTTTCTTCTTGTTGTCTTCATGTTTTTCTGGAGACCTTCATTTCCTGGAAATTGAAATGATCACACTGACTTCATTTCCATGCTGATCTATAGTAGAAGGCTTTGTATCCTGTGACATTACTGAAGAATGTGTGATTGTAATGTGGTAAATATAACAGATTGCATTGATCCAGGAGAAAGCCTTCAGAATGCTAAAGCAGCAAAGCAACAGCCAGTGGATCATATTGTGGTCAATTAAAATCAATGTTAATAGCACCAGAGGCTACTTGAAAGGCTTCATTGCCCAAAGTTCTACAATTTGAAACATGGTAGTCTGTAGAAATTTGAAGTTTTACAAATTATTTTTAAGACTTTGGGTTGCAACACATTTTTTTAAAAACCTGCTTGAGTTACAGGTAACATTCTCACCCTTCCATCCTGGAGTCTCGTTGTCTGCAATGTTCAGTTGTTTGAGAATAGGCGAGATTTAAATGAAATATTTTTGTGAAATGAATCATCGAATCCCTACAGTGCAGAAGGATGCCACTCGGCTCATTGAGTCTGCACCGACAACAGTCCCACCAGATCCTAACCCTGTAACCCCACGTATAAGAACGGACATTTAAGCAGATTCTGGACTGATGTAGAAATAATAGGGTTGTTGTAGTGGGAGGCTTTAATTTTCCTCATTTTGACTGGAAATCCCTTAGGGCTCAGGGCCCAGATGGTGAGGAGTTTGTTATGTGTGTCCAGGAAGGTCTTTTTGGAACAATATATGGATAGTCCAACTAGAGAGGGGGGGGGGGCGCTATACTGGACTTAGTACCAAAGAATGAGCCTGGCCAGGCCATCAAAGTTGCAATGAGGGAACATGCGGTAAACAGTTACCACAATTCCATAAGCTTTCGGATACTCATGGAAAAGGACAATTGTTGTCCTAGGGTTCAGTTGCTAAATTGGGGGCAGGCTAAATGCAACCAGATTAGGTCGAATTTGGAGGCTGTTGTTTGGGAGAGGCTGTTTGATGGTAAATCCACCTTTGGCATGTGGGAGCCTTTTAAGGAGCCGTTGATTAGAGTGCAGGACAGGCATGTGTCTATGAAAAGGAAGGACAGGAAAGGCAGAATTCAGGAACTGTAGATGACCAGGGAAGTTACAAGTCTAGTCAAAAATAAAAAGGATGCATTCATGAGGTCTATGCAACTAAAAACAGATGAAGCACTTGAAGGATGCAGGGAAAATAGAAAATAACTCTAACAGGTACTTAGGCAGTCAAAAAGGGATCACAAAGTATCCTTGGTAGACAGCATTATGGAGAATCCCAAGGCATTTTATACATATAATAGGAACAAGAAGATAGCCAGAGAAACCGTTAGTCCATTTAAGGACAAGGGAGGAAAATTATGCGTAGAACCAAAGGAAGTGGGTGAGTACTTTGCATTGGCATTCACAAAGGAGAAGGACACATTGATTGATGGTGTCTTGGAAGGGTATGTAGACAGTTTAGAACAAGTCATCATTACGAGAGAGGATGTGTTAAGTGAATCAAAAAGTATTAAGGTAGACAAATCCCCAGGACCAGATGGCATCTATCACAGATTATTGAGGGAGGCAAGAAATGAAATTGCTGGGCCTCTAACAGAAATCTTTATTTCCTTGTTGCCCACTGGTGAGGTCCCAAAGGATTGGAAGATAGTCAATGTTGTTCTGTAAATTAGGCGTAGCAAGGATAATCCAGGTAATTATAGGCCAGTGAGCTTAACATTAGTGATAGTGAAATTGTTGGAGAAGATTCTTTGAGATAGGATCTGTACACATTTTGAACTGAATGGTCTTGTTAGTAACAGACAGCATAGTTTTGTACAATGGAGGTCATGTCTCACTAATTTAATTGAGTTTTTTGAAGAGGTGACAAAAATGATTGACGAGGGAAGGGCTGTGGATGTTGTCTACATTGACGTTAGTAAAGCATTTGACAAGGTCCCTCATGGCAGGCTGGTGCAAAAGATTAAATCACATGGGATTAGGGATGAACTAGCTAAATGGATTCAGAACTGGCTTGGCCATGGGAGACAGAGGGTAGTAGTGGAAGGATGTTTTTTCTGAATGGACATCTGTAGCTAATGGTGTTCCGCAGGGATCAATGCTAGGACCTCTGCTGTTTGTAATACATACAAATAACTTGGAAGAAAATGTAGCTGGTCTGATTAGCAAGTTTGCGGATGATATAGGATTGGCAGAGTTGCAGATAGTGATGAAGATTGTCAGAGAATACAGCAGGATATAGATAGGCTGGAAAATTGGGCAGAGAAATGGCAGATAGAATCTAATCTGGACAAATGTGAAGTGATTCATTTTGGTAGATCCAATTCAGGTGGGAGCCACAAAATAAATGGCAGAACCATCAGGAACATAGAACAGAGAGATGTGGGCGTGCAGGTCCACAGATACTTAAAAGTGGCAGCACAGGTGGAAGAGGTGTTGAAGAAAGCATATGGCATGCTTGCTTTCATCAGATGGGGCATCGAATATAAAAGTTGATAAATTATGTTACTGTTTTACAAAATGTTGGTTAGGCCACATTTGGAATACTGTGTCCAATTCTGACCAACACATGTAGGCCAGACCAGGTAAGGATGGCAGATTTCCTTCACTAAAGGACATCAGTGAACCAGATGTGTTTTTACAACAATCAACAATGGTTTCATGATCATCATTCAGCTTTTAATTCCAGATTTTTATTGAATTCAAATTCCTCCATCTGTTCTGGTGGATTTTGAACCTGGGTTTCCAGATTTTGCCCGGGTACTGTGAATCACAAATCCGGTGACAATACCACTACACCACTGCCTCCCCTGCTGTATAAATGCATGTTGTTGTTGCTGAGATAGGCAGTATTGACACATTGAATAACGGCGGGTTTTCTTGCCAAGCTGTTTGCTGCTCTCACAAGCTGCTGAACCATTTTGTCAAAAAGCCATTTATGGTGGACTGCTTTACCCTTTATCTGTACGAGGTCGATAAGAAGCCATTTTTGCAGAAGTATTGTCCTTTTTCCTGAACTGCTCATGAAAATGCCTCATGGTTTTGTTCCAGGCAAATCAAGAGGCATTAGCTGCCATGCACAGTCTGGTGCTGGAGGCCCTGTTTGAAAAATGGGATAACGATGTCTCAGGTTATCTTAATCTGAAAGAGCTAGCAGAAGTCTTGAGTTCATACAAGGATGGAATGGAGAAAAATGCTATAAAGAGAGGTAAGAGAAATAGCAGCAGCAAATCATTTGGTTCCAGGTAAGTGTGTTTTCAGTCAGAGCTATTGTATTTGGAAAACTAACAATCCGTGCTCCTCTACAGCAGTGCTAGGTTGAAAGCTCCAGTAATTTACAACCCATGCTTGATGACTATTTCTGTTGAGTTATTTTGTATTTTGTCTGGACTGCCTGGGCTCCACTCGGAAGATGATGTGCTCCCAGTCTCCATCATTGATCCTCAAGAACCAGGCAGTCGAAGATACCCTCAGGGTCCTGCTTTTTAACTTCCTTCCAAGCTCTCTATACTCGGTCTTTAGGACGTCCTCACTCTTCCTACCTACGTCACTGGTACCGATGTGTACCACGACATCCAGCTGATCACTTTGGAGCGCTATGCACGCGATCGGAGACATCCCTGACCTTGGCACCCGGGAGGCAACAAACTGTGCAGGAGCCTCTCCAGCAGGAATCATTAGCTTGATCGAGAGGAAGGACCCTGCTACATTGTCACAGTCTAGCACAAGAGGGTGGAAGCTTATCATCGCTTCCACATTGTCAAAGTGAGATCAACTATCTCAGTATGGAGGGGGGGCTAAAACTGAGACCTATCAGTCAATGGGTGATTTGTCATCTTGCTGCCTTCTATCACCATTTGCAATTCCTTGTCCCACAGTCCGCTCTCCACCACTACCTATGCCCACCACCAACCACCATAGTTTTAGAGGAGTAATTTGTTAAGACAAGACTTCTGGCATGGATCAGAAAATTAAGCATGATAGCAGACGTACCCCATTTGCAATGCATTCCAGTTCTGCAGTGAATAAATTCTCTGGAACCCCATGAATTATAATTGGAGAATCTACCCAGAGTTACTGAGGTTTGTTTAAACCGAAGCTAGTTATACTTCCAATTGCACTGATGTCAACATGCTCAAGTATCCATGACATCAGGATGCTTTGTAATGCAGAAGGATTTTACCTTCTAAGGGAGTACATTTGCAATTTATAGGTGGACTTGAATACTGGTGTTTTTTCATGACGCCAATCCATCCATTATGCCTACCTTTCAACCGCTAATCATTACAAAGGTTATGGTTTTTGTAATTGTTTAAATTTAGATATTGATAATTAAGAGAAAAGATCTTCAAATAAAATGAGTGACAATGAGTCACTGGGACATTTACTAAACGCACCAATTGATTTTTGGCATTCTATACTACGGTAAGGTTTTCAATTGAGTTTTCTTTCAGGTTTATGGTTAGAGTTAGTGTTTTTTGTCTGTCTTGTTTGAAAATTTGGGAGAAGTAGTGAAAGGAATGGTTCATGTACTGCACACAGCACTACATGAAAATTACAGCTTACTGACTTTGTCTTGCCCGCTAGCTCATGGCATTGAGAAATGGAAGTAGAGAGATGGTGGGGTGGAGGGGGAGCAGGTAGTGGGAGCTTTGGATTTTATTGAGTTTGATTTATTCCCTTTTTTATCCTTTTGTTCTGATTCCTACCATTCTTGTTATGAATCCTGTCTGATTCAACATCTCTAAGGACTTGTGATAACAGATTGAAATGGGAGTCATGGCGATATCAGATATCACTTAGTCTGCAGTACAAGTGAATGCCCTATTACCTCTACATAATCAACAGCAGCTACTATGTGTTCATTCCCTGGAGTTACCATCATCTCTTTGGCTGATTAAATGCAGTGAACTGGTCCTGCACATTATTGTAAAGTTGTATGTTGCCTTAGAAGCTTGTGGGGTTGAACAATAACTGTTTATCAATAACATAATTATATACGTATATACAAGGTATGGTCCTGGTAGGTGCTATCTTCATGCTGACTTCTATCATATTCATCTTTGCATTTTACTACCTCCTTATGACTCTTTACATCATAATGTGGTCAATATCCCTTCCCTTACAGTCTCCAGCTCCCTAATACAAATACACACCATAATATCATGGTGTAAGCCATCCACAAACTAAGATCATTTTTGGGCAATGGCACATGAACAAAACAGCAAATGTCACAGTTCTAGCATACAACAGCTATCCACATATAGTAGGGCAGCTTTCCATCGCACACCGTAACAAGAATTTGTGGAGATTATAAGCTTGAAAATTGGAGCGTATGGGTTGGCTAGTTCTCAATTTCCTCAGACAATGACCTGACAAAGGTAAATGCACCCTCTGTAGCACTGGACCATTCTGTCTTGTGTCAGGCATCTGAGCAACTATATACCTGTGCTGCTTCTGTGGGCTAAATGTGAAAGGCTGTCAACACCTCTCGGCTTAACTTGACAATGCTTTGAGCTCCTGAGTCATAGAGATAAGGAAGATCCCAGGTTTGGTTTTGATGCTGAGTCAGTTAGTCACAAGAGGATGTCCGTAGAGGTACAGTATTTACCTCAGCATTCTGACTGCCACCCTGACTGCACACAACTGATCCATTCCCACTGACCACCCAATCATTCCCCCCAATCCTGCCAAGCTCTCCCTGGCTTCTCAAGTTGCCTGGAACATTAACCTCTCTGCTCTATGGCCACCATAAGAAAAGGGTGGAGTGCCATCCTTACCCTAGATTCTGCTGCACTCGAACAAAGGACCTGGGTACCTGCTGCATTGCACCTCTCTCACACAGCCTGAGTCAGACATTTCAGTGAGAGAGGTGCAACGACATTTCAGGATAAGTCACTAGGAACAGAGTGGTAATGCAATGGAAGCTATGACCCAGTACCTAAGTTTCTATTCCAATAGGCAAGCATCAAGTTTTAAAAAAAGCAATGTGAAGTTTGGACTAACAGGTTATTGACAGAAAGTACAAAGGCAGAAAATGACCAATAAGTATTTTTGGAGCATCCTGCCCTCTTGTTCACTTGTTGATTTCAGTCTTCCCACCATGGGGAGGCCTAACTGTTCCCTTGGGGGAGAGAGAGAATAACAAGGCGTCACTTCGAGTAGCTCATGTACACCTCCATTTGGGCAAACACAGAGCAACATTGTCAGAGGCCTTGAACATTTTCATATATACTAAGAAGTCTCTCAACACCAGGTTAAAGTCCAATAGGTTTATTTGGAATCACAAGCTTTCAGACTGCCACTCCTTCATCCGGTGAGTCAAATTTTCCTTCATGAAAGCTCATGATTCCAAATAAACCTGTTGGACTTTAACCTTATGTTGTGACTCTCCTTACTGTGCCCACCCCAGTCCAACACCAGCATCTCCTCATCATTTTCATGTATGCTTGGTATGGTGAGATCCAAGAAGTAAGAGTGGACGTATTATTTTTAATTTGACACCCCCAACGACAAAAGGCAGATAAATTTCTTTGAAGACTCTGGGAAATTCCTTAATTTAAAGAGTAAATATTTTGATGTGTGAACTTTGAGACTTTTCTGAGTAATCCAGCTTGACTTTGTGTTCTTTCACCCTCTTTTTGTCACATCCACATTCTGAGAAGATTAAGCAGGCTGCCAGATTTCATCTGTGGGCCAGAGTTGGGGGAAGATGGGGGAAGCAGCTGGCCTCTGTTCTGTGTCAGTCTCTGGTGGTTTACTCAAATTAAGAATTACTGTGAGAAATTGTGGACACTAAGATTTTCAGAATGTCCTGGAAATCCAGCAGATTTGAAATTTCAGTGAAAACTTTGAACAGAGGTGTCAACGGTACATATTCCTATCATTGTTTTGTTTCGGGCATTGTAATAATTCTCTGCTTTGCATTATTCATTCATTGAAATTCCCAGAAACCCATTTATGCAGATTATATAATGTGAGGTGTTAATGTGAAACAGCTTTATGTTTCGGAAGCTCAAAGGAAGTTCAACACACAAAAAGATTTAACAGTCATTTCCCCATTTTGGAGTTCCCAGCAGCTGGAACAGCTCCGAACTGAACCTTGACCACACATTTGGGTTTTGTTGTAACAATAACAGTGACCTTATCAGCACTCATGATTACATGATTATTAAGGGATGAATTGGGCAGCAATTTTTGGTGTCCGCACATATATGCACAGTTAAACATGTAGACCCAGCAGGTAATGTCAGAGATATTACAGCATAGTGACATGATGGTTAGCACTGCTGGCTCACAGCACCAGGGACCCAGGATCAATTCCCAGCCTCAGATGACTGTCTGTGTGGAGTTTGCACATTCTCCCATGTCTGTATGTGTTTCCTCCAGGTGCTCTGGTTTCCTGTCACAGGCCAAAGATATGTAGGGTAGGTGGATTTCCTATGCTAAATAGCCCCCCAAGGTGTGTCAGTTAGGGAGATTAGCAGGATAAAGGTGTGGAGTTATGGGGATAGAGCAGGGGTTGGGCCTGGTAAGATGCTCTGTAAGAGAGTCAGAGCAGACTGGATCGCCCGAATGGCCACTTTCTGCAATGTAGGGATTCTATGATATGCTGCTCCTCAATAGTCTTGCTGATAGACTCAACATTGAAATGGTGACAATGAAATGAATTGGCAGTACTTTCCACTAGCTCTGCACTAAAAAATGCCTTGAAAAGTAAGGATTGGTACATTGGGAGTAAGAGTTTTATGATATTTTCTGCTGAACAACATCTCACATGCTGCAGAATTAATTTTACATGTCAAATCTCACTCCTTCAGAAGAAAATTAATGTTGGAGATTTTGGTTTGTGCTCGAAACATATTTCACTCACTTGCTTTGCACTATTTCCCTGTCCGCGGACCGGACGTGGTCCATGGGCCAGATCTTCTGGGGACAGTGCTGAAACGGACACCCAATGAAGTGTCTGATTTGACCAGCTCTCTGACAGCTGGTCAAATCTTCCTAGCCAGCTGTCAGAGAGCTGAGTGACGTGCACCATTCTTTTGCTGCCAAGTGTAAAATCTAGGCTGGTATCCAATTTATATGGACTACTTACATGAATTCCACTTCCCCTGAATGAATTCACCAGCAACTATTATAAAGCCATTTACAATTTTAAATTACAACACATTTTACTTTGTAATAATATGCATTGATTCTAAACTCTTCAGAAGAAGCTATAAAATCTTTATTTTGTTATCTTCTTTCTTTCAGTTTTATTCCTTTCCTACTCCTCCTATCCTGAAAGTCATTATGAGGCCTGGAGTGCAGTTCCACAAGAGCTAGGCATAGTGACTTCAATGAGAGCCATTAGGTTGGTCTCTTGGAGTACGAGCTCCCTGATTGAGATCATAATTGCTTGCTCAATCATGGAGCCTCAAATGTTATCAAATATAGGAATGTCAGGTTACAGTACTCCTGATTTTGACTTTGTGCTTGAAGCACCCTAGGAGTGGAATAGGGTTTATAAATAAAGGGGATCTGGCCATTTCACTAACATCCTCTCATTCCCTGTACAAATGATCAATATTGACAACCGGCTCTGATACATCACAGCTGAGCTGATCTTTTACTCATAACAGTAGGCTATTTCTGTTTTACCTCAAAACCTGGAAAAGTGAGAATAATTTTAGCTCCCTAACCCATCCCCTACTTAGCACAGCTAACTCGGTACAAGGCATAAATTGAGCTTAGATTGGATTTTGTAACAGGTGGTACGGTGGCACAGCTTGGCTGCCTCATAGCACCTGGGACTTGGGTTCAATTCCATCCTTGGGTGACTATCTGTGTGGAGTTTGCATACTCTCCACGTGTCTTCATGAGTTTCCTCTAAGTGTTCCAGTTTCCTGCCATGGTCCAAAGATATGCAGGTTAGATGGATCGGTTAAATTGTCCTTTAGTTTCAGGGGGATTATCAGCATGAGGTAATGGAGATAGATTCTGAGTAGGATTGTTGTCGGTGCAGGCTCAAGGGGCTGAATGGCCTCCTTCTGCACTGTAGGGATGCTACAATCTATAACCTTGCATGGATGAGATCAAATCACAATGGCCACCACGTGCATTCACCAGTAGTTAAGTGTGGATACCCTGTTTACATTTTCTTCTTCCTTCCTGGTCTATCAGCACTAGAGCATCTCAACTGACTGTAATCAGTTAAATCAGCATTAGCCACGATTAGAATCTGTGGCCTTACAAGCTTCATGGCTTAGTGCTATATTAGACAGTGGCTTTATCCACCAGCCCATCATGACAGCAGGAATTGAAAATAAATAATGTTTTAAAAACATGCGGTTCACTTCGAGATTATGAATAAATTCCATTAGTTCTCCAGGGACGAGAGCTAAATTATTTGCCCACAGATACCATCTCGGCATGGTGGCACAGTGGTTAGCACTGCTGCTTCACAGCGCTAGGGACCTGAGTTCAATTCCTGGCTTGGATCACTGTCTGCGTGGAATCTGCATCTTTACCCCATGTCTGCTTGAGTTTCCTCCGGGTGCTCCGGTTTCCTCCCACAGTCTGAAATTCTACACTAAATTCTCCCTCAGTGTACCCAAACAGGCATTGGAGTGTGACAGCTAGGGGATTTTCACAGTAACTTCATTGCAGGGTCTATGTAAGCCCACTTGTGACACTAATAAATACATTTTAAAACCAAATGAAAACTTAGGCATTAGAGTTGCGATATACCATCAATATCATCCGGAGGGTCAAGGATGGATCCCAAGGATATTCTGTTAGTCACCACTGTCTATCTGGATGTGTTATCATTGCCAATCAGGTTTGATGTCCTTCTTACATGTTTTTGCTCTTGTTTTAAGTCTTTGATGTTAAAGAAAACAATTCAACAGCAGTGTCCTATTCTAACCACTCATGGAAAAGAATGAAAAAGAAGCTTTCTTTTTCATGTGTTCTTTTCTTACAGTAGAAATTGATAGCTGTGCATTACAAATACATTTTGTATTTCCTCAACAGCCCATCACAAACTGAAGTTCTCCCGCAAATACACTGCAGGCAATCCCACTTTGTCAAAATCAGAGTTCTCGGTGTACATTGAAACAATCGCTGCTGAAATCTCTGACAATGATGCTGACTTTGACAGTCTGGTAACATTCCTCACAGCCAGAAATGAGCAGAATTGTACAGAGCGATTAAGACATATAGCCAGGAGAAGGTGGCTCCGTGACATCCAGCAAGCAGCAGAGACCTCCAGTTCCAGTCTTGAATTTGTATATAAAGCTGTCTTCCAGACCCTTTGTAAGGTAGGACAGTGTTGTAGCATATATTATCATGGGTATATATGTGTTGTTCTTAAAGTTAGAAACCAACTGGACTATGTAAACATCAAACATAATGCAGAATGTGTACATTGTTATCCATGGAACCAATCTACATTTAAGGTTTTTTTTTAATTACTGCCACAAGTAGGCTTGCATTAACACTGCAATGAAGTTCATAGAATCATAGAACCCTACAGTGCAGAAAGAGGCCCTTCAGCCCATCGAGTCTGCACCAAACACAATCCCACCCAGGCCCTACTCCCATGTTCCTACATATTATACCCACTAATCCCTCTAACCTATGCATCCCTAGACACTAAGGGGCAATTTCTTAGCATGGCCAATCAACCTAACCCGCACATTTTTGGACTGTGGGAGGAAACCAGAGTACCTGGAGGAAACCCATGCAGACATGAGGAGAATGTGCAAACTCCACACAGACAGTGACCTGAGCTGGGAATTGAACCCAGGACCCTGGAGCTGTGAAGCAGCAGTGCTAACCACTGTGCTACCGTTACTGTGAAAATCCTCAAGTCGCCACATACAGCACCTGTTTGGGTACACCGAGGGAGAATTTTAGTACGGCCAATGCACCTAATCAGCACATCTTTTGGAATGTGGGAAGAAGCCAGTGAAAACCCACGCAGATACAGGGAAAATGTGCGGACTCCCTTTAAACAATGACCCAAGCTAGGAATCGAACCTGGGTCTCTGGCTCTGTGAGGCAGCAGTGATAACCACTGTGCCACCCCATACAATACAGATTCAGCCCATTGTGCCTGTGTTTTCTCTTTGAGAGTGCTGTCCAGTTGATTCTATTCACCTGCTATTTCTCCATACCCCAGTAGTTCGTCCTGTTCAAGTCTACATTCTTCTTTAGAAAGTTCCTTGTGAAATCTTTTATTTCAGACAATGCATATTTCAGATCATAACTTGTGGTATTAAAAAACTCTTTCCTCATTCCCCCACACTGCCCCACCACCTGGCTTTCTTTAGTCAAATATTTTAAATTAGTGTCCACTTGCCAGTAGAAGTAATAAGAAAGAAACCAAAAGGGAAAATGCTGGAAAATCTCAAACATTTCGAGTCCAGATGACTCTTTGTCAAAGCTAGAAATAATTTCTTCTCATTTACTTCATCAAAACATCCCATAATTTGAACAACTCTGTCAAATCTCCCCTTAACATTCTTTATTCTAAGGAGACCAATCCCAGCTATCTCATCTCTCTATATAGTGGAAGTCCTTCATTCCAGGCACTGAGGATTCTACTTGCTTTTTAATAAGTTTAGTAACTTGGCCTGCTACCTTCAGAAATTTGTGTACATGAACCCCCAGATTTCTGCTCCTATGCTATCTTTACCACTACACCATTACCCTTCAGTGACTGCTGTTCTAAAGTTGCTAAAAATCACTTGATAAAACCTATTCAGTCAAGACTGGAGAAGGTGTCTACTATGATGCGATTTCCACATTCTAAAAACAAAACCGAATACGTTTATAACAATGGCAGGTTGGCCATGCTAAATTGCCCCTTAATGATACAACTTCCATTGTTTTTAATTGTGATCAGACACATTACCAACTGACATTTCTTTCAAAATTATGTTGTTCATTTTTATTTGTTATCTGCAATGATCTCAAAGAGACCAATGAGGTTGGACTGTTGGAGTATGAGCCCCCTGATTGAGGTCATGATTATCTGTCCAAACAGGGAATCTCACCTATATATATTATAGAGGAGTGTCAGGGCTACGTACACTCCAGATTCTAACTTTATATCCGAAGCACTCTTAGGAGTGGAATTGAGTTTGTAAATAAGAGAATCTGGTGAAGGGACACTGACCTCTGAGAAGTTATTTCATTATCACTGTCTATCACAACAGGGTCTCTTTCTGTCTGTTCCTTGTCCCCTTTTTCAGACATTGTTTCTTGCTACTGTAAAAGTTCTCTTTGCTCTTAAGGAAAAAAATTCCCTTGATCCATCAGTCCTCTTTGATTATTGCTTCACCCCACCCTCCCACCCCTTAAATTGCACCCCCGCCCCCCCCCCGCCAATCTATGCTTCCTTTCTAAGATTCTTCCTGCATCGCCATTCTCTGTAGCATTCTTCTGAGCATCACACGGTTCCGTGATTTCTCGGTGCAGGTAATGTGTGCTCTTACATCAGTGTGTAGGTGGTGCGTATTCAGTCCCATACTATATGCCAGACCCTTATACTATACCTATCACCCTCCTCTTTGTCCAATATATTCTAAGTTATTATAGTTTACCCTTTGTAATTACATCATTATTCTACCTTCAAGTCTCTGTTAATAGTTGTGGCAGCTGGGAGGCATTATTGCTTTCCCATATCCACTGCTGACTAAAGAGCGATAGGCAATTTGTTGTTGGTAAACCCTGTGTTGCTCTGACATCTAGGTCTCTTTTTATCCTTCTTGTTTAATTTCCTGATATTGGACCTCTCTCTGTCAATTCAGCAGTTCTGGTGATAGGTGGTTGTTCCATCCTGTTTCTTGCAGGTTGGACAGATGGTGTGCTTGTCTATGTGTTTTTTCCTCTTCTTTTATTGTGTGAGCCTTGTGATGTACTCTGTGATAGGAGCTTGCCTTCTTCCTGTTTTGAGGATGTGTTTTATTTTACACCATTACGTTTGGCTGTGTGGTGTGCTGGCTGCAATGTACAGTTACTAATAGGCTCCAGAATCGTCTATGGCACTGTAAAACTGGACCAGAGTTGCGGTGTTTGCTCTGTTGTCACAATGTTAATCATATCAACAGCTATTAGAGCCAGAACTTATAAGGCTTTCCTGTTTGTTGCTTGCTCTCTTGTCTATACTCCACTGGAAGAGTCGTGTAAGCATCTGAATGGTTAGCTGGTCTGACTATTGTGGGCTTTCAGGCACCTGTAACAAAAATGGAAAACCTACTTTATTAAGAGGAAAGACAGTTCAAAGCTAAACCCCCAGTCAAGATACTGTTTCTTGTCTGAGCTCTTGCAGTGCTGGTTATCTTGAAATCTTCTGCTGTTTTGAGGAGATTCTGGGCTACACAGGCATCTCTGATCAAGAGAGAAAAAACTGGACACAGATGACATACATGGGCTGAAAGATTTGTTTTTCCTCATACCCTAGTGATGCCAGAATTATGGCAATGGTTGAAAGACAGATTCCTTGAGGCCCATAGACTAGTGTGTCTGTTGTTCAAAGCCAGATGTCTTTCAGCCATGGCTCTTTGTCTGATAAGACCATAACACTGGCTTCCATGTCCATTTTGAAGTTTGCGACAGAGCCCTAGCCAATGCGTTTGCATTCCAGTACAAACATCCAGGATCTTTAACCTCACTCAAGAAGCATGGCCATGTTTCCTTTTGGTGTGAGGAGGCTCAGTCTCACGAATCATCTTTGGGTCTTCTGTGCATATCGATGTTAGCCCTTATACCATTTGCTGAAGTGTCTAATTCTGTCACATTGGAAGCATTAACTGGAAATTACAGGACGTTGATCTCGCCAGTGGGCCACATGCTGGCATGGTCACTCCATAAACACAGACATAGTCACTCTACTGGCTGGTTAGGGGGAAACCGGAGCACCCGGAGGAAACCGTACTTTGCATGGCCTGGAGTGTCCCTTTCTTGTGCTGTTTAACTGACTGTTCCTTTGTACAATGGTTTATATTCTTCTCTGAAGATGGACCTGTGCTACATATGGAGTTCGGCACACCTCACAACCTGGGTAACTTTCTTAAGGGTTAGACCTTTCTTCTCTTGTGGCATGTCTGAGAATGCATTCCTGCACTACTCCTACAACTATTTTTTCCCTGATCATTTCTGATTTTAGGTCTTTGCGGATTTCAGCCATCCTATACAGATCATTAATGAATGAGTTGACAGGTTCTCCTTGTTATTGGGTGTGCTTATTAAATCTAGTCCTTTTGATGACTTTGTTGCATCTTGGGTTAAATAAGCATCAAATGATTTTAATGCTTCTTCAAATTTAGTAGATGATTCAATGATTCCTTGTCTGGCAATAATGTTGCCCATGATTGGGCCTACCAAGTAAAGCAATGTTTCACCTGTTCTGCTTCTGTCTTTTTTATTCACATTTGAAGCAATAAAATATCTAAAGAGTCTTTTTCTCCAAAGCTCCCAAATAATCTGATTGATCTGAGTCTTAGATCAATGCAAATAACTGCCAGGATAGTGTGAGAAACATACACAATGCCATTATAAAGGGAAAGAATTGCTCTGGTATGTTGTGCGTAGTATTATTGTTAATGTGTTCATGAAAAAGTCATCTGGACTGCACTGGTTGCAAAATTGTAAATGCACCTTTACAAAAAAAATCGCCCATCACTTTTCAAGAAAAGCAGTCTGCGAAAAGCAATTTTGAATTAATTTCCAATTTCTTCATAGAGCTGAAGTGTTTAATTCCCCAATATGTCTGGAACACATTGTGGGGCGGCATGCTGGCATAATGGTTAGCACTATTGCCTCATAATGCCAGGGACCTGGATTTGATTCTTGTCTTGGGTCACTGTCTGTTTGGAGTTTGCACATTCTCCCTGTGTGGGTTTCCTCCGGGTGCTCTGGTTTCCTCCCACGGTCAGAAAGACATGCTGGTTAAGTGCATTGGCCATGCCAAATTCTCCCTCAGTGTCCTTGAACAGCCACTGGAGGCTTAAATTAGCACTGCAATTAAGTTACTATGGAAGTTCCTTAGTTGCCACACTCTGGCGCCTGTTCGGATACACTGAGGGAGAATTTAGCATGGCCACTGCACCTAACCAGCACATCTTTCAGACTGTGGGAAGAAACCGGAGCACCCAGAGGAAACCCACGCAGGCACAGTGAGAACATGCAGACTCCACACAAACAGTGATCCAAGTCAGGAATCGAACCCAGGTCCCTGGCACTTTGAGGCAGCAGGGCTAATCATAGTGCCACTGTGCCGCCTGTACATGGTAATGTACATATTAATGATAATATGGACATTTTTCGATAACAGGATTCAGAAGCTCATGGTGAAAATAAGAAAATAAGTTCGTCCATAGCCCTGTTGAGACGTAATAATCACAAGCCAGAGAGGGGCGAATACTTCCTGCACTATGTGGCTTGCACTCTGGAAGATGCACCATTTGTCCTGAATCAGGCACTCTACAGAGACATGGGTGTAAGGTGAGCAGTTACATTTGTAGTCAGCTTTACATAACAGTGCCTGCTCTGCACACTTCTGAAGCTCATTCAACATACAAAAGCTAACACCCTCACCAACATGGCGTCCATTGCAAATTGGCCTTGTGTGTACATAAATGATAGCCACCATTTTGGAACTCTAAGGTTTATATCACCAAATAAAAATGGAAGCAAATTAATTTACTTGAAATGGATGTGGGAAGAATTACCCCAATAACTGATAGTCATGGGCTGACTGTTGATAATGAATTATTCTGGCCCTATAACTCAGAGAAGAACACCACTCAGGTAAAGGAAGATTACTTATTTTCATAGAATCAATACAGTGCAGAAGGAGGCCATTCTGCCCTTCACAACTGCACCAACTCTAATCCAGGTCCTATCCTCTGTAACCACACATATTTTACCCCGCTATTCCCCATACCTATATATGTACCTTGGGCACTAAGGGTCAATTTAGCATGGCCAGGTCATGCAACCTGCACATCTTGGAGTGTGGGAGGAAAGCCGAGCAGCCGGAAGAAACCCACACAGATACAGGGAGAATGTGGAAACTCACCTTAGGTCAGAATTGAAACCAAAGCCCTGGTGCTGTGAGGCAGCAGTACTAACTACTGTGCCAGCTTGCCACCACTTTTGAGAGGTTACTTTGCTGAGACAACGTAGAGCTTTACTGACTTGGATACTTGATGCTGATCCTGGATGTCCAAAATGAAAAATATTGAAACTCAATGACACCCTTCACCGTTAAATATGTATTATTTGTGTGTTTAAATGTAATCAGCTGATGTGCATTGACTAGTGATTCACTTGTGCTCATATATATACAGTAGCAGGCTAAAAACTGTGCTTGTTGGATCTTGGAGTGCATAATATATAATATGTGTAAACGGATGTGCATAAAAGCTATAGGCTGCAGTTCTATCCTTCACAGCCTGGCTGAAATGGAACGCTCACTTTGACAAATAGAAAATTAAAATGATTCAAAAATCAATAATGTATCTTTTCTGTCTTTTATCTGTAATCTAGTTTTGCCGCAATCGATGAAGGGAAACCACTGCACATCCTCAGTGTTCAGCAACATGGCAAAGTTCACATCTGGAACTGCCATCGGGAAAAAGTAAATGGATCCTTCCTAGTGATCCCACTGAAGGATCAGTACAACAGGGTGTTTGGCGTCTTGGGCATCGACACATTGCGAGATCCCTGCGAGAAGTTCTTCGCCACTCATGAGGTCAATTTTTACCAGGTGAGTGTGCAAAACTAGGCCAAAGGCTGATATTGCAGCCATCATTAACCTTGTGAAAAGGTTAGAACTGAAAACTCCACGGAAAATCAATGGAGAGTGCAATGAACAGGTCTCCTGTGTCTAATGCTGCTCCGAGGATTCAGAGTTGTTGATAAGTGCCATGACGTCTAACGAGCTGTTCTTTCAATGTTGAGAACTAGTTAAATTACCTTTCAACAACTCATGGCTTTACAATTGTGGTGCAATTCATTGACAGCAGTGACATGGAGGCTGGTCTATTTACCAATAATCTGCAGTTACCTATCTCTACAATAGTGGAATGGACAAAACATTTTTAAAAATTTACCAAACTGAATTAACATGACAAGCACTATTTTAGCAAACTGGGAGGTCTAATCTAACAATGTGCGATTCCCCAGTGCTTATTCTTTGATATGTTTCATTATATTTCCAATTTTGTCAGTCCCAATTTTGGTAAAAAGGCTATCAGGAAAGGGATGCTGAAGAACTTACTGTACCATTAAACTGAAATCAGTAATTCTATTTTGTATGTTATTTAAATATGAACCTCAGATTAAAGAATGAAAACAGATTAAAGAAATAGAATGACTCATAAATTTGTTTAAGGCGGTAAGGCAATGGACAAGCCATATTTTGCATAAACGTACAACTCCTGCAAGCAAATCATGTTACATGTGATGTACTTCAACAACATTGATTGCACTTTTATGTTTAATGTGCACTTTTATTTTGTTTGCAAATTGAACATCTGTATGAGAAATTAAAACACATTGGCTACAATTTGATTCTTAGGGTGTAGCGAAGGGACTCAGTATTGCTTATCATCATGTCCGGGTCCGGAATGACATTCTGAAAGCTGTGGATACTGCCGTATTGTGGCTATTTAACCATGCAAAAAGCATCAAGACAGTAATCACCTACCTGGCAGAACCTTTCGGCAGCAAGGTATTCCATTTACTTCACTCACTAGCCTTCTGCACACAGTTTAGGAGAATATAATCATCCTTTAAGGGTTGTATTACCCTTCAGATTTATTTGTGTTGTCAATCAAGGTTTATTATGGCTGTTTCTGCCATTCAGTATAATTATTTTTCAGTTGGAGAAACCAAATGGCCTGGCATTTTGTAGTTAGCACTGAAACAAGGGCACTCACCACTGTCCCCAAAGCTTCTCACAAAGATCCAGCAATGTCTATGCCACAGTTTTCCGCTTTAAGTTTTGCCACAAGTTAGGTGGCGTGCAGTCAGGCCATATGGGTATTCATATGTGAGAAGAACTGCAAACCACACAGAATCATACAAATCCTACAGTGCAGAAGAATGCCATTTGGCCCATCAAGTCTGCATCCACTCTCTGACAGGGCATCTTATTCTAACCCAATCCCCTGCCCTATCCTTGTAATCCCATGCATTAACCTCGCTAATCCTCCTAACCCACACAGCTTGATCCACTAAGGGGCAATTTAGCATGGCTAATCCATCAAACCTGCACATCTTTGGAGTGTGGGAGGAAATCGAATCACCTGGAGAAAACCCATGCAGACAAGAGGAGAATGTGCAGACTCCACACAGTCACCCAAGGCCAGAATCAAACTCGGGTCCCTGGCGCTGTGAGGCAGCAGTGCTAACTATTGTGCCACTGTGCTGCCCTATGCCAGAAGTAAAGAGGGAGTCAAATCTTTACCTCATGGAATTGAAGATCCAGGTGCAATATTCAAATGGCACCCCGACATGCATTCATTTCCAGAGAGGCAGCAATATCAAAATCACGGGGAGGAGGTTTTGGGAATTTCAACTTTTGTCGCTCCCACTCAGCCTGTTGAACCCTGAAACTGCTGTCATCCACTTTCCACTTGTTGATCCCTGGAGTAGTTGCAACCCCATACAAAAGTGGCAAATGATTGGGCATAAACAAAGAGCAGACCAATGGTACACAATGCCTCTTATAGCCTAATGGTGGGAGGCCTGTTTCCCAAGAATGGCAGCAGGTGGTTCTCTTTCCTGTTGGAGCACTTGTGATGAATGGGAAGCTCCATGCTTTGCATTGGCCACACCCTGACATCCCCACACCCCATCGTGTTCAACTGCATCCTCAACAGCTCATTGCAGAGAACTTCTTATAGGTGCAACAATTACTATGGTGACCTACGGAGTGATGCTGGAACTGAAATCCATCATCCTGCAATATCCCTCAATCACCTTTCTCCTCCCCTCCATCACCCTTGCCCTGCCTTCAGTGAACTTCAACTCACGTCTACCACCCTTGACCAACTATCATTGATGCCTAAGCTTTCCCCAAACACAATGGAACTAACTCCCATTCCCATTGACCTGCTTCTCACCATCCTCAACACTCCTTCTGTCATACTTGACTGTCCTTCTGTTACCTTCATCTCTCAAGACTTAGAGTCACAGAGGTTTACAGCAGGGAAACAGGCTGTTCGGTCCAACTCGTCCATGCTGCCCAGTTTTTACCAGGAAGCTAATCCTAATTGCCCTCATTTGGTCCGTATCCCTTTATACCCATCTTACCCATGTAATTGTCAAATGTTTTTTAAAAGACAAAATTGTACCCCCCTCCATTACTACCTCTGGCAGCTTGTTCCAGACACTCACCACTGGGTCTCTGGTGCTGTGAGACAGCAATGGTAATCACTGTGCCAGAGTCAAACCCGCTGAATTCAATCACTGCATCTGACCACGGGAATGACTCAGCTGTCAGGTAAACCAGGCAAAATGCTTTTCTCAAAAATACCACTGAAAATGTTGTGCTTATTGTCAGCTTTGGCCAATGTTAAAGCTACTGAGTGTAATGAAATGATGGCAAAGTTTTTTTCCACTAACCTATGATTTCTACATGCCAAAGGATTACGTTTTATGCAAAACAATGACAACAGAAAATGAGTTTGATGAAGGATGGTCAGACGTACATGTGCCCCCAATAATCCTGAAGAGGAAGGACAATTACTTCAGGTCTGCCATCATTTTCAAATGAATAATATTCCTCAGCTTTGGCTTTGGGATGAGGAACTCTCGGGTTTCAGTTGTTCCACCCAACCTTGGAGAACCCACAAAGCAAAATATTGTGGATGTGGAAATTGGGAAATAAAAGCAGGAACATTCAGTGGGTTGGGCAGCTTTGAGGCAAGGAACAGAGTCAATGGGCTGAATTGTGCCAGTAGGGCAGATGGCTCAGGGTAGCGGGTCGCTGGCACACAGACGTGGCCAGTGGGACCTCCCCCCCTTCAATTTTACAAACGGCAGCCAATTAGCTTGCTGCTAAAAACTGGCAGCCTAATCAGAGGGCCAACAGTCTCAGCTGTGTCACCAGTAGAGATGGTCACTGCCGAGGCAAGCTGGACACTTGGGAAAGGAAAAGTATATTAGCTAATTTTGAGAGCTTGTTTGTTCAAGGAACCTCCCTCAGCCTTCCCCGCACCCCAAGGGAAGTTCCAAGGTTGCAAGGGCTGCTTCATTGTCTGTGGCTGCCTCTTTGCCTCAGGAATCCTTGTCCCAGGGCTACTGCTGAGAAGTTACCTCCATTCAGCTGGCAACCTCCCTGAATTGCTGGTGGGGAGCATGGGGGATCGGGGGTGGGGGAAGGGGGGTGGAGGGAGGGTGGGGGCAGGGTATGGGGGAGGAGATGGGGGGGGTAGAGTTATGGGGCTGTGGGGTGTAGGCAGTGATCAGCAAAATGCTGATGACCAGGTAAAGTAGCTCGCAATAGATTCTTTGCATACATAAATTGGGGCCTCCTCGTGGTGGGCAGCCTAAAAATTCCCTGATATCAGCACCTTTTTGAGGAGCTGATCCACCTCAGTTCCCTGTGATTTTACTGGCCCACTTCCCCAGCTGCCACGCAGAGAACCAGTAAAACTCAGTGCCACATATCAGGGTGATGGCCTTTGATCATCAATCTGACTGAAATTTTACCACCAGTTGGTAAAATTGCTGCACCGAGCCTGTGCTGCTGGACTTCATGACCCTGGGGTGATCTTACTCCCAGCAGTCAATCACAGTGGTCGCCATCCGATTAACAATGGCGGCCCACCTTTCAGAGTTACCAGCCCAGCCAACTGTTGGCTGTTGGGAGAAGGAGAGGGCACCTCCATGTCGAGTCACCCTTGAAGGCCGGGGAGGTGCTCCGGCCAAGCAGGCTGGCCCCTGTGATCAGACCCTCTAGCGGTGGTGTCAGAAACACCAGGAGCCCATTGCTGCCTGACCAACGGAGTGAACCTCCAGAGATCATGAGGCACAGAGATAACACAGCCTACCTCAGGAACTCAGCGGAACCCAGATTGCCACAATTTACTAGACAGTCTCCCCATTTGAGGTCCCGCCCCAACCTCAGTTAAATGCAATCAGGGTCCATTAATTATCCGCTTAATAAAATTGGTCAGCTGATAGCCATGATGCTGTCTTTGGGAATATCTGACGCCCTTTGCTGCCTTTTAATGAGCCCTGACATCTATCAGCCACATCTTGAGAAGGCAGGTAAAATTCAACCCTTTTAACTCTTTTTCCAAAGCTGCTGCCTAACTATTTCCAGTTTTTTCTGTTTTTATTATTTCTTTATGTGTTGTGCACATAATTCTAATGCCAATTCTACTTATTATGCATTTATGTTGGGCCTTCTATGTGAGGTGAATGTTTTTCTATGAAAGTGACACATTCACATTAACACTTAAAATATAGTTTGCTGTGAGACCTTCCCTGAATGGAAAAATTCCACTGGTTTAATTTTTAGTTTTGACTTTAGACAGTAGCATAAAAATAATTTCAGTTGAATTCAATGCAAAGGGAAGTTGTGAGAGATGTATCAGGAACACCTGAATAACTCTCACCCATTTTGCACAATTATCCAAGGTTAAAATTATACCTGGAGGTGTTTTAAATGATTACTTTTACATGTTTTCCAGTTGATGTAGGTGTGGTATTATAGCAGAAAGGATAACTTCGTTTTAAATTCCCCAATGGCAGTTCGATTCATGTCCTTGTCTCAAGGGCCAATCAATCTCAATTGATCATTAATGGATTATGTTTATTCTTTACTCTTTCACTCTTTATTCTTTACATTTCCTTTTTTACAATGGTGAGAGACAGGCATGAGTAGAATCAAGTCCCTTATAGAAAAGAGCAGGAGAAGTGCCTCAACAGACATCAATCAGTATATTAGGAGCCCATTCCAAAGCATTCTAGCTCACTTGAATCACTGTATCATACACTAGTGATGGATACTTTAGAGCACCATCTCCCAGTTACATTAGTACAGCCATGAAACAGGAGTTTCTCATCTGGTCAGCATACTTCCAGAAGATGATTGTAGTCCAAGCATTTGAACTAACTACAAGGTGGTTCCATTCAATATGATTTTTATTACAAAAATAGCAAAGTTCACGGGCACAGCAGGGTATGGAATTAACTCACAAATGGCCCACCTCCTTAATATGTATTGGTTCTTTTTGTTATTCTGAAATTATTCTATATCTCACTGTGGAGCTCAATACTAACCATAAATGTTCTTGAATTAGGCAAATGAAACCCTCCAAAATACTTCTATAATGTTTACACTCTCCTCTTTGGAGTCTTTCCAGGGCACTATTAATGATTCTTGAATAGGTCAGGAAGGAGGGCCCAGGCCTTTACTTTCCCACAAGGATTTATTTTGTTTTCGGTAGCTACTTCCTGTGTTAACAGATAAGAATTAGGATGTTGCTACGTGGAAGATCAGAGATCTGAACCATATTTGAAATAACTCCTCAGAGGCCAGTGTCCCTTCATCAGATTCCCTTTATTTACAAACATATCTCCGTTCTTAAGAGTGCTTCAGGCACGAAATCAGTATATTTATATACAGGCGAGACTCCCTGAATGGGCAGGCAATGATTATCTCAGTTAGGGAGCTCATACTCCAAGAGGCCAACCTCATGTGCCTCATTGAAGTCATTACACTGCAGTGTTATTCTGACATTAATAAATAAATTTATAAAACTTATTTATAAACCAAACTGGATAGGGATATTAGGTTCCCTTCCCTGCCACACATTCATGAACTGGTTGGGTTTAATGACGTTCAACAGGTTTTCATTTTATTTTTCTCATGTGTGAAACGCCAATTTTACTGAATTCAATTTCACAACTCATCAGAGTGGTATTTTAATTTATAAGCATTGTACAGGATGCCATGGCGGCACAGTGGTTAGCAGCTGCACCAGGGTTCAGTTCTGGCCTCAGACGACTGTGTGGAGTTTGCATGTTCTCCTCATGTCTGCATGGGTTCCCTCCAGGTGCTCCAGTTTCCTTCAAAGATTGCGGAGGAAACTGGACCACCCAGAGTTAGGTTAGCTTGATTGGCCATACTAAATTGCCCCTTATTGTCAGGGGGACTAGCTAGGATAAATATGTGCAGTTAGGGGGATGGGGCCTGGCTGAGATTGTGGTTGGTGCGGACCCAATGGGCCAAAATGACTTTCCTCTGCATTGTATTGTCATCTGTTTCTTAACAGTCAGACAATAACTGAGCTGGTTGCTCTATGATGCACAATTTTTAACTAATGTTCAATATCTTATTCATTCAGAAACTATCTTTTCGTGTGTACTGATACTTCAGAAGTAGTGTTCACAAAGAATTATAAAGGAAGGAAGATCACTGTTCCTCTGCGAGACTTGTCAGGGAGAGCTCTGGCTGTGCTCAATATTGACCTTGGGAAGCAAAAACAACTCAAGGCCCATGAGTACTCTTGCCTGCAGAAGATGCTGAAGATTCTTCAAGAAGTCTGCAAAGTAATTGGGAAGGAGGCTGCTGGGATACCACAGCTGTGGACTCTAGGTAGTGATTTGCATCTGTTCTCTCCGGGACTAGTAACATGGCAAGAGTACGCCTTTTCCTTCCAAAAACAAGGACATAAGAACATAAGAAATAGGAGCAGGAGTAGGCCATTCAGTCCTTCAAACCCAGTATGCCATTCAGTGATAACCATGGCTGACCTTCTACTCTTGTGCCAGTTTCCTGTACCTGTTGCTGTTTTTAATATGTGGAAATCTATTGAATAAATTCAATGACTGAATTTTCACAGCCCTCTGGGACAGAGAATTCCAAAGATTCACCACCCTCTGAGTGAAGAAATTCTTCCTCATCTAGGTCCTAAATTGTCTGCCCCATTGTCTGAGACTGTAGACAGGATTTTCTGGCCCCAAGGTCAGAAAATCCCATCCACGATCAATGGACCTTTGCATGGTCTATGTCCCACCTGCTATGATTTCCAAGGCCTGTGTCCCCCAGTTCCTGGTTCTAAAGCCACCCTCCTTCACCACCACCAGTGATGGGGAACATCCTTTTTTTATCATATTGAAGCCTGTAAGAATTTTGAATGAGATCACCTCTCATTCTTCTAAACTCCAGAGAACAATCTTTCCTCACAGGACAATCCCTGCATTCCAGAGCTTAATTTAATGAACTTTCATTGCACCCCCTCTATGGTAGGAAATCTACTTTCAATAAGGAAACCTAAACTGCTCACAGTATTCCAGGTGCTGTCTCACCAAGTCTTTATATAATTGCAGTCGGACATCTTCATTCCACTACTCGATTCTTCTTGTAATAAAGGCCAACATGCCACTTGCCTTCTTAATTGCTTGCTTTACCTGCATGTTAGCTTTCCCAAATCCCTTTGAAGTTCAACACTTCCCAGACTCTCACCATTTAAGAAATACTCTGTGGATAGATATTTCTGCTCCCGCTCGTCTTTGGAATTGTTGTGGGTCAGATGGAGATTTGATCTGCTGACATCTGGCAGGGATTTTCAAGAGCAGAAAGTCCAACCTTATATTTCTGAATTTCCTACTGAAGTGCGCAACCTCACATTTGTCCTATCCTATTCCATCTGCCAAATTTTTACCCACTTGCTTAGTGTCTCCTAATTCCTTTGAAGCGTCTTTGCAGCCTCCTTCAATTTACACTTCCACCTAGTTTTGTGTCATCTGCAAAACTTTGAAATAGTACATTTAATCCCCACATCCAAATTATCACATCCACCAGTTCCTCCTTATCTACCCTACTATTTATATCCTCAAAAACCTCTCCATTGCTGATTCATTGCCCTGCGCAATGCCTCAGCCAATCTCGGTCAAGCTACCTGATTTGAATTTCCAACAACGTTTGGCAGTTATCTGTCAGTCACCATCAACTGGTGCAATTTCCATTGCAACACCATTACCAATCCGAGTCAACCTCCCAGCCAATCAGCATTCTCTGTATAAAAAGTATAAGTTGTTGTGACGTATTCTGGTGAGTGCAAGATGAAAAGCGATGACACGTCTCTTTTTGTTCAGCAATACCCGACAGGTTTGGAAAACATTATTTTTCTTTCATGAATCCATGTTGGCTTTACCCAATTTATTTTCTAAATGTCCTGTTATCATATCTTTCATTATAGATTCTAGCATTTGTCCCTACTACTGATGTAGGGGTGGCACAGTGGCATAGTGCCAGGAACCTGGGTTCAATTCCAGCCTTGGATGACTGTGTAGAGTTTACATGTTCCCCCGTGTCTGCATGGGTTCCCCTTGGGTGCTCTGATTTCCTTCCACAATCCAAAGATGTGGAGGTTAAGTGGATTGGCCATGATAAATTATTCCTTAGTGTCCAAAGGTCTGCAGATTATGTGGGTTAGCCATGGTAAATGCACATGGTGGGGTGAGGGCCTGGATAAGGTGCTGTTTCGGAGAATTAGTGCAGACATGATGGGGTGAATGGTCTCCTGCTACACCACAGGGATTCTATGCATTTTATGGATGTCAGACTAACAGATGTAGCGTTCCCCCTTTTTCCCCCTTCCTTCTGCCTTACACTGTTGGATTACATCTTGGGTTACCTTTCAATCTGCAGAAACTATTCCAGAGCTACAGAGTTTTGAAAGATGTCTGCCATCCCTTAGACCATTCTTGTCTCCTTTGTTCTTTATGGTTTTATCATTACAAAATGGAAGAAGAGAGCTACTGTTTGGGATCATCATACATAGAATCCCTACAGTGCAGATAGTCATTAGCTCATCAAGTCTGCACCAACTCTCCAAAAGAGAATCTTAACCAAGGCCTATCCCCCAGCCATCCCTGTTGCTCTACATATTTACCCCACCAATCCCTCTAACCTACACATCTTTGGACACTAAGGGGCAATTTGGTATGGTCAATCCACCTGAACTACAACCAAATGAGAAAATGCTGGAACATCTCAGCAGGTCTAGCAGCATCTGTAAAGGAGAGAAAACAGCTGATGATTGAGTCCAGGCGACCCTTTGTCAAAGCTCTCCTTACAGATGCTGCCAGACCTGCTGAGATTTTCCAGCATGTTCTTGTTTTGTTTCAGATTCCTGCATCCACAGTAATTTGCTTTTATCCACCTAACCTGCACACCTTTGGAGTGTGGAAGGAAACTGGATCATGGGGAAGAAACCCCCACAGATACAGGGAGAACATGCACAGACAGCCACCCAAGGCTGAGAATCGAACCGAGGTCTCTGGAGCTATATCCAGAGCCTATAGTCTATTGAATGATGTCTACCATATGGAGACCATTCTGGCCTCTGTTTTTTATAGTTTTAACATTGTAAAGAAAGTGGAAGGAGGGAGCAGTTATTGGGATCATTCAACAAATTATTTCTGTTTTCATTCTATATTTCTCTCTCTCGTGCATTCTCTCCCTGACACTTAGCAACAAGACACGACTCAAATGTGTGAGCTGTGCACAAATCTCTTAACTGAGCATGATGCATCACCCAAGTGGTTTACATCAGTCTGTTGTCTGCACTAAAACATGCTCCTATTTTAAATAGTTAACACCTCAACTGTGTAATCAGTGGTGAGTTCTTTCTTGCTTCTTGAGAAATAACATTACGCCATCTCACAATGACTTGGATCGTAAAGTTAGACTTTGTAGATAGAAGTTTGTGCGCTGTATATTCATCAAATTAAACTCCAGATGTAGCTTCCTGTGGATTTATTAAACACCTCTTGCTGATCTGGGACAGTGGACTGTGTGGCAGACTGAATCACCCCCAGTGGGGATTGGGTAAGACTGAATCCAACAGCAACAAGTGCCCCCTTGGAATGTAATTATGGGCAGCATAGTGGCACAGTGGTCAGCACTGCTGCCTCACAGCACCGGAGATCCAGGTTCAATTCCCAGCTCGGTTCACTGTCTGGGCAGAGTCTGCATGTTCTCCCCGTGTCCGTGTGGCTTTCCTCCGGGTGCTCCGGTTTCCTTTCACAGTCCGAAAAACATGCTGGTTAGGTGCATTGGCCATGCGAAATTCTCCCTCAGTGTACCTGAACAGGTGCCAGAATGTGGCAACTAGAGGATTTTCACAGTAACTTCATTGCAGTGTTAATGTAAGCCTACTTGTGACACTAATAAACCAAACTAATGTAAACCAACTGATGGGAACCTTGCAGTGTACTTCAACTTCCCAAAAAACATTTCTTTAAAAAAAAACACCCTGCAGCTTTTAACCCCGACCCCTTTTCTTGAAGGTATTAATGTTTGCCAAGGTAGAGTCCCGAAGGTGACAGCTGCCTCCCTTTATCATTCCTTGTTTGTGAAGCACGGTATTGAAACTTGGAATTTCTCCTTCATTTTTTAACCCAATCAAAATAAGTGGCTTACCAGCAGCACTAGAATAATGTCAACCCAGAAATCCAGGCCATTATGTCAGTGACCCATTTACTGCTGAGAGTCTTCATTGCTGAGCTCAAAGGTGGGGCTGCTTAACCGTGCTTTGCAGCAACAGTGTTATTCAAGAGCAGGAATCCTTCCTGATTTCCACCTCTTCCCGGCCTTGGGCATGGCCATCAGTCATGGTAACAATAGCCTCCTGTCTGACTGAGATCAGCTGAACTTAGTGTATTACAACAAGAAGGTAATTCTCATTTGAATGTTTTCCCTCCTTGGTTTCTTCTATATTAGATACAAATACAAGTGTTGCTACTTCATCATTCTCTCAGAATACTGTAAATTGATGTGATGTATTGGACTAGCTTTTCTTGCTCTTGTGCTAGTTGCATAATATACCTGCTGTACTTAGAATCATAGAACCTCTACAGTACAGAAGGATGCCATTAGGCCCATCGAATCTGTACTGACTCTCCGACAGAGCATCCCACCCAGGCCCTATCCCTATAACCCCATTTATTTAATCTCCCTAACCTGCACATCTTTGGACACTCAGGGACAATTTAGCATGGCCAATCCACCTACCCGGCACATCTTTTGACTGTAGGAAGACACTAGAGCACCTGAAGGAAATCCACACAGATACGGGGTCCCTGGCGCTGTGAGGCAGCAGTGTTAACCATGTGCCACCATGCTGTCCGTAATTTTACTTCTTTGTTATACTAGTTATATTGCAAGCATTTTAGAATATAATCTTTATTATATTCTAAAATGAACAGTAAAGTATAAAGATTACACAGCAGTGACAGACACAAATATTTGCTGCTTTTCATGAACGTTTTGTGTTCTTATTCCTCTTCCCAACAGCGGATTGTGCTCATGAAGAAATGCGGGCAAAGCTGCTGTTTTATCAATTGATGTTGCAGGAACTGAAAGAAATTATCAATGATCTGAGTGAGAAGTCACTTGAAGAGTTCAGGAATTCCAAAAATCTGCCATCAATGACCCTTGACATCATGAGGGTTGTGTTGTATCTCTTGCATCCAGACGTGGATATGGAGACCCTCACCTGGGACAAATGCAGAGAAGTACGAGAGTAAATGCATGAAGCAATTCCAAAACTGCAATGTATAGAGTTGTTAATTTGTTAAAAAAAATTCATTCTTGTCTCCCTCTGCTGGCCTAGTTAATATATCCAGCAAGTAGGTAAAGAATAGAGACCAGAGTTTCCCAAACCTTTTCCAGCCTTGGAACCTGTAGTCACCTCTCAAGAGCCACTGGGGAACCCCAAACATTCCTATCGCGTCGAAGACACTTTCTTCCCATTGTGCAAACACAGAAACAAAATGTATACAAATCTTTTCTAGTTATATGTATAAAGCTATGTATTACAAAGCTACAAACTACAAAGCCTCACCCGCCTCCTCCATAACCTGCTCAAGTAGCTGCCTCTTGCATGGCATCCCTTCACATCAACATCTCCTATTGGAATATTCTTATCACAGACTTTCCCTTACTTCAGATTTTCCTTTCCCTCCATTGTCTCCCATGTAACAAATTTCTAAGTTTCAATAAGATCATTCCTCAATCTTTGAAGCACGAGAGAATACAGGCCCATTAGCCAGCAGGATTAAGGAAAATCCCAAGGCACCAGAATACTTCACATATATAAAGAGCAAGAGGGTAGCCAGGGAGAGGGTTGGCCCACTCAAGGACAAGGGGAGCCAGAGGAGATGGGCAAGGTATTAAATGAATACTTCGCGTCAGTATTCACCAAAGAGAAAGACTTGGTGGATGATGAGTCTGGGAAAGGATGTACAGATAATTTGAGTCATGTTGAAATCAAAAAGGAGGAGGTATTGGGGTTCTTCAGAAACATTAAGGTGGACAAGTCTCCAGGGCCTGATGGGATATACCCCAGAATACTGAAAGAGGCAAGAAAGGAAATTGCTGGGGCCTTGAGAGAAATCTTTGTATCTTCATTGGCTACAGGGAGGTCTCAGCGGATTGGAGAATAGCCAATGTTGTTCCTTTGTTTAAGAAGGGTAGCAAGAATAATCCAGGTAATTGCAGGCCGGTGAGCCTTACATCAGTGGTAGGGAAATTATTGGAGAGGATTCTTCGAGACAGGATTTATTCCCACTTGGAAATAAGTGGACGTATTGGTGTGAGGCAACATGGTTTCTGTGAAGGGGAGGTCATGTCTCACGAACTTGATCGATCTTTTCAAGGAAGTGACAAAGATGATTGATGAGGATAGGGCAGTGGATGTTGTCTACATGGACTTCAGTAAGGCCTTTGACAAGATCCCTCATAACAGACTGGTGCAGAAGGTGAAGTTGCATGGGATCAGAGATGAGCTGGCAAGTGGATACAAAACTGGCTTAGTCAAAGAAGACGGAAGTAGCAGTGGAAGGGTATCTTTCTGAATGGAGGGCTGTGACAAGTGGTGTTCATCAGGGATCAGTGCTGGGACCTTTGCTGTTTGTAGTATACATAAATGATTTGGGGGAAAATGTAACTGGATTGATTGGTAAGTTTGCGGACAACACAAAGGTTGATGGATTTGCAGATAGTGATGAGGACCATCAGAGGATACAGCAGAATATAGATCAATTGGAGACTTGGGCGGAGAAATGGCAGATGGGGTTTAATCCGGACAAATGTGAGGTAATGCATTTTGGAAGGTCTAATACAGGTAGGAAATATACAGTAAATGGCAGAACCCTTTGGAGTATTGATAGGCAAAGAGATCTGGGTGTACAGGTACACAGGTCACTAAAAGTGGCAATGCAGCTGGAGAAGGTAGTCAAGAAGGCATACGGCATGCTTGCCTTCGTCGGCTGGGATATTGAGTTTAAAAATTGGCAAGTCATGTCAACGCTTTATAGAACCTTAATGAATAATAGTGTTCAATTCTGGTCGCCACACTACTGGAAGGTTGTGAAGGCTTTGGAGAGGTACAGAAAAGATTTACCAGGATGTTGCCTGGTATGGAGGGCATTAGCTCTGAGGAGAGGTTGAAGAAAATTGGTTTGTTCTCACTGGAGCAACAGAGGTTGAGGGGAGACCAGATAGAAATCTACAAGATTATGAGAGGCATGGACAGAGTGGAAATCAGAAGCTTTTTCCCAGGGTGGAAGAGTCAATTACTAGGGGGCATAGGTTTAAGGTGCGAGGGGCAAGGTTTAAAAGAAATGTATGAGGCAGATTTTTTACACAGAGGGTGGTGGGTGCCTAGAACTTATTACCCAGGGAGGTAGTGGGAACAGAAATGGTAATGACTTTTAAGGGGCGTCTTGACAAGTACATGAATGAGATGCAAATAGAGGGATATGGTCCCTGGAAGCATAAGAACATAAGAAATAGGAGCAGGAGTAGGCCATCTAGCCCTTCAAGCCTGCCCCACCATTCAATAAGATCATGGCTGATCTGAAGTGGCTCAGTTCCACTTTCCCACTTTCTCCCCATAACCCTTAATCCCCTTGCCTACCAAAAACCTATCCACCCATATCTTAAATATATTTAGCGAGCTAGCCTCCACCACTTCAACGGGCAGAGAATTCCAGAGATTCACCACCCTTTGAGTGAAGAAGTTCCTCCTCAACTCTGTTCTAAACTGCCCTCCCCCTTATCTTGAGGCTGTGCCCTCTAGTCCTACTGTCCTTCCTGAGTAGGAAGAACCTCTCCACCTCTACCCTATCCATCCCTTTCATCATCTTATACGTCTCAATGAGATCCCCACTCATCCTTCTAAACTCTAACGAGTACAAGCCCAGTCTATTCAGCCTCTCCTCAGAGCTCAACCCCCTCAACTCCGGTATCAGCCGAGTGAACCTCCTCTGCACTCCCTCCAAGGCCAAAATATCCTTGCGCAAGTACGGCGACCAAAACTGCACACTGCACTCCAGCTGCGGCCTCACCAGTGCCCTGTACAGTTGCAGCAAGACCTCCCTACTTTTATATTCAATCCCCCTCGCAATGAAGGCCAGCATCCCATTTGCCTTCCTGACCACCTGCTGCACCTGTAGGCTGGGTTTTTGCAACTCATGCACAAGGACCCCCAGGTCCCTCTGCACCGTAGCATGCTACAGCTTTTCGCCCTGTAAATAGTAATCCTTCCTACTATTATTCCTACCAAAGTGGATAACCTCACACTTGCCAACATTGTATGCCATCTGCCAGGTCCTCGCCCACTCGCTCAGCCTATCTAGATCCCTCTGCAGACTTTCCACACCCTCCGCACAATTTGCTGTTCCACTTATCTTTCTGTCATCGGCAAATTTCGACACCTTACACTCGGCTCCCTCCTCTAGATCATCTATATAAATGGTAAATAGCTGAGGCCCCAGCACCGATCCCTGGGGCACTCCACTAGTCAGCAACTGCCAATCTGAATAGCACCCATTGACACCCACTCTCTGCCTCCTATTTGACAGCCAATCCCCTATCCACACTAACACCTTACCCCCAACTCCATGCCCCCTAACCTTCTATAACAACCTTTTGTGCGGCACCTTATCAAACGCACAAAAGCATAGGGGGTTTTAGTTAAGTCAGGCAGCACGGTCAGTCCAGAGCTGAAGGGCCTGTTCCTGTGCTGTAATTTCCTTTGTTCTTTGATCTATTTTCCTCAATCTCTCCCATAAAATAATTCTGCCATCTCAGGAATTAATCTGCTGAACCTCCCCATTAAATGCTTCCATGACAAGTAAAGCCTTTCTTAGATAAGGAGACTAAAACTGTACACAATACTCCAGATGCAGTCTCAACAAAGCTCTGTACAATTGCAGCAGGGTATCTTTATTTCTGTTCTCAAATCCCCCCACAGTGAAAGCCAACATGCCCACGAAAGGGACTCCCAGTTCACTCTGGAACTTAACATCTCCCAATCTCTTACTAATTAAGAAATAGTCCATCTTTCTATCTTTTCTTCTACCAAAGTGGATAACTTGAAACTTATTCACACTATACTTAATTTAACATGTTGTTATCCATTCATTTAGCACGTCTAAGTCAACTTGAAGCCTCCTTGCATCCTCCTTGTAATTTACAGTCTCACCTAGTTTTGTGTCATCAGCAAATTTGGAAACGTTGCAATTAGTTCCCATGTCCAAATCATTTGTATGGCTTGTGGACGGCTGTAGCTCAAGCACTGATCTTTGTGGTACCCCACTGGTTTGCCGTCCTGAGAATGATCCATTTATCCCTATTCTGCTTTCTGCTTGCTAACCAATTCTTAATCCATACTGGTATATTATTCCCCCAATCCTATGTGCTCTAATCTTGTTTACTAACCTCTTGTATGGGACCTTAACAAATGAGTATCCAATCAGGTCACGACCACTTGTTCTGCTTTTGCTCGGCTACAAGTAATATACCCAAAAGAACTCCCACAGGTTTGTCAAACATAATTTCCCTTTCATAAATCCATGTTGACTCTGCCCAATCATGTCATTACTTCCTAAGTGCCCAGTTATCACATCCTTGATAATGGATTCTACCATTTTCCTAATACTGACATCAAACTAACAAGTCTGTAGTTCTCCATTCACCTTTTCTTCTTAAATGTGGGGTTATATTTGCTACTTTCCAGACTGCAGGAACCTTTCCTGAATCTACAAATTTTGAAAGATAACCACCAATGCATCCAGCAGCTCCATATCAACCTCCTTCAATACCGTTCTAATGTAGCTTTTCAGATCCAGGACATTTATCAACCTTCAGTGCAGTTAACCTTTCAAGTTCTACCTCTTTACGAATACTAATTTCTTTCAGTACCTCAGTTTCACAAGTCTCTTGTCACTTGTTATTTCTGGAAGCTTTTCTGTATCTTCTCCAATGAAGACAGACAGAATGGGTGGGATTTTCCCATCTTGCTTGCCCCAAAACTGCAAAATCCCGCCTGAGATCAATGGAGCTTTCCAAGGTCCATCCCTTGCTCATTCCGCTTCCCGTGATGGGCAGGATGGTAAAGTTCACTCCTATGGCTGTTATTTCTGGGAATTTTTCTATATCTTCTCCAATGAAGACAGACAGATTCTCCAGCCATTCATGCCAGTGGGACTCTCTGGTTCCACTGTAGTGAATGGAGATTTGGCTGAGCTCCCAATTCTGTGTCCTTGCTGGCAATGGGGTATGAATGGCAAGAGAATTCCAGCCGACGTAATTATTTAGTTCCTCCATCATTCGGCTGTTCTCCACTAGAACCTTTCCTGCCCCCACATGTACTGGGTTTACATTTGTCTGAGATAATCTTTTCCTTTTCACGTGCCTTAGGAAGCTCTTACAATCCGTCTTATGTTATTTGCTAGCTTGCCTTCCTTTTCATAATCAGTTTCTTGGTCATCCTTTGCAGGTTCTAAATTGCTCCCAATCCACAGGCTTACCATTTTTTCACATCCTTATAAGCCTTTTCCTTTGATCTGAAATCTTCCTTAGAGCTCAAATCCCTCCATGTCTCCCACTTAGTCCAGACAGACAGACAGACACACACACACACAAACACACACACACACACAAGTAGTCACTGCTTCGTGTTCAAGAGTTGGGCTCCTTGGATTATTTCCCTCCTTGTGGAAATCTTAATGAATCCCATTCTTTCAAACTGATGCAATTTGCAAGAAGCACCCTTTCCCTCTGTGTATTCTCAACAATTTGTGTGACCTGTGGATTTAGCTTTTTGTAAGCTGAATTTAATAACATTATCTTAATCTAAATCAACTCGAAATTACTCTTGGCAAATAAACAAAAATAGACTATAAGACCATAAGATGTAAGAGCAGAATTAGGCCATCAAATCTGCACTGCCATTCAATGAGATCATGACTGATCTGATGTGATAATCCTCAACTCCAATTTCCCACCTTATCCCCATAAACCTTGATTCCCTTACTGATTAAAAATTTGTCTATCTCAGCCTTGAACATATTTAACCACCCAGCCTCTACAGCCCTCTGCGGTAAAGAATTCCTCAGATTCACTACCCTCTGAGTGGAGAAATTCGTCTTCATCTGTTTTAAATGGGCAACTCTTACTGTGAGATTACGACCTCTGGCCCTAGAGTCTCCCACAGGAGGATACATCTTCTCAGCATTTACCCTGTCAAGCCTTCAATTAGGTTGCCTCTCATTCTTCTAAACTCCAATGAGTACAGGCCCAACCTACTTAAACACTCCTCAGAAGAAAATTCCTCCATACCCAGGATCAACCATGTGAACCTTCTTTGGAGAGCTTCCAATTCCAATATATCTTTTCTTAGAAAAGGGGACCAAAACTGTTCACAGTAATCTAAATGTAATCTAACTAGTGCATTGTCTTAGCAAGACTTCCCTATTTTTATGCACCATCCCCTTTGAAATAAAGGCCAACATTCCATTTGCTTTTTCTCCAGTCTCCTAAACTTGCATGCTAGATTTTTGTGATTTATGCATGAGGATCCCCAGATCCTTCTGCGCTGCAGCTTTCTGCAGTCTTTCTCCATTTAAATAATATTCAGCGCCTTTATTCATATAAAGTACATAACTTCACATTTCCCTACATTATGTTTTGTTTTAGCGCATTTACCTAACCTGTCTATATCCCTCTCGACTTTGTGTCATTCTCACCACTTACCTTCCCATCCATTTTTACATCTCAATATGTTTCGGGCACACTGCAAAATTGCACAATAGTATTTTGCTAGGATCTGTATTTGTTTGCTGATTGACGCAGAAGAAATATTTGAGTTCTGTATATATTAGCTTGGTAACATCTTAAGTTTTATGCTCATACGACTTCAGAGGCAATCCAACTTTGTCCTGTTAACGTTTTGTTTTGCTCTTTTCCTCTCAGAGTTTGAACTATGATTTAATTGAAGAAATCTGTACCTTTGACTGTGTTATAGCTGCTAAGGTAGACACCTTCCTTTTGGCTCACTGCTTTAAAGGTAAGATGCGCTATATTTACAGAGGATGAAGCTTCAGCAGCACACATACCATGGAGTAAAATTATTGTGTGTAGGGGGAGCAAACTTACCAAAAACATTCAAAGCGTCAAACGTATGTGAAAATGGGAGAGAATTATGCCCATTTTTTGGGCAAGTTCCCAGACACAATTACATAGCACTTAGGAAACAAAAAGAGCCGAAGTATGATTCTCGCCTGCAGTGGGATTGGGCAGAGCCTATTCACACCAGGAGCCAGCTGCTGAGCTCTAGAGGTGCCATTGTTCAGGTGCCCCAATCTCCCAGAGCACTGTGATCACCTCACTGACTCAGACTCATTGTTATCAATTTGCATGGACGAATCAGCAAAACTCTGTGGAAGGCCTCCAAAGGAATGAATATGAGACTGCACCTCCTGGTTCCAGATCTGCATTCCCACCATGCTCCCCTCAGGAGCGCAACCTTTTCAAATGATACTCAGTGATTTACTGCATTTTGAACTAAATTTGTCAGATAAAACGCTCATTTATTTGACAATGTAACAGAGTTTACTGTAAATGTGCAAACATCCTTGAATAGTCTATGGTCCATTTATTTCTTTAAACCTCAGGGTGATGAGCATGGTTCTTCATGATGCTGTGATTTGAATGATGGAATGATATTGTCATGATGGAATTGAAGAGTATTTTAATTTTAATTTCAAGGAAACCTATGTTGCACAATAGACTGTTTTTTCTGTAATGAATTACTCTGGCTTTGAATTCATTGTTGTGGCAGCCTTGTCACAGATCAAAATTGTTTGTCCAATGTGTCCTATAGTTTGAGATTAGTTCATCATGCAAACTAGCCTCCCATCCATTGACTCGCTCTACACTTCCCGCTGCCTCGGCAATGCAGCCAGTATAATTAAGGACCCCACGCACTTTGGACGTTTTCTCTTCCATCCTCTTCCATCGGGAAAAAGATACAAAAGTCTGAGGTCACGTACCAATCGACTCAAGAACAGCTTCTTTCCTGCTGCCATCAGACTTTTGAATGGACCTACCTTGCATTAAGTTGTCTCTTGTGGAGAATTGTTTCTCTTCACTCTAGCTGTCACTACATTCTGCCCTCTCTCGTTTCCTTTCTATGAATGGTATGCTTTGTCTGTATAGTGCACAATAAACAATATTTTTCACTGTATACTAATACATGTGACAATAACAAATTAAATCAAATCAAATCAAAATCAAATAGTTTCGTTAGTTGAAGAAGATTCTGCTGGATATCATGCGTTCAGAATCGATAGCAAGAGTAGATCATTGTTTCCTTTTCTGAATGTGTTGCCAGTATTTTCCTAGTACGGAATTTTCCAGAGCAAAATAACCCATATTGTCCAAATGAAATTCAGATCTGCACCAAACTCTTTTCAGCTAAGAGCTATGTCATCTCAAACCTATGATCCAAGGGTGAAGATAGAGGGCGGGATTTTCTGGCTGCGCTCGCCCAAAAACCAGAAAATCCTAACTGAGGTCAACGGACCTTTACATTGTCCACCCCCCTCCCCCATACTCTCTCCCCATGCCCACTATGATTCCCTTGGTGGGCAGGACGAGAAAATGGCCCCTTAATGTGAGTGCTTAATAAATTTTATACTGCAATAGAATCTTCATCCCAGTTCATTAATTAGGTATCTTTACTTCAGCATTTGAACATGGAGTTAAAAAATCCGGTTTCAGAGATGTACCATCACCCTGCTTTCGGGACCTGGATTGAGTGCTATAATGGTCGCCATGCTACAGTTCTGAAGCTCTGGGAGGAAGTTTCCATTCTGGGGACTAAGTGCAGTGCTGGCCAGAAAAGTTGCCATGACTGCCACTGGGCAGCAGGTCACTATAATCCATGTGAAAATTCGCTCATTACTTAATGAGGAGCTCATCAAATTCCATGGCGGTTGAAGGTCCTGGCACCATATTTAAGCAGCACCCATACAGACATTCACACACTGCAGGCCAGATGTGTTTTTTTCACTCTAGTTCTCAGTGGCGCCCAAAAGAATCAAACCTCTCTGCTCCGTGGTTCAGCGAGGCTTCTGTGCGGTTTTTCCTTCTCAGGAAAGGCATGAGGTCTTTTTTCCTCAGAATGGGAGCAGGAAGTTCTCCCATCTAACCAAGCTGGCCTTGGAGGAGGTCACCAGGGAGAGCAATGCTGGTGGCTGAAACCATGGGCAGCACAGTGGCACAGTGGTTAGCACTGCTGCCTCACAGCACCAGGGACTCCGGTTCAATTCTAGCCTCAGGTCACTGTCTGTGCAGAGTCTGCACGTTCTTTCTGTGTCTGTGTGGGTTTCTCTGGCTGCTCCAGTTTCCTCCCATACTCCAAAAATGTGTGAATTAGGTGTTTAGCATCAGGATGATTAGCAGGGTAAATATGTAGGGTTATGGGTTTGGGGGCTGGGTGGGATTGTTGTCAGTGCAGGCTTGATGGGCTGAATGGCCTCCTTCTGCGCTGTAAGGATTCTATGATTCTATGAAAATAGGGCCATCCTGTAGTGCAGGAAGAGAAAGAATGAGCTCATATGTGCCACCAGGAGGGTAAGTGAAATTTCTACTTACTCCAGACTCTCACTCTCATTAGTGCATAGAACCATAGCATCCCTATAGTGCAGACTGCACAGGTAGTCCAAAGGTTAGAGTTCACAGGAATGTCACACACTACCAGCTGAAAGGAATATCTTCCAGCCACTTTAAGCTCTTCAGGGGTGAAGATAAGTTAAATGTTTTACTGGTATGATTGTACCCACAGCAGAATAGAGAGAGCCAAGACCGGAGGGGGACTTCAAAACTGGGACACTTTCTCCCACAGGGTGCAGGCAACAGGATTACGCTAGAAAGGATAGAGATCATTTGTACATGGAAGACAAGATCAACCTCCCTCAACTAGCCTATGAGGATTTATCCAGTACCTTTCAGCGACACACGACTGATGGATGTGAGTGACCTATACTTTTGGAACCTACCTAGTGAATCACTAATTATCTCTTTGCTACTCCAGCAACCAGCAAGAAAAAACAAAGGACTTACTGGAGCAAGTGCTTCAACCCAGTCTCCAGACCAGCTCAGATGAGGATGTTGATCTCCCATCTGGTAAAGATCTGTCACCATGTTCACCTGTATCCTCCACCAATGTAGAATCACTCACCGAGTTCTGGGGTAGGTTCTCAATCTGGATTTAACTAAACTGACACAGGTCCACAGAAGGCAGAGGCAGTGACAGTCGACATCTCTGACACTAGGAAGATTGCTGGAGACCAGGCCCCTGATGACGCGGAGTCTGACAACAAGACTCTTGAATCGATCCTGAGAGAAATGTTGGAGATGCAAAGGCAGGCAAACATCAGGCAGAGTTGTCAGAGACCATCACCAGACTGGAACAAAGGATGGAGGAGTTTGTTCACGTTCTGTCTGATGTTGTGGCTCCGATGTGCGAATGCATCAAGGTCTCCACAGGAAGGGTGGTGAATGCCTTGGAGACTCAGACCCCACTATTTCTGTCAGATTTGTGCTCTGACCTGCACACCATGACTCCAGCTATGGGTGCATTCTACCAGTAGTTAGATAAGAGGAGGACAAGGCACCCCAACTTCCCTCCAGGAGCCCCTTTGCCTCAAGCAGCCAGTGAGGGTACCAAAAGGAGGAACAGCTCCATTTGGACACCCTAAGGGCACCCACCCAGGACACTCCAAGGGTGTCCTGTCACTCCAACACTCTTCTGCCAGCGACCCCAGCAAATGGAACTGAGGACAGAGCACCTTCCCTGGAGCGAAACTCTGAGCAGGCTGGGGTCCTCCATGCCTTGAGCACCAGGGGGTGCCCACCAAAGGCAGGCAATGGGCCATGGCAGTCAGCAGGCTGCATCCACCTCTGCTGCAGGTGTCAGGTTTGCACTTCCCATCGTCATTGGATTAGAGACATTAAGAAATTTTGAACGTACAATGGCAGCATGGGTACTCATTCACTGTACATACTCTTCGTTATTGTAATTATAGTTTGCACTTATCCCTCTCCAAGTCTCTCGCAGTCATTTAAAGATCTAAAACGTAACATCCGCTGCACTCCCCCGCCAATTATCTGGATCCTCAGTTCCAATAACTCTCTCAATCTCATCAAAGTGATTTGGGCGGAATTTTCCACCCGTGCTTGCCCCAAAACTGGAAAATCCCGCCCAAGGTCCACGGATTTTTGCATGGCCCGCTCCCCAAATGCTACAATTCCTGTAGTGGGCAGTACAGGAAAATTCCCCCCATTTGCCTTTATTTCCACATCTGCAACATTAACAAAGCTTCACATGTGAGAATGATGGCTGGATAATACACATGTGACAGCCTGTTTAATATGCCCCCGACATCATAACCTCAGCCCCAGGACAGTCTATTCAATATGTCCACAAACAAGACCTCTACTTTTGTTTCAGAGGAACTGACTGTTTTAACACAGCAGCACATTAATTTACTCTGTATAGATCGAAGATATCACTAATTCTCCGAATTGGAAGTCGTTTGCGCTGACAACGGGAGGTCTGCCTTCAGTAATGTTCAAGCGCTGATTCAGAATTCATGACTTTTCCACAATTTGACAGGGGGATGAAATTCTCCATGTTACTGGCTGTGGACATGGAATTTGCAAATGGATTGTCACTGGCGAATGTTGCCACCAGAGCTTCACTAATATGAAGCAAACGTGATGGTTAACACAGCAGCTTTTCACAAAATTAAGTAGCAGGCAGACAAACAGCATATCCTCAGGATCAAAGTCTTAACATGCCAGATGTATGCAATATTGTATTTGTGCCTCAATTTTATTAAAATCTATTAATTGTTGTGAATTTGTAATTGTTTGATGTACCAGGCCAATGATGTATCCAGCAGCCTTTGCTTGCAATAGTTCAGAGGGGCATTACATCAATAGAAACCAGGCAATGCAATTGACGGTGTGTTGACGTATTCCATGATTGCATTTGGTGGTACAAGGGCATTGTTTATAATCTTAGTTTGTCCTTTCCCAGTTTTCTGCCCTTTGTACCTCACCCCAGTGGCTACTGTTATAATTTATCATGAGTGTTTTGCAGCCAACATCAAGCCTGATAACATAACTGGTGAGCGGTATAAGAATTACTTTGCCCCAATCCCATTAGGTGTCAACCATTTCTTTGTCAGCAATGAAAATGCCACAGATTTTCTCCAAGCAGTGGGAGAAACTGTGTTTGCATTAGAGGAAGCAGTATGAGCGACGTTTGTATCTGCAATTCGTTTTTGTGATCAAGTGAGTACAGCAAAGAACAACAGCAGCCTCTACAGGTGAAATAAAAGTAGTAAACCGAACATAGATTACTCATTGACTTCTGCCTGGAGCGGCACGGTGGCACAATGGTTAGCACTGCTGCCTCACAGCACCAGGGGTCCAGGTTCAATTCCAGCTTTGGGTGACTGCCTATGTGGGATTTGCACGTTCTCCCCATGTCTGCATGGGTTTCCTCTAGATAATCTGGTTTCCTCCCACAGTCCAAAGATGTGCATGTTAGTTGGATTGGCTGTGCTGAATTGCCTCTTAGTGTCCAAAGATGTGTAGGTTAAGTGAATTAGCCATGGTAAATCACTCCTTAGTGTCCAAAGATGTGCAGGTTGGGTGGACTGATCATGGTAAATGTGTGGGGTTGTGGGGATAGGATAGAGGAGAGGATCTGGGTGGGATCTTTGTCTCTTCTTTGGACACAGGTGAGGTCCCAGAGGACTGGGGGATAGCTAATGTGATACCACTGTTTAAAACGGGCAGTAGGGATAACCCTGGTAATTATAGGCCAGTGAGTTTGACATCGGTGGTAGGAAAGTTGTTGGAAAAAATTCTTAGGGATAGGATGTATAAGCATTTGGAGCGTTGCGATCTGATTAGGGATACGCAGCATGGCTTTGTTCAGGGGAGGTCTTGCCTTACGAATCTGGTAGAATTTTTTGAGGAGGTGACAAAAACGGTTGATGATGGACGAGCTGTTGATGTCATCTATATGGATTTCAGTAAGGTGTTTGACAAAGTCCCTCATGGTAGGCTGGTAGAAAAGGTTAAGGCACATGGGATACAAGGACAGGTAGCTAGGTGGATTGAAAACTGGCTGGGCAACAGGAGACAGAGAGTAGTAGTGGAAGGATCCTTTTCTAGCTGGAGGTCTGTCACCAGTGGTGTGCCGCAGGGCTCAGTACTGGGACCTCCTCTTCGTAATATATATAAATGGCTTGGAAGAGGGCATACGTGGTGTGATCAGCAAGTTTGCAGATGACACCAAGATGGCAGGATTGGCAGATAGCGAGGAGGATTGTCAGGTGACACAGCAGGATATAGATAGGCTGGTATATTGGGCAGATAGATGGCAGATGGAATTTAATCCTGATAAATGCGAGGTGATGCATTTTGGAAGGAATAATGCAGGGGGGAGTTATATGATAAAGGGTAGACCAATTAAGAGTATAGAAATGCAGAGGGACCTGGGAGTGCAAGTGCACAAGTCTCTGAAGGTGGCAACCCAGGTGGAGAAGGTTGCGAAGAACGCTTACGGAATGCTAGCCTTTATAGGAAGGGGTATAGAGTATAAGAGCTGGCGTCTAATGCTACAGTTGTACAGAACGTTGGTTAGACCGCATCTGGAGTACTGCGTCCAGTTCTGGCCACCTTACTACTGGAAGGACGTGGAGACCCTGGAGACAGTGCAGAGGAGGTTTACCAGGATGCTGCCTGGTGTGGAAGGACTGGGTTATTAAGAAAGATTGGGTAAACTGGGGCTCTTTTCCTTAGAAAGACGGAGATTAAGGGGGGGGTCTGATAGAGGTGTATAAAATAATGAAGGGTATAGATAGAGTAAACAGTGGCAGGCTTTTTCCTAGATTGGAGACAAATATCACGAGGGGTCACAAGCTAAGGGTGAGAGGGGAGATGTATAATTTGGATGCTAGAGGGAGGTTTTTCACACAGAGGGTTGTGGGGGTATGGAATGCACTACCAAGTAAGGTGGTGGAGGCAGGCATGCTGGACTTGTTTAAAGTTTACTTAGATAGGCACATGAGTGAAACAGGGATGGAGGGTTATAGGAGACGGTTTTAAAAAGGGTCAGAGCCTCGGGATGTTACTGGAAATCTAATGCTGCATGTTGATGTTTTGTCTCTTTTACTCTGCAAGTGTGTCGGTCCACCTTGTTGTCTAACGAGGGGCATGCACACGGTGGGTCGTGCGTGAGCTGCTCTTGGATGTTTCACGAGTGGCCTAGTACTTTGCGCCGTTGTGTGTGCTTAAAACTGGACCAGCAGATGGGCACCGCAACAGCTCAGTGACTATCACTGCTAGCTGTGCAGATTCATGGATTTGGGCCAGTGTCTGTGGGAGTTTGCGCATTGTCCCTGTGGTTGCATGGGTTTCCTCCAGGTGCTCCGGTTTCCTCCCACACCCCAAAGGTGTGCTCTTAGGCTGATTGGTGTAACAAATTGTCCCTAAATTATTCCCCCCTGAATCTGGTTTCCAATGGGGGTACCATATGCATACACACGGGTCAAGGTAGGCGTAGGAGAATGCTTTGTTAAGATGGCGGCGCGGGCTCATTGGGCCGAAGGGCCTGTTTCCTGTGCTGGGTTGTTCTTTGTTCTTTGTTCTTTGTTGGATGCTATTTTGGAGAGTCAGTGCAGACTCAATGGATTGAATGGCCTCCTTCTGCACTGTCAGGATTCTATGTCCATTGTGTTAACAATCACTTTTGTTTTTAATATCAACTGTTTGCCTCTCCACAGATGCTGCCAGACCATCAGATTATCTCCAGCACTTTCTGGTTTTAATTGCAGATTACCAGTTTGGTAGCATACCATCAGCAATCATGATTCATTGTTAAACTTAACAAATTTCCAGCACGCGCTGTTTGTTTTCAAGTACTCAATTCCATGCGCAGGCTAATATCACAGGAGGTTGGATTTTCTTCTGGGTTACAATTGGCTCCGCCAGGTCATGTATTGTGTCTCCAAGTGCTGAGTCCGTAAATTGTGAGGAGGACGGGAATGTGGAACTGAGCCATGACAGATCAGCCATGATCTTATTGAATGGCGGGGCAGACTCGAAGGGCTAGATGACCTACTCCTGCTCCTATTTCTTATGTTCTTATGTTCAAAACAAAGGGAGAGAAAATCAGAAAGCAAGCACACCTAAGCAGCTCTCAGCGCCTTTCTATGGCACAGGCTATCTATTTCATTTTCCAGCCATATGCAACAGTACTTACATTTACACAGTGGGAGTAATGCTAGCCTCACAGCACCAGGGGAAGAGTGCTGAGGAGAGTGCTAAAAATTGGAACCATGGTTCCAACCTTCTGGTTTAACTGGGGCAGGTTTGGAATCTGATGAATAATCCACACCTAAGAAACAGGGGGCTATTTTTAATATCTAACTGAGGCTCAACCTCAAATTTTATTATCAATTTGAATCCCTCTGCAGGCCAATTTCTTAGAACTCAGGAAACTCAGCACTAAAGGGAAGGGAGAGTTACCAGCTGCAGGAAGCAAGTGACTTTACAGCACTGATTGTGGGCCAGAACAAGTAGAAGTGGTTTACCCTTCCTCTCAAGTAAACTCACACACTGAGGAGAAATTGAGTTGTTTAGGACTATATTCACTGGAGTTCAGAAGAATGACAGGGGATCGCATAGAAACCTCTAATATTCTAACAGGCTAAATGTAGAAACTGAGGGTTTCCAGAACCAGGAGTTATATTCTAAGGATATTCTTTTAGGACTGAGATGTCGAGAGATTTCTTCACCCAGAGAATGGTGAGCCACTGGAATTCACTATCACAGAAATTAGATGTGGCCAAAAAATTGAATGTTTTCAAGAAGGAGTTGGATATAGCTCTTGGGTGAAAGGGATCAAAGAATACCGGGGATGGAAGGTGGGATCAGACTATTGAACTGGATGGTTGGCCATAACCATATGGAATGGATGAATACATTAGAAGGGTCTAATGGCCTTCTCCTGCTTCTATTGTTAGAAATCCTGGATATCAACAACTTTAGGTATTCTTAGTCAACTTGAGTATAAAAAGTGCCATCACCATGTGTAATCCAATGCGAAACCTTTAATGACTTGACCACAAGGAGAACAACCTTATAGCTGTCCTGCAAGTGTTTCTGATGTTACAGAAAAACAAATTGGCAATTATAGTCAGTGACAGCAAATCAGAAACAAGCAATTTTTCTAATCCCCCAATTGCATACATATTCAGCAATTAAATCCTGCCTTTTCGTCCTTCTTCATTCAAAATGAAAAATTAACTTCTGCTAATCCTTCATTTGCATGACACATCCCCATATCTCACCTTTCGTATTTGTTATGGAAAAATCTGGTCTTGCTCATCCCCTGTTAAAGACTGAAAAGCAGAATGTTATGTGGCCGAAGCAGATGAACATCAGCCTGTTCATGCTGCAACAGCAGACACTGACTCCTTTGAAGATCTGCAAGCTGATAAACATTTTCCATTAGCTGTTACAGAGAAGGCATGAAACTTTAATTTGGACAGTTTAGCTTCTGCACAATTTAGCTCCCAAGCTATGAAATTTCAATCTGAGCATTTTAACTTCCACACTATTGTTATGTCAAACACCATTTGAAAATGTCATCTCTGCTCTGAAATAATGACCAAGACATGGTCAAAGTAGTAGGTTTTAAGGAGTACCCTCAAGGAGGAGGGGAAAGGAAGAGAACTGGAGAGGTTTAGGGAGGAAATTCCAGAGTTGAGGTTCTAAGAAATTAAAGGCAGTTGAAGTTGGTCTTTCTCTATATCCTAGCTATGATTGTACATTCCGCACCCTCTCATGTTCTTCTCTATGAACGGTGTGCTTTACCTGTAGTGCGCAAGAAGCAATATTTTCACTGTATACTAATATATGTGACAATAATAAATCAAATCAATGGTAGAACAATGAAAATCAGATGTGCACGAGCCCAGATTTGGAGGAGTGCAGAGACAATACCACGGGGAGATTTGAAAAGAAGGAAGATAGTTTTAACATTAAGATATCATTTAACCAGGAGCCACGGAAGATCAGCAAGCATGGGGAATAATGGATGAATGGGATTTGGTGTGAGTTAAGATATGGGTGGTGGATTTTGGGATGTGCTAATGTTTATGCAGGGTGGAAGATGAGAGGCTTCTGGAAAAGCTAACAAAGTTAAGGATGAGGGTGTCCATAGTACATGAGCTGAAGGTGGGTCAGAGATGGGTGATGTGATAGAAGTGAAAGAGGCAATCTTAGCAACAGAAATGATATAGGCTCAGAAGCGTAGCCTCCGAAAGTGACCAAGGGAGGTATATTAAAAAGTATATTTTTTAATACTTTAATATTAAATACTTTATATATTTATATATTTATATATTTTATATATATTTATATATTTAATACTTTAATACTTTAATATTAAAAAGTATATTTTTTAATATACTTTCACAAATGGAATTAAATAGAACTACATTTAAATTAAGCTTTGAATGTTCATATTTATTCCAATGCTCATTATCATAAAACTAATGCCAATATTAAAACATCATTAGAATCTTTATCTACTAATCAATGAGATTAAAAAAACCAAAGGATGTTCTCACTTGGAGTGGACTGAATTAAAAGTCTCACACTCTTTGAATCTGTTTGCATGTTGTACAGGGTGGAATTTTCCCAATGTGATATTGCAGTGTGGTTGGGAAGATTGTTGTTGTTCTTGTTGGCTGGCATGGCAGGTTTCCATGTCAGGTTGTCTGCTTTTCATTTCATTGTGTACACATGAATGAGCAGCTCATTATATCTTGTGGTGGGGTAAGCTGGAATTCATCTGCCTCTTCGGTTCATTTTTTGGGCATCGTATTTAAATGGCACCCACACACATATTGATTCTGCCATCCAGGACTTGTTGTGGTGAGTGATGACCCTGCAAAGAGACAAGCCCCAAAGCTCAGCAACAAGGCACTGGCAGCACTCCTCCAGGAAATCCTTTACCATTGTGATGGGAACTTGAGGTCCACTTAACTCGCTACCAAGGCTTGGGAGGAGGCTGCCAGGGCGGTCAGTGCCTGCACACCTCGAAAGTGGACCACCATCCAGTGTAAGAAGAGGATGGATGATCTCATCCACTCCAAAAGGGTAAACCATCCTTCTCCTCAATCTCAACTCCCACTCTCACAAACCTATCAAGCATTTGTAAGGTTACGGTCCACAGTCATGGAATTGAACTCGGGTCCCTGACACTGCGAGGCAGCAGTGTTAACCACTGTGCCACCATGCTGCCTGATCTGCCTTAGCACTTGCCCACTGAAGACAGGCTTAAGTTTGTACCTGATCCTATTCACAGCCAGTCCACACTGTCTCCACAGGATTGTAAAGAAAATATACACGGGTGAGGTCTGAGGGAGATGCTGACCCCCAGGGAGTTATAGCCAAGCATGAACCCGAGAAAAACGGGGCAACCAGTGCAGAAGGAAATCTTCATTAAAACTTAACCATTGATGGTTTGGTCGAGCATTGTGAACATGTCACTGATTAGTACGGTATTGCTCTTGTGCCTTATTGGGGTGTAGTATCATCTTCTGGCCATACAGAGGCACTGTGCATTGTTTGATAAAATATCAAAACATATCCAAGCCACAAAACTCAGTCATCATATTCCAAATTATTGTACTTTGTATTTTACATTTGTTGATGTAAAATTGACATAACCTTAGTGCAATTTCATTAACTTAATCCTTGTGTTGAATGAAACAATATAAGTTGTGTTTGTTCCCTCTGTTTCCCTGAAATTCTGTTTTAAAACATTTGGATAATGAAAAGTCATATTGATAACGCTGAAGTGTGGAAGCCCGGTTCTTTTACCATCTGTATAACTGGACATTCTTCTGCTTCTCCTGGACACAACTTGAAATGAAGCTAAGAAAGCTTCTACGGATCCCCCTGTGTTCGCCACTTGGTCTCTACATATTTGCACAGCTGCCTCACAGCAGCAGGGACCCAGGTTCAATTCTGGCATTGGGTCACTGTGTGGAGTTTGCACATTCTCCTCATAGTATCCTACAGTGCAGAAAGAGGCCATTCGGCCCATTAAGTCTGCACCAACACAATCCCTCCCAGGCTCTATCCCCATATCCCTACATATTTGCCCACTAATCCCACTTACCTATGCATCCTGGGACACTAAGGGGCAATTTAGCATGGCCAGTCAGCCTAGCCCGCACATCTTTGGACTGTGGGAGGAAACTGGAGCACCCGGAGGAAACCAACACAGGGGGAATGTGCAAACTCCACACAGACAGTGACCCAAGCCAGGAATCGCACCTAGGTTCTGGAGCTGTGAAGCAGCAGTGCTAACCACTGTGCTACTGTGCTGCCCATGTCTGCATGGGTTTCCTCCAGGTGCTCCAGTTTCTCCCATACTCCAAAAGTGTGTAGTTTACGTTGATTGGCCATGTTAAATTGCCCCTTAATATCAGGGGGAATAGCAAGATAAATATATGGGGTTAGGGGGATAGGGCCTGGGTGGGATTGTTGTTGGTGCAAGCTTGATGGGCCGAATGGCCTCCTTCTGCACTATAGGGGAATTTCTTATTCTGTGAAAACAAAGCTAAGGAGTTTCTACAGACCTCCCTATGTTTGCCATTTGGTCTCTACGTGAGAGAAACATATCAATGCTTCACAGGACGGGGGAGTATTTTCAGACCTCAATTTTCATTTTATTGTCAAGGAAATGTATTCTTATAATGAAACTTGAAAGCACTCACTGACTACAATACCATGTTACATATGCATGTGTTTGCTGATATAATGAATATTAATAGGAATATATAATGAATATTAACCATGCAAGTGTCGAATTGTTGTAAAAACACAGTTGCTTCACTGATGTCCACTGGGAAAGGAAAGCTACTGTCTGTACTTGGTCTGGCCTATGTGTAATTTCAGCTCCACACCAAAGCTGATGCTTCATTGCTCCCTGTAGTAGCCGAGGAAACTATTCAGTTATACCAAGCTGCTATATTGCAACTCAGAGCAGCTAGATTTTTTTGTATTCATTCATGGGACATGGGCATCACTGGCTGGGCCACCTTTTATTTCCTAGCCCTAATTGCCCTTCAACTGAGTGACTTGCTCAGCCACTTCAAAGGGCATTTACAAGTCAACCATATTGCTGTGGATCTGGGGTCACATGTAGGCCAGACCAGTAAGCACATCAGATTTCCTTCCCCAGAGGGAATCAGTGAACCAGACTTTGGTTGGTGGTGTTGTGGATGGTCTGGAAGGATGTCAGAAGTTTCAGCGGGACATAGATAGGATGCAAGACTGGGCGGAGAAGTGGCAGATGGACTTCAACACAGATAAATGTGTAGTGGTCTATTTTGGCAGGACCAATGGGATGAAGGAATACAATATCAAGGGTAGGAGTCTTAGCTGTGTTGAAGAGCAGAAGAATCTTGGGGTCCGGGTCCATAGGACTCTTAAATCGGCCTTGCAGGTGGAGAATATGGTCAAGAAGGCGTATGGTGTACTGGCCTTCATTAATTGAGGGATTGAGTTTAGGAGTCGGGAGGTAATGCTGCAACTTTATAAGGAAGGCGAATGGGATGCTGGCCTTCATAGCGAGGGGGATTGAATATAAAAATAGGGAGGTCTTGCTGCAGCTGTATAGGGCATTGGTGAGGCCGCAGCTGGAGTACTGTGTGCAGTTTTGGTCGCCGTACTTACGCAAGGATATTTTGGCCTTGGAGGGAGTGCAGAGGAGGTTTACTAGGCTGATACCGGAATTGAGGGGGTTGAGCTATGAGGAGAGGCTGAATAAACTAGGCTTGTACTCGTTAGAGTTTAGAAGAATGAGGGGAGATCTCATTGAGACGTATAAGATGATGAATGGGATGGATAGGATAGAGGTGGAGAGGCTCTTCCCGCTCAGAAAGGACAGTAGGACTAGGGGGCACAGCCTCAAGATAAAGGGGGGGCGGTTTAGAACGGAGTTGAGGAGGAACTTCTTCACTCAAAGGGTGGTGAATCTCTGGAATTCTCTGCCCTTTGAGGTGGTGGAGGCTGCCTCGCTAAATATTTTTAAGATGCGGGTTGATGGGTTTTTGATAGGAGAGGGGATTAAGGGTTATGGGGGGAGGGCGGGAATGTGGAACTGAGACACGACAGATCAGCCATGATCTTATTGAATGGCGGGGCAGGCTCGAAGGGCTGGATGGCCTACTCCTGCTCCTATTTCTTATGTTCTTATGTTCTTATTATGTAGTGGTAGGCCACATATGGTTAGGAAGTTATGGTTGCACTAAGATGGCACAGGTGAAGGGGTGCACTAGTTAGATAGATTTTTAAGCACCTTAACATTTTCCATTCATATGTTTTTATGTTGGAACCTATGATTTAGACACCTTTATTGTAATCATTAAATATTTTTACATTACCCGCTTGTGACTAATTTGTCTCAGATTTGTCTTGAACAGGAATCCTCTTCCATTGACAATCCTCAGAGGGATGCTTCATTTTGATGTCAGTTTGGGAGGCCCCTCAATGCTGTGACACTGAGAAAATGAAGCCATTAGTTCCTGAGAACCCACAAGCAATTCCCTTCCCTCCCCACCCCACCAGCCTCAGGGTCCTGTGTGGGAAATTCAGATCCCTTACCCACTACACAGACATGGGCCTAGGTGCCAGCATGCATGCAGAGCTCAGGTACGAGCCAGACTAGTTTGCAGCAGGGCATCTTCAAAATGGTGCTTAGCAAGTTGTCAACACCCTCCTGTCTGCCAAAGAAACCCGCTAACACAGCATTCCCAAGCTCATTGCTTTGGTGTGATGATGTCGCAGGAGACAGAAGGACTTTGTGGAGAAGGAGATGAAATGGAACCCATAGACACAGCCCCCTAGCGACTGAACCGCCTGATGATCAGGGCCCCCCTAGCCACCCTTGCCTGCCTTATTCGAGCTGCCAGCTCTCCAGTGCCTGGATGGTGTTCCTTAATGTGCTCCTCCTCTTCTTCCTCCTCCCTGCCCGGGCATACAGGGCTTCCTTGACACGGGTGTGCATAGCTGACTGGGAAATGTACATGTATCTCCAGTAGGGGTCTGGAAGTGGTGCCTCCCTCCCCCCCACCCCTCCCGCCCCCCCACCCTGAGGTGCCAGGTCCTGCGACAGGGACGCAGGTGTTGCACTGTTGCTCCTTTTGGAGGTGAAGCCGTCGGTGACACATGATCTCTGACATGGATTCAACTGACACTTGTGCATGGAATTGCTGGGGTCTCTGCTCCCTTCTTCTCCTGCGCCTGCACCCCACCCCCCCTCCCCCCACACAACTGCCCCCGGCAAATGACGGCCACCTCTGGTGGCTGCTTCCTCTACTCCTGCAAGTGATAAGGTCTGTGCCTTCAGTGCCAGCAATTCTTCTTCCTGCTCCTCTTCCTCATCTTCAGCACCAACCAAAATAACAGCAAGATCAATCGATTGCATTGCAAAAGCCATCTCACCACTCTGAAGGAGGGGAGGGAGTTTGGAGATGGAGGGGAACACATGTGGAGGTTAAGGAACAGTGCTTTTCCCTAACCAGCAACAGTCACTGTCCATACTGCCCGTTCCCCCACACACATGCTCCCCAGAATCACAGGGCCCCCCCATTCCCCCACCCACCTACTGCCCAGAATCACAGCTCCTTGAAAAGTTCAGAGGCTGCAGCAGTACAATTTGCAAAAGCTTTGTGTGCATCCTTCAGCTGGAAGAATGCTGAGCGCAGTAGGACACAGCAGCATCCACAAGACCCGAGATCAGTGCTGAGACCCGGGTCTGTGCTGCAAATCGGACATCAGAGACCCTGCTGAGCAACAGCTCCCACTTCCCCCCACACATTCGCAGAGCCCCCTCCCCCACCTGAGAAACAAAATAGCTGCAACAAAAGGACCCTCTTTGCAGCAGAGAGCTGTCGGATACTCGACACTTACCTCCTCACTAACTCTCACTGATGGAGCGTCCGAATTGGACTTTTGTGGAGCATTCTGTTTTGCGCCGATTCTGGATGAGCGAACACAGTGGTAAAGGGGGAAGTGCAGCCTGTTAAGGCTATTAAAATGCATGCAAATCACGATCGTTTCAGGCACGGTCCAGATCGCGACATTTTTGGGCCTTGGTAAAGAGGGAACCATGCGGAGGCAGGCGCAGTTCATGCTACTCACCTCACGCCCAACTTTACCAAGTTTTCATGCCCAGAAACAGGCGCAACTCAATGGTAAAATCAGGCTCTTGGAATTTTTTTTTGTGTAAAATAATTTTGTAACAATTCAAAAGTCTTTTAATTTTCTGTTTTCTAGGTATCGATCATGGTGATGTTTGGAGGTCAGGTTGTTTGATCCTCTATTACCTGTATCACTGGGCATTCGCTCATTACTCCATGATACAAGTTCAAGCAAAGTTCAAAAGCTTCTACAGGCCTCCCTCTGTTTGCCAACTGACCTCACAATGAGAGAAATGCATCAACGTTTCAGGGTCTGGAAATATTTTCAAACTCTGATTTTGCCTTTTAATTTCATGGAAGTGTTCTCTTATCACATTAATAAGACTCTTAAACAGCCATTAATTGCAATGCCATGTGATGTGTGTGTTTGTGTGTGTGCATAATGAATATTGACAGGAGTTAATGAGCTGATCAGTTTAGATAAAGTCAAAGTGACACAATTGCAAAAGAATATTTACAAAAAATAGCATAGAAGTCACAGTGGAGTAACGAGTCATTCATTCCAAACGATCTATACCAGACATTCTACATGAGTCTCCTCCCACAATTATTACCTTTTCAACAGCCCCCTGCACTCCCCTGCTCACTCCAACACATATGCATCAAGGCTTCTCTTAAATGCATCGATGTTATCTGCTTCAATTATTTAATGTGGCAACAAGTTTCCACATTCTTATCACTCTGTGTAATTCTATCTTAAAGTTTCAAAGTTTATATACTTATTATCACAAGTAGGCATTAACATTGCAATGAAGTTACTGTGAAAATCCCCTAGTCGCCACATTCCAGTGCCTATTCAGGCACATTGAGGGAGAATTTAGCATGGCCAGCATGTCATTTGGACTGTGGGAGGAAACCAGAGCACCCAGAAGAAACCCATGCCAACACGGGGAGAACATGCAAACTCCACACAATGACCCAAACTGGGAATTAAACCTGGGTCCCTTGGTGCTGTGAGGCAGCAGTGCTAACCACTGTGCTACCATGCCACCCTATGTATTTCATGGCACAGTATCTTATGCTGTGATTTTCTTATGCTGATTTAAGCAGTTAAATATTGACCAAACATGCACCAGTCAATATTGTACAGTACACATGACTGAATTCAACTATTTGCCACAGATTGTGATCAGAGGAAACCCGTGCAGATGTGGGGAGAATGTGCAGACTTAGCACAGACAGTGACCCAAGGCTGGGAATTGAAACCAGGTCCCTGGTGTTGTGAGGCAATAGTGCTAACCATTGTGCTACCATGCTGCCCAGTTATGAAAATAAAAGCTGACTTCAAGATGATTCAGAGTGCAATTTATGATTCTCTTGAATGTACACAAATATCCTGATGAGACCTGTTTAATAAACAAGCCAAATATTTTGGAAACTAGCAATTGGAGCAAAACATAGAATTCTTACAGTGCAGAAGAGGCCTTTTGGCCCTTTGATTCTGTACCAACACTCTAACAAAGTATCTTCCCTAGGCCCTCTCCCCCACTCTATCCCTGTCCCTTCTCCTGCTCTCTCTGCCATATTCTGTTGTTTCCTTAGGTGCAACACCTGCCCCTTTACTTCCTCTCCCCTCACTGTCCACGAGCCCAAATATTCCTTTCAGATGAAGCAGCATTTCACTTACATCTTCTTCAATTTGGTTTACTGTATTCACTGCTCCCAGAGAGGTCTCCTCTACATTGGGGAGACTAAGTGCAGACTGGGTGACTGCTTTGTGGAACATCTTCACCTGGCCCACAAACATAACCCCCAATCTTCCTATTGTTTGGTATTTTAACACAGCATTTTGCTCTCATGCCCACATGTCCATTCTTGGCCTGCTGCAATGTTCCAGTGATACCCAACACAAACTGGAACAACAAAATATCATCTTTCAAATAGGCATGTTCCAGCCTTCTGGAGTTAACATTAAGTTCAACAACTTTAGTCTGTGAACTTTCCCCTCCATCTTGACTCCCCCCTTCCCCCATTTGGTTTCTGTTTATCGGTTCTGTAGAAAGGTCAACAGATTCAAAACTTTAACTCTGTTTCTCTGTCCAGCGATGCTGCCAGACTTGCTGACTTTATCCAACATTTACTATTTGTGTTTTAGATTTCCAGCATATCCAGAAATTTACTTTTAATAAAGAAAGATTCCACTATTGTATATTAACTATGGGCCACCTTGGGTTAGAAACAACTTCTGAGTTTAGTTTTAAACTGGGCCCAGAAGCAGTTGGACAGGATCAGAGAGCTGCAGAAAGCAGACTTCTCCAGAAGAATAAGTCCAAGAACCAAAGAATATCTCAGGAATTCTGAAGCCAAAGGAACAAAGAACAAAAAGTTGAACAAGGTCCTGGTGGGTGAAGTTAAAGTGAAAAACAAAGAAAGTGCCCTAAGTTAAAGAGCCAACAGCAAGAATCAGATTTAAAGTGAGAGGCTAGACATCTGAAGTAAATCAAAAGTTTGATGACCTCCTATTACAACCTGTGAAGCAATTGTGTTCTGTTAGTATGGCTGGGTACCTAAGACATTGTATGGCAGCTTGGAAGACAGAGGAGTACTGAAAAGAGAGATTGAAATTCTGGAAGTGGATTTTCATTGAGGGTATCCTAAAGACAGCACTGTTTGGGAGAAGATCCAAAGGCAGGTTTTTTTTTTGGAGAGTGGAGATGGGAAACACTCATGTGGAAATTGGAGTTTTGTTGAGATCAGTTGGTTCACAGTGTGATGAACATCTGGAGATGTATGTGATTCACGATATCTTCCATAGCCAGGGTCTCCGCATTTACAGTGCAAAGTTGCGCAAGGTATAGCAGACCCCAACCATAAAAAGGATGACCCTTGCCAGGACGTACTGAAGGGTGTCACCTAAGTGACCCAGATACCTAAAGCTCATCTTGAGCAGACTGTCGGTTGTAGTGTTCTCTGCTCAACACCAAGTATTGCCTCAGTCTGGAGGCTCCTCATTAGTGTCTTCAGCCATCTCTTCAGTGGGTAGCCCCTGTCACCAATTATCCATCTCTGAAGGCATGCTAATAAAGTGAAAAGCATCAGAATTTGGGAGTGTTGGAGAATGAGTACAATGTGATGGCTTCCCGGGGAGTGAACACACATCTATAGGACTTATTGGCAAGAGCCACAGACCATTTGAATGTTGAGGGAGTAAAATCCTTTCCAGTTGATAAATGCCCCTTGCTAACCCACCAGAGCCCCATTGGCCATGTGGGAGTAGTCACTGATTCTTTGGATCTGGCAGGATCCAGCCATGCCCTTAAAGCGTCTCTCTCTCTTTCTTTCTCTCGCTGCTAACTGTTCATATTTAACGCAAACTTGATGTATTGGCTGGCCATCCTGAAGAGGGCATTTGTCAAAACCTTGATGTGGAGCTGATTAGGAGGTGACACACATGTCAGCAGTGGCATTTTAGAATGAGCCTGAGGCATAGAAATTCAAGGTGACAGTGACCTTGAGAACCATTGATTCACATGTCCACCTATATAATTAGAGCTCCCTCTGTCTGTATCATGTCACACAGAACTATCACGGTCTCTCAGGACAGCCATCAGAGATCTTGATGGTCTGACAACTGGAGAAGGTTGTTTGCTGTTGGTGATCCCTGCGTACTGGCTCCTCATAGATCTTAATACACAGGGGTATCTGAGGCATTATTGCCCCTTCCTAGTCACCAGGCTGCACTTGCTGGTAGCTAGCAGCTTGGTCTGTCTTTGACTGTCTGCCCACCTTTCCAGTTTTTTTCCTTGCTGGAGTTAACTCCACCAGAATGGATGATGTTATCATGCACCAGAATGGCGAAGAAGGCATTTGGGTGCTTGGATTCATCAGTCAGAACACTGAATACAGGAGTTGGAATGTCTTGTTGAAGTTGTACAAGACATTGGTAAGGCCACACTTGGAATACTGTGTGCAATTCTGGTCACCCTATTACCGAAAGGATATTATTAAACTAGAAAGAGTGCAGAAAAGATTTACTTGGATGCTACCGGGACTTGATGGTCTGAGTTATAAGGAGAGGCTGGATAGACTGGGACATTTTTCTGTGGAGCATAGGAGGCTGAGGGGTGATCTTCTAGAGGTCTATAAAATAATAAGGGGCACAGATCAGCTTGATAGTCAATATCTTTTCCCAAATGTAGAGTAGTCTAAAACTAGAGGGCGTAGGTTTAAGATGAGAGGGGAGAGATACAAAAGTGTCCAGCGGGGCAATTTTTTCACACAGGGAGGTGAGTGTTTGGAACAAGATGCCAGAAGCAGTAGTAGAGGCAGGTACAATTTTGCCTTTTGAAGATAGTTACATGGGTAAGATGGGTACAGAGGGATATGGACCAAATGTGGGCAATTGGGATTAGCTTACGGTTTTAAAAAAATGGCGGCTTGGACAAGTTGGGCCCAAGGGCCTGTTTCCATGCTGTAAACCTCTATGTCTCTAAGACCATGTTTTGCTCCACCTCCCTCCAAAGCTATCTGTTTATTTACAGGCATTAACTCTGTTTCTCCACAGATGCTGCCTAACCTATTTATTTAACCTACGGGTGGCACAGTAGCACAGTGGTTAGCACTGCTGCTTCACAGCGCCAGGGACCCAGCGTTTGCATGTTCTTCCCGTGTCTGCGTGGGTTTCCTCCTGGGTGCCCTGGATTCCTCCCACAGTCTGAAAGACATGCTGGTTAGGTGCATTGACCCAAACAGGCGCCGGAGTGTGGCTACCAGGAGAATTTCACTGTGACTTCATTGTAGTGTTAATATAAGCCTTACTTGTGACTAATAAATAAACTTTATTTGATGTACTATGAATCTGACCATTCAATCCAAAACATTCATGCTGGCTCTTTGTTCTTTTCCTCATTTTTACTATAATTCTTATATGTAAGTTTGAAACTTCATTATTTCTTCAATCAGTACTGTCCATACTGATCCATGTCAGTCAGCTTCCCCAACCTTAACCTTAGAACAGTATCGTGCTTTCTTTCAAGGTTGTTGAATTACATGTGTGATTATTAACCACATTCACCCATTTTAACATATAATAAAAATGATTAACAAATATATTCAAATAATATCAAAAACAAACAGTAATGCAGCATTGATTTTGTGGAGTCTTTATAACTCTTTGCTGCATTCTTGTAAATTGCTGGGGCTATTGTCTACATAAGGTTTATTTCATATATGGCAGCAACAGAGTTTAATGAGAAAATTCAATGGTTTACTCTATGCAGAGACTAGAACTACAGTTACTGTATGAAAAATTGAACATGAAATATTGTCACCATGATTTTAAACAGTAAACATTGACAAAAAAATGTGAAGTGCACAACTTATGTTAAGCCCATAAGATATAGGAGCAAATTTAGACCATTCGGCCCACCGAGTCTGCTCCACGTTTCAATCATGGCTGATACGTTCCTCAACCCTATTCCCCCACCCATTTCCCTGGAACCTTTGATTCCCTTACCAATCAACGTATATATATCTGTCTTAAATATACTCAACGACTTGACCTCTACATCCTTCAGTGGCAACAACCTGGCCTCCACATCCTTCAGTGGCAATGAATTCCATAGATTCACCATCCTCTGGCTGAAAAAAATTCCTCCTCATCTTTAATATACTCATGAATCCCAGTAGATTTATGCTCACAAAAAGTCAGGACAAAGCAAATTTCTTTCAGCGCACTGATAAAAAGTCACCATAGTCCCAGGGGACCAGAGGCCGTCTGAGGTGGAGAGCTGACTGATGGTCCAATGCCACAGTCCAACGCCACAGTTCAGTAATGAAACATGACACAGCAAGCTTCCACAGAAAAAAAATGTGAGAATGATTAAATACTCTTTCTTTTATTATGAATAAATGATGACTAAGTCACTGGGGATAATTCCATTGAAAAAGTGTCATGGGATTTCCTATGTCTATGTGAGAGAGTCGGTGGGTTCTTGATTTGAAAGGCAGCACCTCTGACAGTGCAGCACTCCCTTAGCACTGCATCAGAGTGTTAGCAGAGATGTTGTGCTCAGATCTTTGCAGTGGGACCTGAACCCCAAACTCAATGTCAGGGCTGGACGAAGCCAATATGTAGCACAGTGGGAAAAGTCAGTGACAAAATAGCAACTAGGAATAGGTCGTTTTACTAGGGGGCATAGGTTTAAGGTGTGAGGCGCAATGTTTAAAGGAGATGTACGAGACAAGGTTTTATACCACTGCCGGGCTGGTAGTGGAAGCAGATATGATAATGACTTTTAAGCTGCATCTTTACAAATACATGAATAGGATGGGAACAGAGGGATACGGTCCCCAGAAGGGTAGGGAGTTTTAGTTCAAACAGGCAGCATGGCTGGTGCAGGCTTGGAGGTCGAAGGCCCTGTTCTTGTACTTTGTTCTTTGTTTGTTCAAAATATGGCAATATAACTTCTAAAACGCTGCAGATCTAAGGATTATTAAAATGTTTTTCCAGCATCTACCCTAGCATTGATTGACAGCGTCTTTTAATGGAGTTAAAAACATGTTGCATGCTGACACAACATTCACACCAAGAGAATGTTTAATCGTTCATCATTTTGCCCTGAACTTCCAGGTGATAAGTATTATATGAGCTGGGATGTTTATGCACTTTCAGTAGTTTGATATATTGCAGCCTAAATGTCAATTCATTTATTAAAATGTGAAACCAAAAGTGGAAATGACATCTGATAAAGTTAACTCTGCAGACTTTAATAATGGAGCAATGAAGATCCTTGTATCTTCAAAGTGTGTGACAGCAATAGCAAAGGGAGCTGCTCAAAGTGACTATCTCACAAAGTGCAACTTTCTGCAGCCTACTTTCAGCCTCTACTCATTTCTGACTTAAAAAAGAGAGATGGCGACAGAAGTTTTCCTGTGTAATTTCTGGGAGATTATTTTTTTTAACTCAAATGTCATTTTGCATCTCCAGCTCGAACAGAGTACCAGTTTGATGCGATATGCATCACCACCCCAGTGTCTTCAGAACAAATCCACGAGGAGTGCGTGAAGCTTTGAAGCTTTAAAAATATGTTTGATGATTATTTACTTTGGATTACCTTTCTGTAAATGCTATGTGCTTCGTAGAAACGTCTTTGAGGCTCAACTCACTCCATTATTATACACATTATTTGCAGTTGTTTGTAGTTTAGGGCAAAAAGGAATGGTGTGTAGCTAGAAAGAAGATGTGAAGATTTATAGAAAGCAGCAACAGTCCTTTGCCAGCCAACACCACCAAAGCAGGTTAACTGGTCAATCACATTGCTGTTAGCGGGATCTTGTTGTGTGAAAAGTAAGTGTCACATTTTCTTGCATTAACAATCCTTACTTTATTTAAAAGTAACATTGAATGTGGTGGTGCATGCTCAAAATCCAGGGAGCCCAATTTGTGCTGACAAATTTCAGAGTTCCGATCTTACTGGCCCTTCACTAGTGGAGTGGCATAAAATATGCCGTGGTTCCGCAGAAAGTTCATTTTAATGTAATTAGCGAGCACTCTGTCCGAGACATCCCCCCTTGGCTTCTCCATTCACTTGAGGTTAGTGAAATGAATTGATTCAATGTACAAAACTATATTTATTTGCATGATTGTAGAAAATCTCAATAGCAAGTTACGGATTGTAGGACACCAGGATGCCTTGTGTTAAATAAATTCTCTTGTGAGATGGATGATTGCTATTGCTGTGGTATTATGCGCTAATTCCCTACAGAATGGAAGGGTGACTTTGCTTCAATAGGCAGCAGGCCTGCCCCCAAGAGCTGCTGGCCCAGAGGTGGTGGCCATTGCAGGGGCTACACTAGAGGATGCTGAGACCAGTCAGGCAGACCCCAGCAATTTGGGAAGGATAGAGAATGTTGAGATCAGGTCAACCATTGCCAATTGGAGGTGGTCACTCTATGAGTCAAGAGTGGCAAAATAAGAAACCATACATCTAGAGAGCACTGAGAGGCCACCAAGGTTTCCCTGCCAGTTATGGCAGAATGCCACTAGTAAGATACCCATGGAAGTGGAAAGAAGTCCTTAATTTGGCCACTTAAGTGGTACAATTGGATTCCGGATAGATGGGCCACCTACCACATTTCCTGCCAATGGCAAAGTAGCATGTTGGGAGGCCAACAGTCTGGGCACCTTTTGCCTTCCTGTGTCATTCTGTCTGGCTTCCTGCTTCCAAGACCATCCCTAAAGGGCTGGTAAAATTCAGCACGATCAAAATCTTTGTGAAGAGTGGGTTACAGTATTAATTGTGAAAACTAATGATCTGCAATATTCTGAAAACAAGCAAAAAAGAATGTTGTGTTTGTTCTCATGCAAAGACAGTAAACCACTGGAGATTTATTTTAATTCATGAAGATTATATAGATTATAGCTTGTTTACTGTGAGTTTGGTTTTGGCTTTAATAATGATTTGGATATATTGATCTTAATCTTTGTAGTACTGCACTTTTTAATAAAACACTGCTACAATAATATTTTGGTATTTTGCATAAAGTTTATTATCTTTTGAAATGACCATTTTAGTACAGCTTTATAGATAAGAAATATATTGGTTTCAGAACAGATCCAGCGGCTGGTTTCATTACAAACACTGCCCTATATCTTATCTTATGACCTCCAGTGATAAAATGGTTTTTGTTCATTATGCTTCTGTCACATGCTTAGGTACTATTATGAAGTCTGTTGGCTAGGCATCTGAAGAAAAGATAGTGTTGTGCACTATAGTAAGATCTTCTGGCAATTCCATGTTCTTTGAAGCAATGTTAAAAGTATGAATGCTCTTAATTCTTCAATTACATTGGCACTGAAATTTAGGTTTCAGTTTACAAATGCCCAATTTTACATTAAATGTGATATACCAATGGTGCAGGTTCAATTTCGATTCCCCCTGATATAGACCTGCCTCAGCGCCTTGTCTCTGAGAGAGGAAGGCAATTTCAACCCTTTGTGGACAAAAACTGCCAAGAAAGAGGCTCATGGTGAAGCATCAACACTATAGGGATTCCACAATATAGGTATGACATGTCACTTGTGCTGCTGTCCAAATATATGAATATTTGATATGCTGTTCAGCTCATATCAGTTTAAGGTAACTTTATAACATAGATTGGTAAAGCAATCATTAATTTATGAAGGATTATTTGTCAATGATGTGTGATGTCCAATATGGAGCCAATACCACATCACATCATCAATATTCTTGCACATACATGAATCATGTACAGGACAGCTGCTAAAACTTGAGGCCATGCATCTCCCACCCCCACCTCCCGACTCTAGCCCTCTCACAAGGATTTGCCTGACAGCTGCTGCCAGCCTAATATCAGATTCCCTTGTCAGTTGAGCAATCTGTGGGCTTCAGCATAATAGGGTTGCCAATCCTTCAGGATTGGCCTGGTGTCTCCTGGAATTGAAAAATAATTTTTCAATTATTAGAGAAAAATCAAAGGGAGACTTAAAATTATTGTTTTTTTTTCACTTTCTTTGAACATTTCTCTTTCCCTTCACAGCTCCAGGGACGTGGATTTGATTCCTGGCTTGGGTCGCTGTCTGTGTGGGTTTCCTCCGGGTACTCTGGTTTCCTCCCACAGTCCAAAGATGTGCGGATTAGATTGATTGGCCAAGCTAAAATTGCTCCTTAGAGCCCTGAGATGCGTATATTAGAGGGATTAGCGGGTAATATGTAGGGATATGGAAGTAGGGCCTGGGTGGGATTGTGATTGGTGCAGACTCGATGGGTCAAATGGCCTCTTTCTGCACTGTAGGGTTTCTATGATTTTCTATTGAATGTGAGGTGGGGGAAAAGCTGTTTGGCTGATAGTTAAGCATTATCCACTTAAGTGATAAGTTTTTTTTGTTTTCCAATTAGCATAGAAAGACAGTACAGATGGATGTGTTGACCGACTGAGTAATGACTGGAGTATGAGGCAAGTCATATGATAAAATTTCCAAGAATATATTCAATGGAGTTGGCAATCCTAATCGTAACCCTACTCCGAGCCTGCAAATGGGTCTAGATGAATTTTCACCCCATTATCTTTGAATGCTGAACCATCAAAGGAAATTCATGTGAATCAAAATCCCAAAGATTTTAGGTCTTGGCAAGTTGTCATGAACAAGGAACGCAACCAATTTCCAAGAATCTCTTGTTTATGCTATATTTATGTAGCTCTTATTAGTCTAAAATCTGGATAAGAGTTAGTCTCCCGCAATGGCTTACAGTATTTGAATTGTTCTATTTTCTTTACTGTTTTGGACTCTGACAACAATGTACCAACTGCATATATAAACATATATATGTGCACGTAACAAAATACCCCAAGACACATTACAGGAGGGCAGCAGGAAGCAAACATGAGTATGGCAGAGAAGATAACCAAAAGCAAAATAAGATTCAAGAAGCCCTGTGGAAGCTAAAGAAAAAGGTGACAAAGTAAAGAGAAAAACAGTTCCATCCTGCAGGCATATAGTGGCTGAAAAGTCAACTGTTGACAGTGGAACGAAGGCACCAGGAATACACAGTGCAGTGGTCACTGTCTGTGAGGAGTTTGCACATTCTCCTCATGTCTGTGTGGGTTTCCTCCAGGTGCTCCAGTTTCCTCCCAAAGTCCAAAGGTACATAGATTAGGTGGATTAGCCATGGTAAATATATGGGGTTACAGGGATAGGGGTTGGAGAGAGTTGGGGGGGGGCGGTGGTGGGGGACAGTGGGCCTGGGTCAGATGCTCTTTCTGAAAGTCATTGCAGACTCAATGGGCTGAGTAGTCTCCTTCTGCATTATAGGGATTTTATGGATTGTATGGAGTGTCTTTCAGAATTACTGCTGGCCAGCTGTAAGCCAATTACTTGTTTATTTAAATTATCAAATAAATTATTCCAAATTATAGACGATCAATTTCTCATAGAAATATGTTTCTAGCCAAGACAAATCGGAACAAATTGGACCATAAGTCCATACTAATGCTCATCTATAATTAACATTTAACTGCAATTGGGTATGCAGGCATCAATAATGAACTGAAGCAGTAAATAACCATTGCATTGTTTCAGATGTATCATAGGAATGAGCATTATAGGTTTTCTAAATGTAGAAGAAAACAAATGCGGCCTTTGAAACTAAAAATAATCATGATTTATTAAGCTGCAGCTGGGAAATAATGTGAATGTAATTCACCAATGATTGAAATGCTCGCACAATTTCATCAATTTTTTAAGTTTTGAAATGCTGTGCCTGAATTTCAGCAAAGAATGAGTAGCAGTTAGAGGCTGCTAAAAGGTGATTTAAATATTTAAATAAATACTGAAGGCTTCATTCCAATCTTTTTAAATACTTTGTGTAAGATTTTTTAGCCAGTGCTCTATATTCAAATGTTAACTTAGTCCTTCCATCTAAATACATTTTTGCTGTAGCTATTGAACAGTTAACAATGTCTACTGTAAATTGTCATCTCAGAACTTTTAGACTTGGTTCTAAATTCAAAAGCCTTAACATTTTGTAAAGTCATCATAGCACAAAATTTTTACAATCATGACCATTTCTGAAGCATGTTTATTCATGCGGCTTGTAATTGTTGAATATTCATAAGACAACTTAAAATAACTGTTATGCTTTGCACATGATAGCTATTTTAAGATTCAATTTTACAGGTGCAAAGAGTTCTGAGGTTAATGCTTCAAGCGCTTAAGTTTAAGGTTTGTTTATTGGTGTCACAAGAAAACTTAAATTAACACTGCAATGAAGCTACTGTGAAAATCCCCTGGTTGCCATACTCCGGTGCCTGTTTGGGTACACTGAGGGAGAATTTAGCATGGCCATTGCACCTAACCCGCACGTCTTTCAGATTCTGGGAGGAAGTTGGAGCACCCGGAGGAAATCCATGCAGCCACTGGGAGAACGTGCAGACTATGCATAGAAAGTGATCCAAGCCGGGAATTGAACCCTGGTCCCTGGTGCGTGAAACAGCAGTGCTAACCATTGTGCTGCCCCAACACTGATTTATATGAAATCAATTGCTCTTTTTTTCCATTTTTACAGCACGCTAAAATAAACATGAATAATCAAAAGAACAGCACTGTGTTCTTCTTATAATGGTCTTAATTATGAGTAACCGATAAACTAACTTCAAAATACACAAATCTGAAAGAAAAAGTTTTCCTCTTAAGTTTTATTCTAATTTGAACTGAACTCTTATAAATAGTTTAGATTCACAATGAAGGTAAAATTTCACACAGCAGTGATTATCCCAGCGAAGGTCTTGCCAAACAGTTGGACTTGATACAATTTGTATCACTGCACTGCAAAAGCATTTTATCACTCCTATATGAAATTGTCTTAGGAAATGGTGTGTGATCTGTCTCTCAGCTTTAGTGCAAAGGTTCTGTAATAGAATTGCTAGATAAGACAATTTAACCACCCCCTCAACCCCCATTGCACCAATGCCTCAGTGTAAGGGTGCATCATATGATAAGTCACTGAGCCAATTCATATCAACAAAGTTCTATTTAAACATCTAGCTTTTGCCAGCTGTGAGATTGTTACAAGTGGCTTCAGTCTTTTCAGGCCATGGATGGAAAAAAATAGATCAGCAATCATCCAGCAACTATTCCTGGAAGTTCTCATGTGTAGATACCTGGCAGTGAGTCGGATTTTTTTTCTTCTCTCCCTACAGTACCCCCCATCCTCCTGCTCCGTTCTCCTGGGGGTACTGACTCTGGCCGAACCATTGTCCAGAACCACAACTAGGTGACCAATTTCCATGACTTAACCTTAATAGTGAGTTTTGGCAAATCAAGCTTGCATGGTGGTATCAGAGATAAGCCCAATATTTGTCTCTCCCAACATCACGAATTGGCACTTTCTGAAAGTCACAGAATGGCAAAGAGGATCCTATTTAAGTTTTCTCGTTCATACTTCAGGTGAGTATTGTTGAATTTAGCTAACGCAGCACAACCTGGAGTCCAAATGACCATATTGCTCAGTTTCCAAGAATGCATTTACCGACCAAAATGCCAAGTTATGGTTGAAAATGATACATTCATAAAAGATGTCTATCCCAATATAGAGTTGTCGATCAACATGATTTGTGGCTTTCAAGAGAGAACATACAAACCGACAAAATAGGAACATAAATAGGTTATTTGGCCCTTTGAGCCTGTTCTGCTATTCAACTAGATCATGGCTGATCTCTTTGTGTTTCATGTTTAACGTCCCCAATTACTGTCAATTACCTTTGATTCCTTTGTCCAGCAAGAATCTATCTAAAATAAAAGCCAAATATGGGGGATCCTGGAATCTGAAACAAAAACAGAAAATGCTGCAAAATCTCAGCAGGTCTTATAGCACCTTTGGAGAGAGAATAGAGCCACCATTCGAGTCTGGAAGACCCTTCGTCATCTATCTGTCTCCGCTTTAAAAATATTCAATGACCCCACTTGCACTGCCTTCTGAGGCAGAGACCTAAAGTCGCACACTTTCTGAGGGAAACACATCTCGTCATCTCTGTCTAAAAAGGGCAACCCTTAATTTTAAAACAGTGCCCCCTAATTCTGGACTCACCCACGAAAGGAAACATCCTTTCCACATCTGCCTTCTCAAGACCATTCAGAATCTTGTATACTTCAATCACTCCTTTAAACTGCAGTGGAAACAAGTCCAATCTATTCAACCTACCCTCTTAAGACAACCATTCTGTATTACATACAAAGAACTGGTTGCATTGAATGGAAGCATATTCTTTGGTCACCACCTACAGTTTAGTAAGAGTCTTTAAAGCAGCTTGGCAGACTGGTATGTCAGTCATAAGTCCGCAAAAGACAACCTGCTTATTCCAGTGAACTACCTCTGAATGCATTTATATTATTCCTTAGATAAAGGGAACAAAACTGCACGCAGTATTTAAGGTGCAGTCTCACCAATGCTTTGTATAACTGAAATATTCTTACTTTCATGTTCAATTCCTCTAGTAACAAAGGGTAGCATTCCATTAGTTTTCTTGATTACATGCTGTACCTGCATACTATTGTTTTAGAACAGTATAGTACAGGAACAGACTCTTCAGCCCTCTAAGTTTTGCGACTCATGCACAAGAAAACTTTGATCCACGTACCTTGGAATTCTGCAGTCATTCTCCATTTAGGTACTACTTTGCTTTTTTATTCTTCCTGCCAAAGTTAACAACTTCACATTTTTCCACATTGTGCTCCATCTGCCAGATTTTTGCCCACTCACTCAACCTATCTACAACCATATGCAAACTCTTTGTGTCTTCATCACAACATATTTTCCTACCTATCTTTGTATTGTTTGCAAATTTAGCTACCATACCTTCACTCCCCTCAACTGAGATATTGGTGTAAATTATAAAAGGTTCAAACCGCAGCATAGCCCTCTGTGAGACTCCACTCATTCGTAAAAGATCTATTTCTATTTTCTGCTGGCCAACCCTGAGCTTTTAGTTTCCCCAATAATCTTTGATGTCTCACCTTATCAAACGCCTTCTGGAAATCTAAGTACAGTACATCTACAGGCTCCCATTAATCCACAGCACCTGCTGCTCCTTCAAAAAACTCCAATAAATTGGTTAAATGTGTTTTCCCTTTCACAAAACTATGCTGAACCTTCCTGATTATCTTGAGATTTTCTAAGTGCCCAGCTGTAATCTCCTTAATGATGAATTCAAACAACTTTTCCATGCCAGACGTCAAGCTAATGGATCTGATATCTCTCATGAGATGCCAGAAAGATATCAAAAGTATGTCACAAACTAAGGTTTGTGAGCTTTTACTACAGTTTGTGAGACAATATTTGAAATAATTGTGGAAGTTGGTGCCTGGATCTCAAAGTTATGTAAAACACATGTTGGGAAACCAAAGATAGTTTTAAGGGATTTATGGTTGTATGGGTCAACTTTAGAAATAAAGCACAATTTTAGGTGGATTTAGTTTAATGTTTCTGTGCCTGGAAGAAACCTATAGTTAGATTTCAAGCTGGGAAAAGTGTTTGTACATGTGGGGATTGGGTTCAGTTCAGACTGCCATGTTCATGTTGGATAGGTTCACAATGTGTAGAATAAACAGTTGCAAGCACTGCTGAGCAACTGGAGGTCCACTTCCCAGAGTAGGGGAGCTTTATTCTTTAGTTTTTAATTGAAAGTAGAGCAGTTGATGACAGGCGGTTAGAGAGAGACTACCTCTCTAAGCTTTATTAGAAGAAAATCCATACGATGGAGTAACAGTTAAGAAATGCAGTGCCAGAATCTAAAGGACAGCTACTTAAGGAAACAAGAGAAATGAAGGGAATTTTATATGGAGCCCAAAGTTAAAGGAACAAAGAGGAACTAGGAGCAGAACACGGTACTATTCACTTCAAGTCACAGAATTAAAAAGGAGTGGGCTGGTGAGAAGTCAGAAGGATATATGAGGTGGTTCTAAGGTTTGTAATATCTTAGTGTAGTTATGTTAATTGAAATAAATGTGGAACAATCTGTGGCTGAATATCGGAGTCTGTGCATAAAAAGTCAAGAAAAGAAATCCTAAAGAGGTTGGTGAAAAACTCTGGAGTGGATTCACTGGTAGAAGTAGAGCAGAAGCTCTGCTCAAAAGAGTTCTTTGGAAAGTATGGACCTGGATTTCAGAATGCAACCTGCTAATGGTAAGCATTATTATGAGAAGATTTCAAGGCATGTTTCAGAAGTGGAGTTTTGGAACTCTCATGTGACAATCATCTGGAGAGACTCTGAGGAGAAATCCACAGACACTACTTGGGTTCAGAGCAGAGTGTGTGTTGGACCACAGCCAATCCATGTGCTTTAAAACAGGGCTTTGTGTGAATGAGACCATTGTAGATTCAAATCTCTGTCATCCGTGTGTATTTGTTAAGCTAAGGGGAAAGTGGAGGAGCATTTTCTTAAAATCCGTTTGTTCATATTTAATAAATGTTTTTTTCTTGTGGTTAGAACTAATTTAACAGTTCTGTGACTTTGTTCCTTCACGTTTAATTAAAAAAAATAAAAGTTATGAGGCACAATCTTACCGCCCAATCATGCCACAGTCCTGCTGCAGTGAAGACTGAGAATTAGGCAACAAACCAAATTTCTGTTCACTGCAGCAAGATGGGAAAATCTTGCTGGTGTGAATGGTTGGAAAATTCCAGCCTTAGTCTTTGAAGCTAAGGCACCATTCTGGGATCTTCCCATGTAGCACTAATTGTGATCGTATTAAACAAAGGAAGCCTGGAAGGAGAGGTGGAAAACCTGGAGCTGGATTCCTTATCAAAATAGTGCAGCAGAAGTTTGTTTGACAGGATAGCTGGAAAACCTGGAGCAGATTCTTAATGCAAAGAGCTGATGGAAAACGTTGTTTGAAAGACGATTTTAAAGAATCACCTTTTTCGGAATGGAATTTGAAAATATTCATCTGACAATCATCTGGGGAAATTTGAGAAAATATCCACAGAAGATTGGTTGAGGGGCATTGGCCATTTGGTTTCAGAGTGGGGTGTTATCTTTGAAAACTGTATATATTTGTGAAGCTAAAGCGGGGAGCGGGGTAAAGGAGTATTGTATTATAATCAAATGTTTCATGTCAATTAAATGTTTTTTTTTGTTGCTTATAGCTAATTGGTAGCCCTGTAATTCTGTTCCTCCATGTTTTTTGAAAAAAGTAAAAGTTGCAATCATTTGACCCCAGATTACAGTCTGGAATCTTCCTGTCCAACTGGATCGTAATAATGTTCTAGCTTTCATTCATTATCTGCGGCCAGGTGTAAAGGATTTATAAACTATTATAACCAGGAGGATGTCAGTAGTTGGTCCTCAAATAGTGGGGAAAAAGAATAGGTCATTAATGCTTTAACAATCTGCTAAATTATCATTTTTTTTAGCACATGCAGTAATTACCAAGCCAGGTAACAGCTTCCACATTGTTGAATGGAGCTGTCTGAACTCCCCACTGAATTTTGTTAGGGGAGCAGTTTTCAATGATGTGAGTCATTGATTGGGATGTATCACAGTTGCAGTCTGGGTTCCCTGCAAAGTCCTACTTGTGCCAATTTGTTGCGCAAAGGCCAGTGAGAATGATCAAATATGGGCTTTCTTTGATTGCAATGTGCCAGGTTTGTCTGTTCTTTTCCTGCTTTCAAACATTTCCCATTTAGTCCACTTCTGAAAATGTAGCAACTTATTTTTTTTACGTCAAATGTCTTCACCCATCAGGTGTCAGCTTTGGCTCTTGCTTCTGAGCTGCAATGTTCTGGGATCAAATCCCAAATGCTGGACATAAACGATCCCATGGCACTATTTTGAAGAAGAACAGGGGAATTATCTCCGTTGCCCTGGCCCACTCCACTCCACATCCCAAAAAGAAAGACCAGACTGAACGCTCATTATCACTTTGTAATTTGCGGGGAGGGGGACCTTGTGCACGCAAACTAGGGGACTGCTGAGTCTCCAATGTTACCACAGTGTCTGCACTTTGAAAGTACTTGGCTGGCCCCGAAGCGCTCAGGAATATCTTACTGTTATGAAAGTTGCTATGAAAATGCAGGTCAGCCCATTGAATGACGTAGCAGGCTCGAAGGGCTGAATTGCCTAACTCTCCTCCTAATTCCTAGATCTTTTATTGAACCGTGCCAATTTACTGAACGGTGTTTCCTCCCCCAACCGTTTCATATTTAAACATCCTCCCTGTTCTTGGAGCAATAGTGCCACTTTTTAACACTGATTCTATATTTTGTATATGAGAGCTATTGCTGACATCCTAAAGGAGATGTGGGTGGCATGGTGGCACAGTGGTCAGCACTGCTGCTTCACAGGGCCAGGGAGCTGGATTCAATTCCTGGCTCTCCATTGCCCTGGTCCAATAGTTTCCCTCACTCCAGTCCACATCCCAAAAAAAGGACCAGATTGAAAGCCCATTATCACTTCACAGTTTGTGCAAGGACCTTCTGCGTGCAAATTGGAGCTGCTGAGTTTATAACAGTGTCTGCGCTTCAAAAGTACATTGGTCATGCTAAATTCTCCCTCAGTGTGGCGACTTGGGGGAATTTTCACAGTAACTTCAATGCAGTATTAATGTGAGACTACTTGTGACAATTAAAAAAAACTTAACTGATTGAATGGCAGGGCAAGCTCGAAGGGCTGAATCCTCTGCTTTTGCTGCTAATTCTTAGATTTTTTTACTGCATAGTGCCTGCAGCACAGTGGTTAGCAGTGCTGCCTCACAGCACCAGGGCCCTGGGTTCAATTGCCAGCTTGGAAGTTTATGTGTGTGAAGTTTGCACATTCTCCTGCGTCTATACGGATTTCCTCCGAGTGCTCCAGTTTCCTCCCACAGTGTGAAAGACATGCTGGTTGGGTGCATTAGTTATATTAAAATTCTGCCTCAGTGTACCCGAACAGGAGTGTGGTGACTAGGGGATTTTCACCATAACTTCATTGTGGCATTAATATAAGCCTACTTGTGACAATTAATAAAAAAAGTAATTTTGTTTTTAGTGGGCGGCATTGTAGCACCGTAGTTAGCACTGCTGCTTCACAGTTCCAGGGTCCTGGGTTCGATTCCCAGCTTCAGTCACTGTCTGTGTGGAGTTTGCACATTCTCCTCGTGTCTGTGTGGGGTTTTTCTGGGTACTCTGGTTTCTTCCTACAGTCCAAAGATGTGTGGGTTAGGTTGATTGGTCATGCTAAGAAATTGCCCCTTAGTGTCCAGGGATGCATAGGTTAGAGGGATTAGTGGGTATAATATGTAGGGATATGGGGGTAGGGCCTGGGTGGGATTGTGTTTGGTGCAGACTCGATGGGTCAAAGGGCCTCTTTCTGCACTGCAGGGTTCTATGAAAAATGAAACTATTACATTCCATACGAATGGTGGAACAGGCGCGAAGGGGCTAAATTGCCTACTTTTGCTCTCTAATTCCTCGGTCTTTTATCAAATGGCGCCAATTTATTGAACTGTGTACCCGCCCCCAACCTTTTCACATTGAAAACACACCCCCGTGCCACAAATAAATTTTAAAATACTGATTATATGTTTCATAAATTAAGGTTATTGCTGGCATTCTGAGGGAGATGTTTGTGGTGTACATGTAACAGGGCTGGAGCTCTGCTGAGTGGATTAGACAGTATAGCTGTTGCTGCTGAGTGAGAGTGAGGAGGGAGGGAGTGAGTGAGTGAGTGAGGAGGGAGAAGGGAGTGAGTGAGGAGGGAGAAGGGAAAGAGTGAGTGAGGAGGGAGAAGGGAGAGAGTGAGGAGAGAGAAGGGAGTGAGTGAGTGAGTGAGGAGGGAGAAGGGAGAGAGTGAGGAGGGAGAAGGGAGTGAGTGAGTGAGGAGGGAGGGAGTGAGTGAGGAGGGAGGGAGTGAGTGAGGAGGGAGGGAGTGAGTGAGGAGGGAGGGAGTGAGTGAGGAGGGAGAAGGGAGTGAGAGTGAGGAGGGAGGGAGTGAGTGAGTGAGGAGGGAGGGAGTGAGTGAGGAGGGAGAAGGGAGTGAGTGAGTGAGTGAGGAGGGAGAAGGGAGAGAGTGAGGAGGGAGAAGGGAGAGAGTGAGTGAGTGAATGAGGAGGGAGTGAGTGTAGAGTGAGGGAGTACTGAGGGAATAGGTGAAGAGTGAGTAAGTAGTAAGGAATGAGAGTGGAGTGAGTGAGAGCGAGGAGTGACTGAGTAAGGAAGGAAAGAAGACTAAGGAGTAAAGAATGAGAGTAGAGTGAATGGGTGTGAGGAGTGAGTAAGGAAGGAAAGAAGGGAGGGAGTGAGGACTGAGTGAGGGAGGAGTAGTGCCGGGGGGACTGGTGAGGAGGAGGGACCGGCCTGGATCTGGAGGCTGGAACCGGAGCCGCTGCTGCTGCTGCTTCCCCGGCGGTCGGAGGCCGCGCCTCGGAGGATGGCGGCGCCTGTCAGACAGTAAGTGACCTTCCCCTTCGTCCGGGCCGGCCCCGAGTCCCCCCCGCACCCCGGGGGAGGCTGCAGCAGCCCAGCCCGCGGCTCTGGGCCTCGGCTCCTGCACGGGGTTTAACCGGGGAAGGCGGGCCCCGCTCAGCCTCGGCCTGTGGTTACCCTTGGTGCCGCTTGACAAGGCCCCTGTCCCCGGCCTGAGGCCCGGCAGCCTCTCTGCCCTCCCCCTCCTCCCCCTCCTCCTGGGCTGCGGCCTGGAGTCACTTTACTGACAGGAGGTCACCGAGCTCACCTTAAACACACACACACAAACCTGTCAGGTAAATGACAGAATGGGTGACACAGTGGTTGACACAGTGGTTAACACTGCTGGCTCACAGCGCCAGGGACCCGGGTTCAAATACCAGCTTGGGTCACTGTCTCTACGGAGTTTGCACTTTCTCCCCGTGTCTGCGTGGGCTTCCTCCGGGTGTTCTGGTTTCCTCCCATAGTCCAAAAGATGTGCTGGTTAGGTGCATTGGCTATGCTAAATTCTCCGTCAGTGAACCCGAACAGGTGCTGGAGTGTGGCGACTAGGGGATTTTCACAGTAACGTCATTGCAGTGCGAATGTTAGTCTACTTGTGACACTGATAAACTTGGGATTTGTGACCCTCAGTTGACATAGTGAGTAAAAACATATCACTTTGAAATGTTTTATCTTTAGTTATTAGTGTCACAAGTAGGCTTACATTAACACAGCAGCGAAGTTACTATGAAAATCCTTAGTCGCCACACACCGGTGCCTGTTCGGGTACACTGAAATAGAATTTATCATGGTCAGTGTACCTAACCAGCACGTCTTACGGACATGGGAGGAAACCTGAGCATCCGGTGGAAACCCACACAGACACAGGGAGAATGGGCAGATTCCACACAGACAGTCATTTGAGGCTGGAATTGAACCTGCCTCTCTGGCAGTGTGAGTTATCAGCAACTAACCACTGTGCTGCAGTGCCACAGGGTGTGCCGGAGGCTGGCACTGGCTATGGTGCGGTCTGATAAAAACAACAAATTGTACAGAAAGTGATCTTTGAGTGGTTTATTATGGCCAAAAGAAATGGAGAAACACAGATGAGGAATTGAAGCAAGGAAGGAAATCTTTGACAGAATGGAAGGAATTGAAAAATTTAGGGACACTAAACAGAGAATTGTAGAAGGCGAGCATGAATTTGATTGCTGAACAGTAACTGAAGCGCAACTGGAGGTAGAAAGGATTGAAGAAAGTTGCGTGATTAGAAAGTTGCGTGATTAGAAAGATGCGTGATTAGAAAGATGTGTGATAGTGATATAAAACAGCTGGGGGACCACCGTGGCACAGTGGTTAACACTGCTGCTCCACAGTGCCTGGACCTAGATTTGATTCTGGCCTTTGGTCACTGACTGTGTGGAGTTTGCACATTCTTCCTGTGTCTGCATGGGTTTCCTCTGGGTGCTCCAGTTTGCTCCCACAGTCCAAAGATGTGTAGGTGAATTAGCTATGCTAAATTGCCCCGTAGTGCCCAAAGAAGCGTAGGTTAGGTGGATTAGCCATGTTAAATGGCATGAGGTTACGGGGAGGGCCTGGATGGGATGCTCTTTTGGAGAATGGGTGCAAACTCTTTCTGCAATGTAGGGGTTCTATGAGATAGCTTTTGTTGGATAGGAGGAAGTCATGAAGAAATTTGAGAAAGAAGTGAAGGTAGGTATCAGTCAACTTTGGCTGAGTTATGCGTCAAAAGTTATGCCTTCAAGCCCCTCTGCAGAACCTTGCGCCCAGCAATGCAATGCAAAATCTTGCACACAATAAGGAGTTTGTATCTCTAATGAGCTGTTCGTAGAATGAACTTGAAACTAAAGGACAAACAGCTGTATTATTCCTCCATCGTGTACTAGCATTGGTATTAATAGAGAGTTCAGCTGTTCCTTGGCAAATATTGAGCACCCAACCAATATCGTTGAAAAAGCTTATCTTGTTATTTAATAATGTGTTAGCCTAGATTGTTGCACTCAAGTACCATGTAACATAATTATTTGGAAAATGGCACATCAGATTAAAGGGACAATGATAATTTAGGTATATGATTCAGAAGGCAGCAAGTAGCAATGAATATATGGGTGGCACGGTGATTAGCACTGCTGCCTCACAGCGCCAGGGACCCAGGTTTGATTCCTGGCTGGGGTCACTGTCTGTATGGAGTTTGCATGTCCTCCCTGTTTTTGTGTGGGTTTCCTCCGGGTGCTCCAGTTTCCTCCCACAGTCCAGAGATGTGCGGGTTAGGCGGATTGGCCATGTTAAATTGCCCCTTAGTGTCTGGGGGATTTGAATGGTAAATATGTGGGGTTACGGGGTTGGGGCCTGGGTGAGATTGTTGTTGGCGCAGGCCCGATGGGCCAAATGACCTCCTTCTGCACTGTAGAGATTCTATATGTTATTTCTGACTTGGAGGGAAACATGCAGTGTGTATAGGGAGGTCTTGCTGCGGCTGTATAGGGCATTGGTGAGGCCGCAGCTGGAGTACTGTGTGCAGTTTTGGGCGCCGTACTTACGCAAGGATATTTTGGCCTTGGAGGGAGTGCAGAGGAGGTTTACTAGGCTGATGCCGGAGTTGAGGGGGTTGAGCTATGAGGAGAGGCTGAATAAACTAGGCTTGTACTCGTTAGAGTTTAGAAGAATGAGGGGAGATCTCATTGAGACGTATAAGATGATGAATGGGATGGATAGGACAGAGGTGGAGAGACTCTTCCCGCTCAGAAAGGACAGTAGGACTAGGGGGCACAGCCTCAAGATAAAGGGGGGGCGGTTTAGAACGGAGTTGAGGAGGAACTTCTTCACTCAAAGGGTGGTGAATCTCTGGAATTCTCTGCCCATTGAAGTGGTGGAGGCTGCCTCGCTAAATATTTTTAAGACACAGGTTGATGGGTTTTTGATAAGAGAGGGGATTAAGGGTTATGGGGAGAGGGCGGGAATGTGGAACTGAGCCACGACAGATCAGCCATGATCTTATTGAATGGCAGGGCAGGCTCGAAGGGCTAGATGGCCTACTCCTGCTCCTATTTCTTATGTTCTTATTACCCCCAGGTGTCAGTATCAGGAATGTTGCATTTCTTACAAAATGACTTGGGTGTAGAGAATGCAATTTTAAAGTTGAACAATACAAAACTTGGCAATGTAGTAATTGTTCAGAGCAATTATAACAGATTTTCACAAGGGATGTTGATGGTGGCGGTGGCATAGTGGTATTGTTGTTGAACAAATAATCTCGAGACCCAGGGCAATGCTCCAGGAACTAGGTTCGACTCCCACTGTGAGAGATGGTGGATTTTGAATTCAGTAAAAATTAGAATTAAAAGCTAATGATGACCATGAAGCCATTGTTCATTGTCGTAAAAACCCACCCAGTTCACGAACGTCCTTATCTGATCTGACCCACATGTGACTCCAGACCCTCTGAAATGGCCTAGCAAACCATTCAGTTGTACCAAACCGCTGTAAAGAATGAAACTGGATAGAGCCTCCAACATTGACGTGGGCACTAGAAAAGGCAATAGCAAACTTAGCCCGATCAATTGCCCCGGCAAAGTCTTACTCCTGCCAAAATTGGGAGAGCTAAGTTGATTTGATATATTGTCAAATGTATTAGTATATAGTGAAAAGTGTTGTTTCTTGCATGCCAAACAGTCAAAGCATACCATTCATAGTGAAGGAAATGAGAGAGCGCAGAATGTACTGTTACAGTCATAGTTAGGGTGTAGAGAAAGATCACCTTAATGCACAGCAGATGTATTCAAAAGTCTGATGGCAGCAGAGAAGAAGCTATTCTTGAGTCAGTTAGTATGTGACTTCAGACTTTTGTACCTTTTTCCCGAAGGAAGAAGATGGAAGAGAGAATGTCCGGGGTGCTTGGAGTCCTTTATTATGCTGGCTGCTTTGCCGAGGCAAATATAGATAGTCAATGGATGGGAGACTGGTTTGCGTGCTGGATTGGGCTACATTTGCGACCTTTTTTAGTTTCTTCCTGTCTTGGGCAGAGCAGGAGCCATACCAAGCTGTGATCAACCAGCAAGAATGCTTTCTATGGTGCATCTGTAAAAGTTGGTGAGAGTCGTAGCTGACATGCCAAATTTTCTTAGTCTTCTGAGAAAATAAAGGTGTTGGTGGGCATTCTTAACTATAATGCCAGCATGGGGGGGACCCATAGGGGGACAGGTTGTTGGTGATCTGGACACCTAAAAACGTAAAGCTCTCAACCCTTTCTACTTTGTCCCTGTTGATGTAGATGGGGCATGTTCTCCACTACGCTTCTTGAAATCGATGACAACCTCACTTTGTTGATATTGAGGGAGAGGTTATTGTCGCTGTACCACTTCAGCAGATTCTCTATCTCATTTCTGTACTCTGTCTTGTCATGTTTTGAGATCTGACCCACTGGTGATGTATCATCAGCAAACTTGAAAATGGAGTTGGAGGGGAATTTGGCCACACAGTAATAGGAGTAGAGTAAGGGGCTGAGAACACAGCCTTGTGGGGCTCCGGTGTTGAGGATGATTGTGGAAGAGGTGAGTTCCTATCCTTACTGATTGTAGTCCGTGGGTTAGGAAGTTCAGGATCCAGTTGCAGAGGGAGGAGCTAAGTATCAGGCCACAAAGCTTGGAGATGAGTTCTGTGGGAAAAATGGTGCTGAAGACTGAACTGTAGTCAATAAATAGGAGTCTGACATAGGTGATATCTTTGATATCTAAATATTCCAGGGTTGAGTGCAGGACCAGGGAGATGGTGTCTGCTGTGGACATGTTGCAGCAGTAGGCAAACTGTAGTGGATCCAGGCAGTCTGAGAGGTTGGAATTGATTTGTGCTGTGACTAACCTTTCAAAGCACTTCATAATGATGGATGTCAGAGAAACTGGACGATAATCATTAAGGCTGTCCCACATCATCATACTCGTGGAAACATTCCTTCCAGATCATGTTTCAGACAGCACCATCACCATTCTTGGGTATGTCCTGTCCCACCAGCAGGATAGGCTTAGTAGAGGTGGTATCACCGTGGTCTGCAATTGGGAGGGAGTTTCCCTGAGTGTCCTCAATATTTTCTTTGGACACAGCTGCTAGACTGGGGCTGCTGTATCTCGGCATCAGGTCAAACATGAGCAAGGAAACCTCCTGCTGATGAGTCAGCATTCGTCTGTGTTGAAGATCACTTGGAAGAAGCACTGAAGGTCGTAAGAGTGCAAAATGCACTCTAGGTGGGGCACTTCAATGTCCACTACCAAGAGTGGCTCAGTAGTTTACCACAGATTGAGTGCTAAAGGACACAGCTGCTAGACTGGGACTGCAGGAGGTAGTGAGGGAACCAACAAGAGAGCAATATACTTGTAACCTCATGGTTCAGCTATCCCCTATTCTACCATTACCACCAAGCCAGAGGATCAACCCTGGTTCAATGAAGTGCGCAGGGCCGGGAGCAGCACCTAAGTTGTCAACCTGGCAAAACTACAACACCTGAAGACTGCCTGCATGCTAAACAGTGTAAGCAGCAATATACAACTACATGATTCCCACAACTAATGGCTCAGATCTCTGCTCTGCAATCTTTCCACATCCAGTCCTGAATGGTGGTGGACAAATAAATAACTCATTGGAGGAGAAGGCTCTACAAATATCTCATCCTCAATGATGGAGGAGCCAGCACATCAGTGCAGCAGATAAGGCTGAAGCATTCGCAGCAACCTTTAGTCAGAAGTTCTAAGTGGATGATCCGTCTCAGCCTCCTCTGAAGGTTCCCAACATCCCAGATGTTGGTCTTCAGCCAATTCAGTTCACTCCATGTGATTTCAAGAAACAGCCGAAGGCACTGAATATTGCAAAGACTACAGGCCCCGAAAATATTCCAGCAATAGTACTAAAGACTTGTGTCCCAGAACTTGTCATGCATCAGCAGTATTATCAAGTGACACTTGCTTAGCAATAACCTGCACACTGAAATGCAGTTTGGGTTCCACCAGGACCACTCAGCTCCTGACCTCATTACAGCCTTGGTTCAAACACGAATAAAGAACTAAACGTCAGAGGTGAGAGGAGAGTGATGGATCTTTACATCAAAGTAGCATTTGACTGAGTATGGCATCAAGGAGCCCTAGCAAAACTGAAGTCAATAGGAATTGAGAGAAAAACTTTCTGCTGGTAGGAGTCATGTTTGTGGTTGCTGGAGGTCAGTCATTTCAGTTCCAGGACATCACAGCAGGAGCTCCTCAGGGTAGTGTCCCAGGCTCAGCCATCTTCAGCTGCTTCATCACTGATCTTCCTTACAACAATAGGTCAGAAGTGGGGATGTTTGCTGATGATTGTTTAATACCATTTGTGACTCCTCAGATACTGAATCAATCCATGTCCAAATGTAGCAAACCAAGGACAATATCCAGACTTGGACTGACAAATAGCAAGTAACATTCGCATCATTCAAATGCCAAGCAATGACCTTCTCCGACAAGAGAAAATCTAGCCATCACCCCTTGACATTCAATGGCATTACCATCACTGAATCTCCAGCATCAACATTCTGAGGGTTAACAATGACCAGAAACTGGATTGGACTAACTATATAAATACTATGGTTACAAGAGCAGTCAGAGACTAGGAATCCTGCACTGAGTAACTCGCCTCCTGACTTCCCAAAGCCAATCCATCATCTACAAGACACAAGTCAGGGGTGTAATGGAATACCCCCCCACTTGCCTGGATGGGTGCAGCTCCAACAACACTCAAGAAACTTGACATCATCCAGGACAAAGCAGTCATTTAATTGGCACTCATTTCATAAGCATTCACTCCTTCACCACCTATATGCAGTGGCAGCTATGTGTACCAAGAACTCACCAATTCTCCATAGACAGCAGCTTCTAAACCCACAATTGCCACTGTCTAGGAGGTCAAGGGCACTAGATACATGGAAACACGACCACCTGCAAATTCCCCTCCAAGCCACACACCATCACAGCTTGGAAATATATCACCGTTCCTTCTGTCGCTGGGTCAGAATCCTGGAACTCCCTCCCTAACAGCACTGTGGATGTACCCACACTACATGGACTGCAGCAGTTTAACACCACCTTCTCAAGAGCAATTGGGGTGGGCAATAAATGCTAGACGAGCTAGTGAGGTCAAATCCCCTATGTGAATGAAAAAGATGATGACATTAGGGAGGGAATTCCAGGATTCTGACCCAGTCGGCACAGTGGCTAGCACTGCTGCCTCACAGAGCCAGGGACCTGGGTTTGATTCTGATTTGGTTGACTTTCTGTGTGGAGTTAGCATGTTCACTGCGTGCCTTTTCCTCCACATGTTCCAGTTTCCTCCCGTAGTCCAAAGACGTTCAAGTGAGGTGGATGACCATGCTAAATAGCCCCTTAGTGTCCCATGATGTGTAAATTAGAGGGATTAACGAGGTAAATACGTGGGGATCGGGATGAGGCGGGGTAAAATGCTCTGCTGGAGAGTTGGTACAAACTGGATGGGCTGAATGGCCTCTTCTGCACTGTAGGGATTCTGTGAATATTGTCAGAGTTTTGGTGACGTATAATAACTATGAATATAGTTGAAGTGTGAAAGGCATATAGCTTTGCATTTTCAGAACATCACAGGGTGGAATGAGGGGAAGCTGAACGGTTATTTTTATTCAAAATAACGTCCATTTTATTTGAGTAATAAGATTTTGGTAGGAATTCTTGCACCGGGATCCTATTATCTGGTCCTTGCTCTTGAAATCATGTCTGTGCCACCAAGCATCTACAGGACTCTCAACACCAAACTGACCTGAAAGTCACTTCAGGCATCGGATCTTGCAAGGTACTAAACCACAGGTTGGGAATGCAGATCTTAATGATTTAGTTTCTTTGGTGATGTCAAATGACAACTTAGCTCAAAGTCCATGCACAACTTGTTGGTACTTTTGATGTTGCCCCAAGGAAAGAAACCTGTAGCAACATGTCCTACATATATAAATCCATTTACAGCCTGTCAAACACACATGGGACTGCCACAGTGATTACTGAAGTCATGCAGAAAGTCATTGCGATGTGGTGCCGGGCATTCATGTAGCAGACTTAAATATGAATCAGGTTTACCTGCAGATTGTAATTTATGCAGAAGTGAGCAGTAACGATGAGTTGTTGAAATTGGTCCAATTAAGACGACTTTGAATAAGTTCACCAATTTGGCTTATTCAACCTTTTTAATAGTTGAATTCATTCCTCTGGCTTTAGTTTTATATCCTTTTCAAAAGAAGCAGATGGATAACCCATCTTGGGGTGTGGTCAGCTGATTGTTCCAGTTACACACTTTCTCAGAATATTTGGACGTTCTAACTTCTGTAACTGCTGGACATGCAGACAAATGCTAGCATGCTGATCTTCACGCCCAGTGTTGTGGGTACAAAAACTTAGTTACAGTTTGTGCAAATGAAGACCATTACTGAAAAACCGTCCTGCGCTCCAATAAGTAAACCATTACCAGAATGTCCTTTTCACACTGTGGTATGTGTGAATGATGTTAGCTGACACTTAGGCTCTAACCCTTCTGGGTCTTATCACTCCATTGCAACTATGCAATTGGAGTATTTCCAGTTGAAAACAAATGCTTAAGATGTGAATGACAAGTAGTAGATTGAGCCAGTGCAAATACCAGTTGTGAAGTTCAGTGCCTTTGGATTTATTCTTGTAATTTGTTGATAGGATTTTATACAGCTCAGATGAATTATTTGAGTGTGGTATAAATTTTAAGTTTAATATTTATTGTCACAAGTAGGCTTACATTAACACTGCAGTGAAGTTACTGTGAAAATCCCCTAGTCGCCACACTCCAGCGCCTGTTCGGGTACACTGAGGGAGAATTTAGCATGGCCAAAGCACCTAACCAGCATGTCTTTTGTGGGAGGAAACGGAAGCACCTGGAGGAAACCCACACAGAGACAGGGAGAATGTGTGAACTCCCTGCACAGACTGTGACCTAAGCTGGGAATCGAACCTGGGTCCTTGGTGCTATGAGGCAGCAGTTTTTTATGTATGATACATTAGTAATGAAAGGTGGTATATATATTCCTGATCATGCAGTACCATAACATGTGCCTTGTGCCACTTCTACTCTATCAACAGGATAGAACAACTTAAAAATGTTTACTTTCAAACCAGCACATTCAAGTACAGTCTCTGGTGTGCTAGTTAGCAGATACTATCTGCAATGACAATTGGTCGCAGAGATCAAGGCTAGATATGGGAAAGTAAGCTTTGATTTGTGATTGCTGTTTGGGAGCCCCTCTTGAAAATGCAGTATATGTATGAACAGAATTGGATGGACTCAGTTGTGACATCCGCGAACATCCTTCTGGCTTCCATTGTATGGCTCATGGTTGCAGAATGCAGATTTATGAGAGAGATTGGTGAGTAACTGTCCCCTCAGGAACCGTGCACCACTGAGAAAGAAAGTTGGAGAGGAAATAAAAATTTTCCAAACTTCGAAAAGAAATGATCAACTATATAATTTAAAGAGACCAGTGATCACTGTTCTGTGTTGTGGATTCTATAACATAGATACTCAAACTGCCATAGTACTTATACTGCACAATACATTAAAATTTGGGGTAGAGAATTGTTATCTATACGAACAAATAATTTGCATAAAATATGGAAAGTTTATGTGCCTAGATGTGATTATGCATTAGACCCATTTAATTGATCTTTTTGTCATCGTATTTCCTTTCTTGTATTGAGTTATTTGCAAAATATGTTGTAATATCAACAGATCTTAAAAGATTTTCATGTAATTAAGGTTCAAAATGAGGAAAGTTATTGCTGTGGTATTTCAGTAAAAGGATTGAATATTTTGGGCATTGTGTTCTGGATTAGCTAACTCACTGTATAGATATGATTATTGCACTTGCATTCTTTGGGCCTCTATGAAGCAAACATGAGGAGGAAATTGCAGTTGTATTAAATGAGGTAAGATTATATTACATGAGGTGGAAGCTGCTTTTCATATTAACTAAGATTGCTGCAAAGAAAACTGTAACGATTTTTCTCTTTATTCATTCGTTGGACATGGGCGATGCTGGCCAGCATTTATTGCCTAGCTCTAATTGCCCTGGAGTGTGTTTGAGAGTCAGCCACATTGCTGTGGCTCTGCAGTCACATATAGACCAGATAAGGATGACAGCTATCCTTCCCTAAAGGACATTCGCGAATCAGATGGGTTTTTCCGACCATCAAAAATAGCTTTGTGGTCATCAGTAAATGCTTAACTCCAGATTTTTTTTATTGAATTCAAATTCCACCAGCTGCCGTGGCAGCATTTAAACCCGAGTCCCCAGAACATAAACTGAGTTTCTGGATTAATAGTCTAGCTCTAACACCATTAAGCCTCCCTAGGAAGTTTGACTGGAAAGGAGCATAGTTTATCACAGATACAGAGTAAAACACCACCGTGGTGTACACACACTAGTCCCTGCCTGGGAGTACAATTCAGCAGGCCCATCCTGGGTCTGCCTCTTAAAAGACTCAGGTAGTGAGTTCCAGCAGGGCAGGCCACTGCCTGTTACCAAGGGAACTCATACTCAACGGACCCTACAAGGAGATCAATCAGTGATTCCCCATGGACCTCTTGGGGGGTTATCACAAAAGCAAACAATGCTCTTATCTCTGTAAACCTCTTGTGAAATATTTCTGCAGAATCGTAATAAAAGTTACAGAATTTATTGAAGTATAAGAACATAAATTCTTGAATTTATTTGAAGATCTGAGAAAGCAGCATATATTCCTGTAATATTTGCTTTGGTTTTGTAATTGTCACTTTTTAGCTGGCCATTTAATGGGTAAATGAGTGACCAAGAGCCACCAAGGCATTTTTTAGTGCCACATTTTCCTGTGTGTGCACGTGCATAGGTGTAGATGGGGGAGACACCACAGAGTTATTCCAATTATTTCTTGGGAAAGCAAAAGTTAATCATGTGGTGATTTCCTTTCAAACATTCTACAGCTGTTACTTATATAGCTATATAACGCAATAAAATACCTCAAGATGCTGTGGAGTGGTGGTGGGGGCGCTAGGTGTGCTGAGGCTTGTGAGATGTCATATACAGACCATCAGGTATTCAAGAAATTCAAATGACTTGTTCGTCCACCCAGGCATTTTATTGTCTGACCTTCTGAGGGGGTAATATCATTTGATATTGTGTGTCTCCTTTTATATCAAACCAGCACACCTATTTTGGGACCAGTCTCATGGCTGCAGTTCTCAGTTTAGCTGCCCTTCAGTGCATGACCATTGGCTTTGTTTGGGGCATTCCCATGTCACCATTTGAAACCGGTGTTAAGATGTTGCTGGAAAGGATTGAATATTCTGAGCAGTGTGTTGTGGATTAGTTATATCACTCTGTCAATATGGCTCTTGCACTTGCAGTCTTTGGGCTTCTATGAGGTAAACTTGAGCGCATCCAAAACTTGTTATCTGTATCTTACATTCACTGACTTACATTGACTCCTTTTCTTGCATTCTCTTGCAGTCTGGCATGATCTTTGGTGCTCCTCCTATTCTGACACCCCCAATTTTCATTGCACCATTGATGGCTGTGCTTTCAGCTGACAAGGGCATAAGCTTTGTAATTCTTTCCCTAAACCTTCCTGTTATTCCACCTCTAGCTGTTTCTTTTTAGCTCTCGTATGTCCATGGTCAGTATCAAATTTTGGTTGAAAATCTCTCCTTTGATGCACCCAAGATACATGTTGTATTTAATCTGTAAATAATTCTGACATGGCATTAGCTTGTACCTGTTGGTCTATGCGTTATTTTGTGCTTTTTGAGAGCATGGTGAACCTAAGTATCGTGCGTACAATATCCTCCAGTGAATTAGGCTTTAATTGTTAGACTTCAACATGCTGACCGATGAACAACACTGTCTTAAGATGCAGATTTTGTGTCTTATGAGATTCTCTTTTGCTAATGGAAGCAACCTGGCTGTTAAAATAAGACTCGGGTGTTTGGTTTAAAAGCCTAACTTTTAACATCTGTATCCAGCTGTTTTTTCTGGTGCAGTTTTGCGCGGTTTCTAAATTTACTCCATCAATGTTGCTTGGTGGCAGCAGAGAGCAGGCACTGTATTTTAATACAAAAGAAAGAACACAAAAGTAAATCTAACATTGCCAAGTTAGTGACAAAAGATGAGGCAAAAAATTGCAGACCCGTGCAAGGGTGATCAAAGTAAGAAGGCTTAATTATTACCAAATGGCTGATTCTTTCATATCAGGTTATTTATTTTCTTTGATTTAATCAAACAACAGTTGATATTTATATTGTGCCTTTAACGTAATAAAACATCCTAAGGTGCTTCATAGGGACAGTATGAACAGAGCATGGCACCAAGCCCACAAGACAATATTAATCCAGGAGGAGGAAGCGGTGACATAGTGGTATTGTCACTGGACTAGTAATCCAGAGATCCAGCATAATGTTCTTGTGAATCGGGTTCGAGTCCTGCCATTGCAGATGTGAAATTTGAATTCAGTAAAAAACACCTGGAGTTAAAACTCTGGCGATGACCATTAACCCATTGCTAATTGTTGTTAAAAACTCACTTGGTTCACTAATGTCCTTTTGGGAAGGAAGCCTGGCCTGGTCTACATGTGACTCCAGACCCACAGCAGTTTGCTTGGCCATTGATTGGCCTAGCAAGCCACTCAGTCCAAGGGCTGGGCAATAAATTAGGGATGGGCAGTAAGTGCTGGCCCAGTGAGCAAAGCCCACATCCCATGTAAGATGTTTTAAGGGGTGTCTTAAAGGAGGAAGAGGAGATGAAGAGATGAGGTGGATAAATCAGGAATGTCCAATGGTCCAAAATTAGAGGAGCAGCATCACAGGAAGTCCATTGCTGGCAGTCTTCTGATTTACAACACAATTGGTTCCTGATAGCCACAGTGTAATTTGAAATGTTGTAAGTCAAAACCAATTTTCCACATGGTAGTGATGGTATGAATGGGGACGAGATTCCTGAATCAAGACTAGGAATCACTCATGGAGTGCCTGCCATAAAATGCTCTCAGATCTTGCCCTGTCAAGTTGCCAAGCCGGCCGTTGGCGTCTGTTTGTTTCTGTACAGGTTTCTCAGTTAGTGTGGGGAATATAATGAAGCCATTACTATCAGTTGTCTGAGTGCATATTAAATCCTGTACAACAAAAGCACATAAAGACAGTAAAATCACAACAGTTGCATCAAAAATTTAACAGAATGAAGTACTCATGTCCAACCTAATGAGGATGGTTTGACCTGTCCAGTCATACAGATAGGCAGCATAGAATGTCAGTTTGCATGTATTGTTCATGCTGGCGTGGTGTCATAAAGTTGAAACCAGGGTTGTAAAGTCGAAACGGAGTGCCGGTTTATAAATATTGTAAGTGTTGTTCATTCTAACCTGAATGTCAGAGTCGAGGACTGCCTGTATTTGCTTTGAAACTTCGAAGCAGGCTCTGGAGTAAGAAACTTCATAGTATTTGGGTGAAGTTGAAAATGAATGCCAACATTATAGCAATCAAATTATTTCAACCAAAATCATACTCCCCAGAGATTGGGGAAGTGATCTTTAATGGTCAGAGAGGCGCCTGCCACTGCATGAAAATCTTCCCCCACATGTCTCCCTTAAACCTTCCCCGCCCTCACCTTGAACCTGTGCACCCAATTGATGAGACTTGATCGAAATTCAATCATTAACTGCTGGGAACTGCTGTGATTTTGTAGAGTAATAATCTGTCACTGCTAATTTTAACAGCCGTTTGCAATAATTTTTTTTCTCTCCTCACAGATATGGGTTAATTTTTCCCAAGAAGGCAAAGAATACTGTGGCATTGTCGAAACACTCTATTTTCGATGATTCAGATGACGAGGTAAGTTAGATGATTTGTACAGATGATGTCACGTTACCTATTGATTGACCCGCTACATGATGCATCATGTTCAAATCATTACAAACTAAACAAAGTTGTTGAAATATTGCTGTTTCTGAGCTTGGAATCATGAGTATTAATTTTGGAGATTGTTGTGAAAAAGTGAGAGCATTTGGACATTTGTAGACGTCCTTTGCAGCTTGTGCTTAGAAGGAAAGGCAGCAGTCATTTTCCTGCAGTTAATCCTGATGGGTTTGCGGGAAGTGGTCTTATCATCCCTCAGCAACTTTGAATCAAGACATCAGCACATAATAATATTTTAGCATCATTAAAGAGGTACCGTAGTAGCAAAGCAGACATTTCTTAGTACATATGCTAATTCAGAGAAAGTAGCAAATTCAGCTTTTCAGTGTGGTGTTTAAAAGGTAAGAAAATAATGGACTAAAATCGACATTGGGTCCAGATCAGGTTACACGTTGATTTTAAAATTCTCATTTTTCTTTTTCTAAATCCCTCCACGACCCTCCCTTTCCTGTAATCACTATAATCTGTAATCTCCTCTCGCCCCAAAACCTGCCAAGATATCTGCACTCTACTAATTCTGACTTCTTGAGGACTTCCAATTTTAATCACACTGCCATTAGAATTATAGAATTCCTACAGTGAAGAAGGAAGCCAGCCGGCCCATCGAGTCTGCACCAACTCTCTGACAGAGCATCTTACCCAGGCCCCACTGTCCTACCTTATCCCTGTAACCCTGCGCATTTACCATGGCATTTACCATTGGACACTTGAGGGGGAATTTTAGCACAGCCAATCCACTTAACTTGCACAGCTTTGGATTGTGGGAGGAAACCCACACAGAGTCGGGGAGAATGTGCAAACTCCATAGTCACCCAAGGCTGGAAACAAACCCAGGTCCCTGGCGCTGCGAGGCAGCAGTGCTAACCATTGTGCCACCGTGCAGCCCTTATTGGTGGCCATGTCTTCAGTTGCCTAGGTCCCAAGCCCTGAATTCCCTTCCTGAAACACTTTGCCTCTTTTTTTTTCCTACTTTCAGTTTCCTTGAAACCTATATCATTTACCAAGCTTTTGGTTATCTGGCCTAATACTTTCTTATATGGGTCAGTGTCTAATTTTGCTTCATGACCCTCCTGTACAGGCAACACCTTGACACATTTTATAAAGTTAAAAGCGTAATATAAATATCATTTGTTTGGAAAGGACTTTTGAAATTGTGTGTAACCTATTCTTCAGCAAGCTTCTCACAGCCATTGAAACCATAAATAAATTGATTAACATTATTCCTGCCAGTTGGTTCTGGTTTTGTCTACATACTCTACTTATTCTACTTATTCCTTCTGTTCTTGCTGAGGGACAATGTTGTGGGCTCCAGGGATATATCTTTTTTCCACTCTGAGTGCTGAGGCCACTTGCAGAATCAACACTGTCAAAACAATGATGTCCTTTTTGGCTGTGGCTCAGCTAATCTTTGGCTGGATTTATTGTATAAGCACATTGACCATCACCCCAAACAAATATTTCATCTAAACTTTTATTTTAAAAAAAAGTATCCAATCTCTCTCAGTAATAATATAATCTTTTAAGACTTCAATTAGCCCCCTTTAATTGGTGCCATAATTTCTATAAAATGGTAGATTATTTAGAATTAATAAAATGGTGATAACATTTAAACTTGGAATCATAGAATCCTTATAGTGCTGAAGAGGCCATTCCTGCCCATCGAACCTGCATCAACTCTCTCTAAAAAGAATATCTTATTCAGACCCTCTCCCCAGCCCTACCCCACACATTTCTCATGGCTATTTTAACCTAACCTACAGTTCTTGGGAAACTAAGGGGCAATTTGGCATCGCTAAATCATCTAACCTGCACATCTTTGGACTGTGGGAGGAAACCCACACAGATGCGGGGAGAACGTGCTGACTCCATGCAGAGAGTCACCCAAGGTGGGCCCTTGAGCCTGTGAGGCAGCAGTGCTAACCACTGTGCCGCCCTTCCTGCATCCTTACCGATTTTTCTATTCCCTTTTCTAAATAAACATGCAGTCAAGCAAGGGTTAGCGGAGCAAGAGGAGGCCATTTAATACATGGTCTTCAAAATCCTTATGTGGATATGTCAGCGTTGGACTGGGGTAAACAGGTGAAGAAGAGGGAAACCTCGAAAGCTAGTGAGTTTACTATCAAATAAATCGGTTGGACTTAAACCTGGTGTTGTCAGACTTTTTACTGTGTTCAAAATCCTTTCCAACCTTTTTCAATAACAATCCAATACAAAGTGGGAAAAATAGCATTTCATAAATAAGCTAAACCAAATATTTGCTACTGTTAACATTTTTCTATAGAACTGTTTACTTCTCATTGGAGCCAAGTCCTAGCATTTGGAAAAGCATTATTGAATCAATTTCAACAAGCAAACTAATAATTTGTATGCAAGCATAATAAGAAAAAATCTTTTTATTGTGATGAATCTTGAAGCAGACCAAAGTACCCGAAAAAGCAATAAAGTGTTGCCTTTGTTTTGATTGTATCTCGAGGAGATAAGATGTGTATTTTTCCGGCAAAAATAATTTCATTAGTTTAGTAATAATTTGTGAATGATGTAGATAAGTAAGATCATAGCAGGTAGGGAATTTCATTTCCTGTGAGGTATGAAGCCCCTTGTCAGTTTTGCTATTCAAAGCTGGCTCTAAGTGTTCAGCAGAAACTTCACTGTACGCTTTGCTGTGGGGGAAGGAAATGAAAGGGAGGATTGAAGATGAAATAGATTTAGTGTAAAATTTGAACACCAGGTATTAAACTTTAAAAAACACAATTTGTATTGTGCCGGGGAATGGCAGTGGAATATTCTGCATTACAACATGCGGCAGAGGATTCATGATAAACATGGCTGAAACTGCAGAGAATTACATATGGTATTCTTCCCAACTCTCTGTCTCATTTCTGTCTCCCATCTCTCTGTCTGACTCTCTCTGTGTCTCTCTGTCTGTCTGTCTCTCTCTCTCTCTCTCTCTCTCTCTGTGTCTCTCTCTCTCTCTCTATCCCTCTTTCGCCTTTCTCTCTCTCTCTTTGACTCTCTTGTGTCTGTCTTTCTCACTCTGCCTTTCTCTCTCTCTCTGCCTTTCTCTCTCTCTCTCTGCCTTTCTCTCTCTCTCTCTGCCTTTCTCTCTCTCTCTCTGCCTTTCTCTCTCTCTCTCTCTCTGCCTTTTTTCTCTGTCTCTCTCTCTGCCTTTTTTCTCTGTCTCTCTCTCTCTCCCTGTGTGTGTCTCCCTCCCTGTGTGTGTCTCCCTCCCTGTGTGTGTCTCCCTCCCTGTGTGTGTCTCCCTCCCTGTGTGTGTGTGTCTCTCTCTCTCTCTCTGTCTCTCTCTCTATCCCTCTTTCTGTGTCTCTGTCTTTCTCTCTCTCTCTTTGTCTTTTTCTCTCTCCTTTGTCTCTCCCTTTCTCTCTCGCTTTGTCTCTCCCTCTCTCTCTCACGTTGTGTGCCTCTGTCTTTAGATGTGTAATATGTATATTTGCTGTTTTTCAAAATAAATCCTTCAATGTGCTAGTCAGCCTCTGGCTCCTTTGCTATCTTGTATTTTTGTTTTAAGAACCTTTGACAAGTGGAGTATCAGTATTTTTCCAGATGGGTGAAGTGAAAAGCTCTCTATTATTATAACAATATTAAAAAAAAACTTAGATTACCAGTGCTTCGAAGCAGAACATTTAATAAAGGTTTGATTATATCTCACAGGCATCTAGCAAAACAGGAAATATCTGTCAGTCACTGGGTTTGGGAAATGATTGTAATAAATTGCTGATGTGGTTGAACTTACATTTTTACTTTTTTTGCTATCCTTATTAAAAGGGCAAAGTGAATTGTAGAATTTATTCTGAGCTTTAGCTTTAAACACATGGTTGATTGCTTTCTTCATTATTTTCTGCAGTAAATTGCTTACTAATTTCCTCATTATTCCCTGAACTATTATTTTCTCTTAAAAAAAATTGATCCTGACTTCTGTTCTTGCTGAGATACAATTTTGTGGGCTCTAGTACCAGTTGGCACTCCTCCCTTACAGCGCCAGGGACCTGGATTCAATTCCTGACTTGGGTCACTGTCTGTGCGGAGCCTGCACGTTCTCCCCATGTCTGCCAGGTACTCCGCTTTCCTCCCACAGTCTGAAAGACATGCTGGTTAGGTGCATTGGCCATGCTAAATTCTTCCACAGTGTACCCGAACGGGTGCTGGAGTGTGGCAACAGCAGATTTTCACAGTAACTTCATTGCAGTGTTACTGTAAGCCTACTTGTGCCACTAATAAGTAAACTTTAAACTTAGACTATATTTGAAATAATAACGCACAGTTAAGCACCACTTCAGCTCATGGGGCTTGAAGTGAAGTTAGCTTATAGACATTCTGTATGAGCCTCAAGCATGTGTATACTGTATTATATGAGTGACTGCTCAGTACCTGGAGCCAACAGCACAGTACAGTGTTCAGTGTAAGCTGCTGTGGGGTTTCACAAAACTGTCATTGGTTTGCTTTAGTGGAACAGTTATTGCAAAGCACGTGTTAGAAGCCCATTGGAGTTTGTTAGGAAATAGATATAGATTTAAGTTTTTTAAAATTATGTGTTGGAAAGTGCAGTTTCAGTTTTGAGATTCTGTGAAATGTAGCAGAGAGGTCTCTAAGTACTGTTTATAGGCATTTTTAATAAGGTGTTACCCACTCTAGAAGTGAAAGGCTGTGTTACTAGGTAGTTCAGGGAAGTTTAAAAAAATGCATGTTGACAAGAACTGTGCTGCTGCTTAGTTACAGGAGACCAGAGAGTCTCAGAGGGACACAAGGTGGCCTTGAAGAAAGCACCATTCCACAAAAAGTGCCCGAATGGTCAGGGAAGGAAAGGGACAGGTGGAAAGTCCCAAGGGAGTAGGGCAGGAAGTTCCCTGGACAGCAGCTAAGTCAAGGAACAAGGACAGGGATCGAAAATGGCTCCTGTTCAGTGATGTTACAGTTGGGAATAGAGCGGAACACTCAGAAATGGAAAGTAAAATGCAAGAGTCAGACTGAAAGCAAAATAGGCTTACAGAAAGCCAGAAAATACGAAGAGATGGCCATATGTGGGTGATTGACAATTACGAGGCAGTGGTGTTCTGTTGGCACAGCTGAGTTATGAGAGAGTGTGTGGAAGGTGAAGCTTGAATGCATGTGAATCCAGTTTCCATGTGACCAGTTGGCTCTCGGCATGGCGAGCAGCAGGTGGAAGTTGAAAGATCCTGGAAGTTGTTTGGGTGGTCACTATCACTTGGTTCCAGAGTGTGGTATGATTGACCACAGTTTGCCTATTAATACCTGGGCGGTATATTTATTGTGAACATTAGCACATAAGATAGAATAAATCCTTACAAGTCTGTATATGTCTGCAAACGTATACTTGTGGATGAAAGAATAGTTTGCTGTAGTTCACTCACTGCTGGAGTTCCTCTGGGGCCCAACTATCTTCAGCTGCTTTATCAATGTTTTTCCTTCCGTCATAAAGTCAGAAATGGGGATGTTTGCTGATGACTGCACAATGTTCAGCACCGTTTGTGACTCCTCAGATACTATAGAAGTCCATGTCCAAATGCAGCTAGACCTGGACACCCAGAGGAAATCCCTGCAAACACGGGAAGAACATGCAGACTCTGGACAGACAGACCCAAGCTGGGAATCAGACCCAGGTTCCTGGCACTGTGAGACAGCAGTGCTAACCACTGTCACCATGCAGCTTGGAGCATCTCTCCCATCTTTACAATCCTGAAATGACTCATGGTGTGACCAGGTCAGATATAGATTCTGGTGGACCAAGGGCTGATAAAATAGCATTCATATTCCTGGCAAGGTTATCAGTGCAAATTAAGTTGCCCTTTGACCATTTGTACATCTATTGCCTGTTCCCAATGATTGTGACGTGCTGTGGTATAAGTCATGGAGAGTGGGCCACCCCAATATGTGTTTAGCAGTATGAAGATTTAGTAATATTGCATCCTGGAAAAATTGAATCTACATTCAATTAATTTTTAGTAAACTGGTTCTCCTTTTTAAGTTGCATACCTTTTTGAAGCATGCTGTACAAGTGATTTGGTAAATCACTGTTACACAATTTTGATGGATAGCACATTTAAAATTGATGCACTTCACATCATAGCCCAGAACAAAATACAAAGCTGCAATGTTAGTGTACAAATGCTCAATGTATTCGTAAGAAGCTAATGTTTTTAAGAGGCATTTATCAGTTCTAATAATTTCTTACTAACATTTCAAGCATTATGTTAATGTCATGCAGCACAATGCTTGGACTCCTGTTTCTGTGTCTAATGGCTATCACTTAGTTCTATAACACATTTTTAATTTGAATATTGATGTGTCTCCATTGGATAGATTAATGTCCATTTTTTTAAAATGTTGCTTCGTCATTAATCTTAAGACAAATTATTCCACATAATAAGTTTGAGTTGATGCTTTGATTCTCTGCTTGCAGACCTCAGTCAATGAGAGCCTTCAGAAGGAGTCGCAAAAGAAAAAAATGATGAAGCAGGTATGTTTCTGTTTAAACTTTTCAAGCTGTCATTTTTAACTTACAAGAAAATAACACATCCACATTCACTTCAATTGAATCCAGCCAGGATGAATTCAAATTATTTCAGTAAATACCACAGTGAAACCTCAACATGACTGGTGTATAATTATTGCAGAAAGTCAAATATTATGCAAGGAAATGTTTTCTTGAGTTTCATGTGCGGTTATATTGAATGTTCCAGTCTCCTCAGCTGAGAAGATGTAACATGAAGAGAAATACTCCAGAATAAAAGAGAAATAAAAAACATGTTAACCCATATTTGAATCTGCAGCTGTTTGTAGGAATTTACTTACACAATTCAGTTGGCTCTGTACTGCACCCACATTCATTTGAGAAATGGAGCAGTCAAATGATCTTTTCTTTAAAGTGCTACTTGTGAAATCTGCCAACAGGTTCCCTATCACTGACTACTGCCAGCCTATCTTCACTGGTTAATATATACATTGGGATTTCTACTGTCGCCCACGCTATAAGATTGGCCTTATCGGCAACTGTGTAAATACAGTCTGAGCCACTTGATCACTGTGCAAGCTTGACACTGAAATAGGGCGCATCAAAGCACTCAAATGGCTACACTGCTCGCTGTATATCACACAGCAGCCTATGGCTGCCACTTGCGGTCCTGAAAAGTGCTCAGTCTATCTTCTCGGATTGCCCTGGAAAAATAAAGTGTCTCAAAAGTTTAAGCAACAGGCGAAGCTAGCTGTTTCATACTGCTACTATGCAGTAGCAACACAAGTAGTATTTGCCACTAGCAGGATGCTGCTATCAAACCAAAGAGATGTTTTGCCAAACACGTAATTGAGTAATGCAGTATGTGAATTTCAGTGCCAGTGTGATGCCAGACATCTCAGCCATACATGCCAATGACTAAGGGGTCGTACCAAACAACATATTTCTTTGACTACTTGCAACAGGTAAAGTGTTGACTGTCCCAACCAGCCTGTGCTGGCAAAACTGAAAACATTAGATATGATTCTGCGATTGGACAGCACTTGCTCAGCAATCCTGATTGTGCTAAGAATTACACCTAGTGGCTCACTAATCTGTGCTAGAAGTTACATATATTCACATATATGGCCTTGTCCTTTTCAGACAGAGCATATCCATGCATTGCACCTTTCAACTAAACAAAAGCTCAGGTAACAGCCATTCCCTGGTTCGTTCCCCAATGCCTTGACCAATCAAGAGCCAACCTGCGTGGTTTGAATTGAAACAAAGGCTTGGTGATTAAGTGTTCACTGATGCATTCTCCATGGTAATGCTTCTACCAATCAAAGCCCACTTGCTAACTAACCAAGTATAAATTGTTGCTCCCTTTACAATTGGTATTCTTGTGAATCTGTACTGATGAGTTCAAGACAAAAAAGTTTGACAGTGAACCTTTTTTCAGCAATACTCAAGTTCTGTGCTACTAACAAATAGTTTGATATTTAGATAGATGACTTGAAATGTCTCATTGAAGTATTAAGATAAATCACAACGTGGCCTCAATGGATTTAACATATTTGCTGAAGTTACATCACATGGCTATGCCCACTAACACTAAATATTTTTGATTTAGACACCTATTTATGATTGAAAACTGGATTTGTATTTTAAGTGACCAAGTATGGCTTACTGGGAACTCTCTTCCCACTATTCAGAACCTGAGCACACATTTTGCCATTCTATATCAAGCACGTTTACAAATAAAATCTTAGTTCAACTTTTTCAAGATATCCTGTATGAAGATTGCTGAAGATTGAGTTACCATCAGTATTGACTAATGAGGGAAAAAAAGATGAGGCCTTCAATCAGTAGATCTGGAGGGAAAGTCCAGTTGCAACTGGACATTAAATATTTGACCTGTGTGGGACACGCTGATTTGATTCAGTCATTTCAGATGATCAGAGTACATGTACTGTGGACATCCATAAAAATGGTTTTGCCTGTGTGGTGCCTTCTATGTTCATTATTTCCCAATTTATTGCATGGATAACTAGTCCAACAAGTGATTCTGTCATTGCTAAACAAAGAAGGGAATAACTTCTTTATATAATGCCTTATCATTCATAACATCTCAAAACTATTTCCATCAAATGAGTTACTTTAAGGAGTCAAATGCTACAATTACCTGAAGTTGCATTTTTATAACATCTTTCACAACTCCAAGTTATGGAGGATTTTGCAGCCGGCAAATTACATTTTGAGTTTTAGGGTTTTTTTGTAGACGTGTCAATCATAACAGGCGGTGGTGGTTTAAATATGAATTTTGGCTAGGATGTCAGACAAACATATTTTTTATATCACTAAGATTTCTTAATATCCAATTGAACCATCAGAATGGTCTCTTGGATTAATGCCTAAACTTACCCAAAGAACTATCCATTTGTTCAGTAACAAATTTTGATTTCTGGTGCATTATCCTGCCTTACACAACTCAATTGGCTCCATCCTGCCTTATCCAACACAGTTGACTACATCATTCTTTCCCAATAACCTTACTCTATTTCCAGCTTGTTTGGGCTGCTGGATCTGACTTCATTCTTTACTAAGTTATTTCATGGCTTTCCCCTCCCTATTTGTGTTGTCATGCAAGTGTCTCTTTTTCTAGACTCGCCCTCTTCTCTCTCTCTCGCCCTCTTCTCTCTCTCTCTCACCCTCTTCTCTCTTTCTCTCTCTCACCCTCTTCTCTCTTTCTCTCTCTCACCCTCTTCTCTCTTTCTCTCTCTCGCCCTCTTCTCTCTCTCTCTCTCTCTCTCTCGCCCTCTTCTCTCTCTCTCTCTCGCCCTCTTCTCTCTCTCTCTCTCGCCCTCTTCTCTCTCTCTCTCTCGCCCTCTTCTCTCTCTCTCTCTCTCGCCCTCTTCTCTCTCTCTCTCTCGCCCTCTTCTCTCTTTCTCTCTCTCGCCCTCTTCTCTCTTTCTCTCTCTCACCCTCTTCTCTCTTTCTCTCTCTCGCCCTCTTCTCTCTCTCTCTCTCTCTCTCGCCCTCTTCTCTCTCTCTCTCTCGCCCTCTTCTCTCTCTCTCTCGCCCTCTTCTCTCTCTCTCTCTCTCTCTCTCTCGCCCTCTTCTCTCTCTCTCTCTCTCTCTCTCTCGCCCTCTTCTCTCTCTCTCTCTCTCTCTCTCGCCCTCTTCTCTCTCTCTCTCTCTCGCCCTCTTCTCTCTCTCTCTCTCGCCCTCTTCTCTCTCTCTCTCGCCCTCTTCTCTCTCTCTCTCTCTCTCGCCCTCTTCTCTCTCTCTCTCTCTCTCGCCCTCTTCTCTCTCTCTCTCTCGCCCTCTTCTCTCTCTCTCTCTCGCCCTCTTCTCTCTCTCTCTCTCGCCCTCTTCTCTTTCTCTCTCTCGCCCTCTTCTCTCTCTCGCCCTCTTCTCTCTCTCTCTCTCTCTCGCCCTCTTCTCTCTCTCTCTCTCGCCCTCTTCTCTTTCTCTCTCTCTCGCCCTCTTCTCTCTCTCTCTCTCGCCCTCTTCTCTCTCTCTCTCGCCCTCTTCTCTCTCTCTCTCTCTCTCGCCCTCTTCTCTCTCTCTCTCTCTCGCCCTCTTCTCTCTCTCTCTCTCTCGCCCTCTTCTCTCTCTCTCTCTCTCGCCCTCTTCTCTTTCTCTCTCTCTCGCCCTCTTCTCTTTCTCTCTCTCGCCCTCTTCTCTCTTTCTCTCTCTCGCCCTCTTCTCTCTCTCTCTCTCGCCCTCTTCTCTCTCTCTCTCTCGCCCTCTTCTCTCTTTCTCTCTCTCGCCCTCTTCTCTCTCTCTCTCTCTCTCTCTCTCTCTCTCTCTCGCCCTCTTCTCTCTTTCTCTCTCTTGCCCTCTTCTCTCTCTCTCTCTCTGCCCTCTTCTCTCTTTCTCTCTCTCGCCCTCTTCTCTTTCTCTCTCTCGCCCTCTTCTCTCTTTCTCTCTCTCGCCCTCTTCTCTCTTTCTCTCTCTCGCCCTCTTCTCTCTCTCTCTCTCTCTCGCCCTCCTCTCTCTCGCCCTCTTCTCTCTCTCGCCCTCCTCTCCCCTTCAAACATGTTAACGTTTTCTTTGGTTCTGTGTTCATCTTTTGGGTGATGTCTCTCAATTGCTTTGTACTATTTCTGCATTTATGTAATGTAAATACTTGTAGTACTGGTTAAGTTTTACACTTTTTCTGTTGTATGAAAGAAGTTGCCACTTACAATTAACTGCTAGATCCCAAATTTTGAGCGTTTGATCAATATCTGGTAAATGTTTGTGTGTTAGACTAAGTTGGAAATACAGAAGGCACTGGAGGAAGATGCCACAGTCTATGAATATGACAGTGTTTATGACGACCTGCAACAGAAAAAATTGGAGAGCAGCACAAAGTTATTGTCTGGCACAAATAAACAGGTAAATGTGCTAATTGTGAAATAATCTTTTTGTCAGCTGAGCTGCCCTCCTTTTATTTAAATAAAAAATCCTATCCCTTGCTCAATGCCCCACTCCCTTTTGTTGAGACTTTTCATGCCAGTGGCCATCTCCGGTACAGGAACAAACACTATGAATAACATATCAGATGATGCAGCAAATTAAATTGCAGTGCTGCACGCTCTCATTTTATCCTGCTGAGTGTTCTAGTGTTTGAAACTGAAATCCAAATAAAGAAGGTGCTGAATGTCTGAAATAAAAACAGAAAATATTGGAAATGTGCAGCAAGAAGAAGTCTCACAACATCAGGTTAAAGTCCAACAAGTTTATTTGGTAGCAAAATCCACTTGCTTTCTGAGCACTGTCCCGTCATCAGGTAAGGAGCAGCGCCCCGAAAGCTAGTGGATTTTGCTACCAAATAAACCTGTTGGACTTTAACCTGGTGTTGTGAGACTTCTTACTGTGTTTACCCCAGTCTAACGTCAGCATCTCCACACCACAAAATGCAGCATATCAGGCAACATCTGTGGAGAGGGAAACAAAGTTAATGGGTTGGATTCTGTTGGGCCGACAGGGGTCTCACCCACTGGTTGGAGCACCGGTGGAAAACCCCACAGTTAGATGGGGGAGGCCTGACAGAATTAAATGCCCTTCTGGCACTTTAAGGGGCCACTATCTACGTTTGCCATTTGGGCCCATCGAGCCTGCACCAACAACAATCCCACCCAGGCCCTATTCCCATAACCTCACGTTTTTATGCTGCTAATCCCTCTGACACGAAGGGGCAATTTCAGTATGGCCAATCAACCTAACCCGCACATCTTTGGACTGTGGGAGGAAAACCGGAGCACCTGGAGGAAACTCACGCAGACATGGGAGAATGTGCAAACTCCACACAGCCAGTGACCTGAAGCTGGAATCAAACCCAGGTCCTGGCACTGTGAGGCAGCAATGCCAATCACTGTGCCACCATGCCATCTACATAGAAGTTATCGATCTAAAGCATTAACTCTGTGTTCTCTTCACAAATTCTTTTGACATGCTGTGTATTTCCAGCACCCCTATCACCTAATGTTTGCTCCTGGAGCTGAAGGCTTGAGGATTGCCTGTATATGAACCCGTATCCCAGCGTGCCACTAAACTGTTGTGCTACCAGGCAGATTATTAATTTCTAATCAAAAGCATTTTGCAAATATTTTTAATTGATGAATAATTGAATATTTATTATTATTTAGAGTGTGCATAGTCACAGCCAAACAATAGCTTTGTCAGTGGCTGGATAGAGATCTTTAAACCCATTGCACCATTGAACCATTGAATCCCTACAGTGCAGAAAGAGGCCAATCAACCATCAAGTCTGCACTGACTCTCTGAAAGAGCACCCCACTAAAGCCCTCTCCCTGTAACACTGCACATTTAGAGTTAAATGTGGCTAATCCACCTAACCTACACATTTTTGGCCACGTAAAATTGCCCATTAGTGTTCAATCAGTCTAACCTGCACATCTTTTCCCTGTGGGAGGAAACCAGACTCCCGAAGGAAACCCATGCTGATGTGGGGAAAACTCCACACACGGTCGCCCAAGGCTGGAATTGAACCCGGGTCCCTGGTGCTGTGAGGCAGCAGTGTTGACCAATCTGCCACCGTGCCATCCTTTCAAGTTTAGTTAGTGCATGCTCCTCGATGATGTGAGCCATTGTTTGGACTGCACCGCAGCTGTAATCGATCTTAACCCCACTGATGTCAGGTGGTTGCACAGAGGCCTTGGTTTAAAAGAACCCACAGTTACCAAGGGAGATCAAAGCTGACTAGATGAGCAATGGGCTGTAAATAAGAGCGTCATTTATGATGATGTTTTTTCCCACCATAGGTCCTTACCTGTTCCTCCTTGACATGGTGGCTTTAATCACGTGGGGTGGCATGAGGGCTGATGAATGATAGACTGGAAGCCCACACAAGCTTTCATAATAAAGAGGTGTTTTAAATATGGAATATGTTAGAAATAAAAAAGGTTGAATAGTGACTAAAGCTTCTGGTATATTACAATTATTTGATAATTATTTAATTTTGGGTGTTCATAAAGATAGACATTACTCATAGAAAAATGACAATGCAAATATATTTATTAAGGTATGAAATTTTTATTACTCCCCAAAGATGTTCCTTTCATAGCTAATGAGTTTTTTTAAGCACTTGAAATTTGTATTCAAATTGAAGCTTGTTTATTAATAGTTTAACAGATCCTTTTTTCCTTTTTGTCCATTCACTCAATTAAAATAAATGTTATTTTTGCATAATTGACCTTTAAAATAATCTTAAAGCATTTGGCTGAGATTTTTCTATTGTAATGTCAATGCTGACCCATCTAAAATTAATGGGGTACAACCAACAGTCTAAAGTCTATAGGTTTATAGGATGCCTAAAAGCAAAAGAGAAATAACATGCTCTCAAACCTGAGTGAGAAAATGGACATTTTCTGGGTAATAATTTCAAACATTTCTGCAGTCTGCAGAAGCAACAAGATTTTGGGGAAATTATTCTTGAATTTGTCAGTGATAAAAGATCATGCTGGAGACTATTAACTGTATTCATATAAAGATCATAATTGGGGTAATTTAGCAAGGATGCAGTCACGGGTCACAAATCTTTACTTTGAGTATTATCCTTTCCATAAGAATATCCATTATAGAATGTAAGAGATAATGTAATCTGAAATGGGGACCTCTTCCACTTGCCTATCTTTTCACAGTAGGAAGAAATGTCAGAGTCCTTCTTTTCTGGAATTGCTGTGAGAAATTATACATCTTCATTAGGGAATCTGGGTAATAATGATTCTGCTAAACTATGAATAGTTTATGATACTTGCATCGCATGTGGTCAGTTGGAAAACTGGACTTCAGGAGTCTAGTAACTTAAAAGCCTTTTCTCATTCCGTTCTTTGTGGTGTATATTTATATCAGTAAGTTTGCAAACTGATTTTAGTTAAAGACTAAGCTGTTGGTTTCTTCCTCCCCCCTCCCCCCAAATACCTTTGAAGCCCAAGTACATCGAGAACCTACTGAAAGCTGTAAAGGAGCGCAAAAAGGAACAAGACAGAAGGATGGAACGAAAAATCCAGAAGGAAAGAGAGGCTGAAGGAGAGAAGTATATAGACAAAGATGCATTCGTCACTTCTGCCTATAAAAAGAAGCTCCAACAGCAAGCTGAAGAGAAAGAGCAAGAACGCAGAGAAGCAGAAAGAGAGGGTGAGCTAACCTGTACCTGTGCAGAGATAATGCACAGAAACCTTGAACTCAGCTGTAATAATCTGGGTAATTTCAAGCAGCAGGATGTAACCAGAATTCAAAGCACATTCAAGATCGCATTTTGTCTTGAGTAGGAATGTCATCTTTTTGGGGTGGTGGGTTCTGTCTGGATGTTTTATATTCCAAATGAATTAGAAATTCAAAATGCGGTGATGAATGTTTCCTCTCCCTTCACATTAAGCCAGAGCTCCATACAAAGAAGATAGTGCACACCTCAATTTGTGTTGAAAGTTTATTAAAACATCAATGTTTTTGATGACTCGCCTCGAGTAGTAAACAGTAATTGAATTGGCCAAAAATGACTATTCCCATTGGTTTCTGCAAATGATTTGACCTGGTTCTGGTTCCTTCTGAAGAGATGGTGACATTGGACCCCCTTGTGAGGTGCCTAGAATTTGGACAGTGTCAACTTTCAGTTGACCTGCAACACCCAACAGCTTGACTCCATCTGTGCTCCGATCTCATCTGGCCTCCAACTGCTGCCAGCAAAGCACTTTTTCTCCCCATCCTCCACTTTATAGAGGTATATTGAGATTTAACTCAAGCTAATGATTTCAAAATTTGATTCACTAGCTTTTGCTTTACTTTGCTGATGCTGAAGTAGCATTGAAGGGCACAAAAATTTTGAAATACGATTAGAATGGGCCCAGTTGAATGTGGTCTCTGATTATCACCTCGGAGTCACAGAATTGTTTCGGTGCAGAAGGAGACCATTTGGCCCATTGTGTCTGCACCAGAAAAGCCATGAATGTGAAAAGAAATGTTCATTTGCATTATCTGCACTGAAAACCAGTGCTATGATTCAGCATTGGGATTGAACTACAGAACTGACATTGGACGTGGCTGCCTGATTTGTTTTATTATTGGATAATTTCCTCTAGGGACCGGGAGGCAAAACTTACCTAATAGATCAGTGGTACAAAATGGATGGACAAGTAGGAATCTAGAACAGGATACATGTGAAAAGTTTCTGATGAGTTACGATTCACAGAGGGTGGGGATTGGAGGCCATTGATGAAAGTGCTGAAGTAGAAGCAGAAAGTGCTGGAAATACTTAGCAGATCTGCCAGCATGGACAGAGATAGAAACAAGAATTAACATTTTCAGCCAAATATGACTCTTCTTCAGGTTCTGAGAAGAATTGAATTCAAATGTGAAGAAGAGTCATAACTTGGCTTGAAACTTTAATTCAGTTTCTCTCTCCACAAAAATTGCCCAATTTGTTGAGTATTTCCAACACTTGTGGTTACCAGAATCCACCATGTTTGCTATTCTTTGAGCATTAAAGCAGTCTAGTCTACAGATGACAAAATGTACATGTATGGCCTTCAAAGCTAAAAGAACACAAATGGGCAGTCTGGTGTTGGAAGTGAACGACCTTGGTGAGGAAGGGTGTATGCATTTAAAAGCTCAACTCTGCTTAGTTTAGTTTAAGAGACTGGAAGGAGTAGGATATAGCCAGAGGTTGTGGAATGGAGTCCTTTAGCAGAGAATGGTCTGGTCTCCTAGATATTGCGTTGAAAGTATATTGTGAACTATCCAGATTGTACAGTTTTATGTACCACTGTAGAGATTGTTTTAGTCATTTGTTTGCAGTAAATCTAGATGGTAACGAAATCAGTACTTAGGAATAATAATGCTTGTGTGGTGTTGAGCATCTTTTCCTGTGGGTCTTAAAAACAGTTCAATTATAATAAATCTCTAAAATTTGTTAGGCTTGGATAGACTGGAAATAAATAGCGAGTTGACAAGTTGAAATAGTCCTGTTTAACAGAAATATGGATGATATGCAGCAAAACCGTTTTTATGTAGGAACATAAAATGCAATTTTTATTCGCATTGAGGTTGGTAAAAATGTCGCTGCTTTTTGCATTAAAGGTAATTATCTCAAGAATCTAAACCATAAAAGTGAATGGACATTAATATTGCAGTAATGGAATCGCCTGATATACAACTAAGATATGTGTTTGCCATGGAGTGAGTTGTGCGACTTTTGCTTATTTAGGATATTAACACTTATTAAATATTCTTAAGACCGTTCCATCAATTCTTGGTAAAGAAACAATTCTTAAATATTAAACCATTGATTGTAATGAACTTCAAGGGTTGGTTAATACTGCAACCACAGACTCCAGAGAAGCAAAGGAGCAAGTGATAAGTGATAGGATGAGAATAGAACAGAAAGAAAACTTCTAAAAAGGAAAAACATAGGGAACAACAGCTTAATCCTGACGAGCAGAAGACAGTAGGGGCAATTCTCCCATCAGCGCGGCAGGCTGGGAGATTCAAAGAACAGCACAGCACAGGAAACAGGCCCTTCGGCCCTACAAGCCCACGCCGCCCATTTTAACACTCAGTGAGTGCCTTACTGAAGTCCTTCTTCTACTGACGACACTTTTGTCTACCTCTAGTAGACTCTACAATAAAGGGGTGCAAATTTAGGGAATTATATGTGCGCCAGATTAAGGGAGATCCAATTTAGGGACAATTTATTGGCACCAATCAGCCTAAAAAGCACGTTTTAGGGGTGTGGGAGCAAACCGGAGCACCCAGAAAAAACCCACACAAGCACGGGGAGAATGCAAACTCCCACAGACATTGACCCAAGCCGGAGATCTGACCCGGGTCCCTGTAACTACACAGCAAACAGTGAAAGTCACTGAGCTGTTGTGTTGCCCGTCAATTGGTCCAGTTTAAGCGTACACTAATGGACGTGAAGCACTAGGCAACTTTTGAAGCAACATCCAAGAGCAGCCCTTGCACAACCCACCGCATGTATGCCCCTTGTTGGCAGACCGAATCCGCTGCACGTACATCTCCAAGTGCTGGATATCCGGCACAGTTGGGGCCATACTGGAAACTGGCAAGAACAGCAGGTAACTGATTTAAATCTATTTTTAATCTTATTTTAATGTGATTAGCGGGCCCGGGACTGAAGTCTCTGGGCCTGCTAATATCTTCCAACCAATCAGTATAATTTCACTCTGGCTGGGTTCAGACTAGCTCCCCACTTTTGAGGAAGTAGCGGGAGACCCTGCTGGAGTGAAGGGGGGCAATTGCTGCCTCCCAAGGGGGTTGGGTGGTGGGGGTGTGATGCCTCTGGGCATGGGCAACATGGCAGTGCCATGTACCCCCTTGGCAGTGTCCAAGGGGCACCTTGGCACTGCCCACTGGGCATCAGGCAGTGCTAAGGCGGGTGGCGCGTTGGGAGCAGGATCTGGGGGTGATCAGTAGAGTTGGGGGCCCCGCTCCCACTCTGAATAGGGATTGGTCGGGGCTGGTGGGAGGCCAGTGATTGGGGGAGGGGGTGGTCTGCCGGGGCGTCTGTCTTCTGTGGGAGAATGAGGGTTGGGGGGGCAGGGGGAGAGGGGCGCTGGAGCCTAAGGTGCTCTGGGCCGGGGGGGGCCATTGGGGCAGGCCCAGGAATGCTCGCGCGGGCCACAATGGGGCCATGGGGAGGGCTGGGGGGGCAGCACTGCAAGTGTCCCAGGCTGGCCAGCAATTTAGAGGATGACGGGTAGAGTCCACTGCAAATGTGCAGCGGCCTGGAACTGTCAAACTCCAGTGTGAATAGGCCCCATCCCCCCAAGCTTTTAATGATATTCCCGATTGTGACTTCTGCATTGCACAGAGTGTGAACTCCCACTGAAAAAATAATCATGATTTACATCAGTTTACCCGTGAATTCAGCACTTAGAACTTTTTTGGGAGAATCGCCCCAAGTGTAACTACACAACCATCCTTATAACCTAAAATATGTGAATGAGACATGTTGGAAAATAATTTTGTATTGGTAAGAAAGAAGCAGGTTCAATTTCTGTGCCTTTTACCACTGTAAAGTTACTGCAAAGCACTTAAGTCAGACCTTTAAAATTGATTAGACTGTTGAGGAATGACATTTTTCAAAATGGAAAAAGGATGCGAGGGAAGTATGCAATAGATTTTAGTAATCTAGTGTCACTTTGGATTGATTTGTACAACCCTATCAACATAATAGACTTTTCTATGAATTTGAAGCTTGTAGGTGATCGTTTCTCCCCTTCGAGTTTCAGCGGGCCCAAGGAAATGAACCCTCTGAATGATGTAATGCAATTCTGTATATGTATCATAAGAAAGCAGTCTTGTTTTTCCAAAAGACTGTATGGCTGCAAAGATTATTAGCAGTCAGCAGTGTTCCGCCTTGTAGTGCCTAATGTGGGAGGCGATGGCCTAGTGATATCATCGCTAGACTATTAATCCAGAAACTCAGCTAGTGTTCCTGGAACCTGGGTTCAAATCGCATCTTGGCAGATGGTGAAATTTGAATTCAATAAAAAGCATCTAGAATTAATAATCTAATGATGACCATGAAATCATTGTCAATAGTTGGAAAAAGTCACCTGGTTCACTAATTCCTTTAGGGAAGGAAATCTGCCATCCTTAGCTGGTCTGGCCTATATGTGACTCCAACCACAGCAATGTGGTTGACTTTCAACTGCCCTCTAAGGGCAACTACGAATGAGCAATAAATGCTGGCTAGCCAGTGACACTCATGTCCCATGAGTAAATTTTTTAAAAAATTCTCATCAAAATTATTGATTTATGTGTAGATAGTTATCAATCAGTTGAAAGTGTCCAAGATTTGATAACAATCATTCTTTAATTAAATAAGTAGAATTGAAGTTGTTTGACACAAGGGAAGGATATTACAAGCTATCAGATCAATCCGCTGTTTGACAGTTATAAAGTAAATATGCCCAAGTAATGAAGCAGACTGCTTCCATGACTTAATCTTTCCTTGGCCAAATTCTGAATGGATTTTCACAGTAACTTCATTGCAGTGTTAATGTAGACGTACTTGTGACAAATAAATAAACTTTATGTTTCATTGTAAAGAAATAAAAGGTAGAGCATAAATGATTAATTTGGATTGCAGGATAAAACGTATTTAAAGAAATGCAGGGTTTTTTTGGATTCCATTTTACTTTTGAAAATATATGGAAGTAGTTACTTATCTAACTTCTGTATATCAGATGTGTGTTTCAGTTCATCGGTCAGATTGTTTTACTATCGTGGATTAAAACTGGAGCTGTTTTCGTACTCATCCACAGTTGGGCAGTGCTGACAAAGTTATATAATTACACTTAATGTATCCCTACTTGCTTTGGCCATTTCAGAGAGCAGTTAAGAGTTAACCACATTGATGTGGATCTGAAGTCACATGTAGTCACCCCGGGTAAGATGTCAGATTTCCTTCATTTTGGGACAATGGTGAACCATCTAGGTTTTTTAAACAGCAGTCGATGATAGTTGTCATGGTCACCATGATTGAGACAAGCTTTATATTCCAGATTTATTCATTGAATTTAAATTCCACCAGCTGCTGTGGTGGGACTTGAACCCAAGTTTCCAGGGCATTAGGCTGCTCCTCTGGATTACTAGTCCAGTGCCATTACCAGGACACTACCATTTCCCCAATTGCACAAACACATACTTGTGTAAAAATTAGCCTGACCAAACAATAGTGTAAGTGTTATTGACCTGTTAACTCATTTGAGAGCAGGTATAATGGCAACAGAACAGTACTTTGTACATTATGTGAACATTGGCACCCTAATTCTAAAACCATGATGTATCAGGGGCAATACTACTGAAGACTGGTAGTTCATTCTAAAGCATGTCTTTGCATTTTTTTGTTATTGTTAGCTTCTTTGGATGTAACAAAACAGAAGGACCTCAGTGGGTTCTACAGGCACTTCTTGAATCAGAAAGTGGGTGAAGAATCAATTCCAGAATGCAGCATTCGTGGAACCAAAGGGTAAGGTATATATTTTTACTGCAGTATTGATGCCTGTAAAACATTTCAAGTGGAATTTATACACTGGAAACTAAAACTAGCAAATTGGCAATATAGGGCTTGACTGCATTATACTATAAGATGAGCAATTTAAGTTCTAATTAATTTATACATGTTGTCACAACTATTTCCAGAAATGTGTGATGAATGAATGCTCTAACACCTGTTAATTGTATATCAATTGTATTTAATGTATGTAGGTGTGGGGGAATATTAATTGGAGTTTCACTTGAGCATAAAAAGAGACACACTTATCGAAACTGGAGTAATTGTGTTAGGAAGTATATTTGATTTGATTTATTATTGTCACATGTCACAGTGAAAAGTATTGTTTCTTGCGCACGATACGGACAAAACATACCATTTATAGAGTACATAGGGAAGAAGGAAAGGAGAGGGTGCAGGATGTAGTGTTACCATCATAGGGTGTGGAGAAAGATCATCTTAATATTTGGTAGGTCCATTCAAAGGTCTGATGGCAGCAGGGAAGAAGCTGTTCTTGAGTTTGCAATGCTTCAGGTTGTATACAAAATATAAAACTGGCTCCAGCATTATCATTCACCAACAGATTTTCCTCATTAAAACATTGCCTTTACGAGCCATCCATAAATATGAAGTTCTATTTCTCCAGCTAGGAATAATTTGCAAATATAATTGCAAGATGTCACTTGATTGACTCCATAAATTCATGACAATTGGATTACTTTCTTTATTTTTATTTACTTAATACATTGTCATGAATACCATTGATCGTATAAGTCAATCCATCTTTTTTGATCAATCTCAAACATCATCATTTTACAGATACCCCTCCGACCCCCATCTTTTCAACCCAGCATGTTATATTCATATTAGCAGTCAACCTTAAATTTTTACCCCACAAGTGTTTTTTTTAGTCACTGTTATTTTATAACTAGGTGGATGAGAATCAATAGGCAATGTAGATTGCGTTGCAAAGACGCATGGGACTTCAAGGCAGGCTGACACAATGGGGCAGTAAGGTGGCACAGTGATTAACACTGCTGCCTCAGAGTGCCAGGGAACCTGGTTCAATTCCCAGCTTGGGTCACTCTGTGTGGAATTTGCATATTCTCCCTGTGTCTGCGTGGGTTTCCTCCCACAGTTCAAAGATGTGCAGGTTAGGTGGATTGGCCATGATAAATTGACCATTAGTGTCAGGGGCATTAGCAGGGTAAATACATAGGGTTACAGGGATAGGGCGTGGGTGGGATTGTTGTCGGTGCAGGCTCGATGGGCCAAATATCATCCTCCTGCACTGAAGGGATTCTATGAAAGCAGACCCTGCATGCTGAATGACAAAAAAAACGATTATCTTAGGAAGGATGAAAATGCTTTGGAAACAGTACAGAGCAAGTTTACTAAGCTTATACCTGGAATGGGCATATTGGCCAGAATCTTACCTGCATGCCTAAGCGAGGCTCATAAGATTGCATCTGAAGCCAACAGATAATGCCGTTCTGTGAGCCTCACCCACCCCAAAACCATGGTGGGCATACTGGTAAAATCAGGGCTATTGTCTTATTAGAAAAGGTTGGACATGTGAGACTTGTATCCTGCTGGAGTTTAGAAATGTAAGAGGCAGCTTCATTGGAAAACATAAGATCCTGAGCTTTCTTGACAAAGTCTACATGGAGAGGATGCTTCTTCATGTGGGCAAATTTAGTACTAGAGGCCACTGCTTTAATATGAGGGGTTTTAGGACAGAGATCAGGAAAGAAAAATTCTCTGAGAATTGTGAATCTTTGGAAAACTCTTCCTCCAAAGCTGATGGAAGTGGAGTCTTTGAACATTTTGTAAGGCAAATAGATAGATTCTTGATATGCAAAGGGGTGGAAGTTTTATCAGGGATAGGCAGAGGTTACAATCAGTTTTGAAGTTTAAGTTTTAAACTTTTTTATTAGTGTCACAATTGGTCTTATATTAACACTGCAATGAAGTTACTGTGTAAATACCCCAGATGCCACACTCTGGCATCTGTTCAGGTACACTGAGGGAGAATTTAGCATGGCCAGTGCATCTAACCAGCATGTCTTTCGTACTGTGGGAGGAAACTGGAACACCTGGAGGAAACCCACAAAGACATGGAGAGAACATGCACACTCCACACAGTCACTCAAGGCTAGAATTGAACCTGGGTCCCTGACGTTATGAGGCAGTAGTGCTAACTGCTGTGCCATGTTTCTAAATTTTAACAAGAAATTTGTATCTTACTTTATTTTGTTAGTCAGTATCAATATTGTGTATTTGTCTCCTCAGAGTGAAGGAAGAGCAAACCAGAAACTATCCCGATGAGAGTGATTGCAAAAATCGTGATGTCATATCAAGGGGGTCTGTGGATAAACTCAACCAAGATGCAGACAGTGACTTTGAAATTGACAGTGGTGATGACAGAACTAAAAACGGCCAAAAGAAATTGCCTTCCAAAACAAGAAATGACGATGAGAATTCGGAGATCAGTGAAGAGAAGGGAAGGAGCCGTCAATACAGAAGACACGTTGAGTCTTCTAGTGACGAAGAGCAAAGTCACCATCACCATACAAGCCACTCAGCCAAAGAAAGCAAAAGTGAGAAAAGCAAGAGCCATTCAAAAACTCACAGAGATAAAGAAAAAAGCTACAAAAGCAGAGAGAGTTCCAGTCACAAGGAGCACAAACACGAGAAGGAAAAGCATAGAGAAAAAGATCATGGGAGAAGGGAGAGAGACCACAAAAGATCTAAGGACAGCAAAGGAGAGAAGAAAATCAAGGAGGAGAAATCTAAAGATAAGGAGTACAACAGTGGAAGGGATGAGAGGCACCGAGATTACAGGGAAAAGCATAAAGAAAGGGATGAGCAAGCAAGAGAAGAGAAGTCCAGAGAACAAGAGCGAAACAAAGTGGAGAAATATTCAAAGCGAAATGATAGGAGAAAGGAAGAAAGCTCCAGAGAACACCAAGAACCGGGAAACTGGAATAAGGAGATTCGTGAAAGAGAAAAAGGAGAAACATTTGAAAGACCTGAAAAGAAATATGAAACCAGTGAACTAAGGGAAGATAGCTCAGAGAAAGAAAGGCCTAGAAAACATGATCACAAGAGATCTAGGTCTGAAGAAAACATAAATGAAAAACTGAATGTAGAAACTGGCAATAACGGAGATGAGGGCAAGAACCTGAATTTGACATGTGCACAAGAATCAAAAGATGACCCACAAAAGAAAACAAACGGAGCTGCGCACAACCCATCGCTCAGTAAATTTGTCAAGCGCAGCAATGAAGAGACTATCACCTCTGCAAAGGAGAGGTATCTTGCGAGGCAGATGAACAGGGCTTTAACAAAGTCGTACATTGAGCCTGAGGAAAATGAGTAGCTTTATTGGGACTGCTAACTACCAATATTCAGATTTTAAATGTATGCAATAAGATTTGAAAGTTTTTGTGAAGTCTTGTATGAAACCATGATAACTATTAAAAACCATCTTCATCTCTTCAAAGAGAGCCAGGATAATTGTGGCAAAGTGGATGGAAATGAATTAACCCATTCCTTCTGAATTTTCATTCCAGCGTAAGTACACGTAGACATTTTCATGCAAACTATTCACTCTTTACTCTCCCTGGTAACGTCAAAAGTAAACTGTTTGAGGTGTAAGAGTATTTTACAAAATTGGCTATTTCATTAACTTTTAGTGATTTTAGCATAATGTAAAGAAAGATGATCAATGATGCTGAAGTAATTGCAGATGATTGGAGATTGGTCATAGATTTAAATGCCTTTTTGAACTAACCCCATGGTGGTGTATGTTGGGGGAAGGGAGGGAGGGCTTGTAGCTGAAACATTTGAATTGTTCCACAAGTTTGCTATTCTTTATTTAAGACTTTTGAGAGCAGATATTTAATGACTACATTCTAAGTGACAAAAAGTCAGAAACTTATCAGCTTGCTTTCTGTTAGCTTGCTTTACATGAACGTACGCATCGGGCAGAATTTTACCGGTACGTCTGCCTGATGTTCGAACAATCCCACCCGAGGCCAACAGACAATGCCGTTCTCCAAGCATTCTGTGCCAGTAAAATTCTGGCATAAGTTTTAAATTTTTCATTGAAAGTGACATCTCTTTTGTTTGCATTTCTGACGAATTTGGTATTGTTCCTGAAGCGTCTATCCAAGATGCAAAATACTGATTCAATTCATCTGCCATCTCCTTATTTTCTATTATTAATTCCCTAGACTGTGTTTCTATAGGACCAACATTCATTTTATTAAGTTTTTTTTAAAATATCTTTAGAAACTGTATCTGTCTTTGTATTTCTAGCTAGATTTCTTTCATACTCTAATTTTTCCCTCATTAATCTTTGTTTTTTTTGTATTCAGTCCAATCTTCTGACCTGCCACCTAACCCAGCACAATACTATGCTTTTCTTTAAGTTCAATACTGTACTTAACTTACTTAATTAATCACGAATGGTGGGTCCTCCACTTAAAAAATTTCTTTCTTGTTGGAATGTATCTATTGTATCCCCTTAAATGTCTGTCCCTGCATTTCTATTAACCTAAACTGCCAGTTCACTTTCACGCCCTCATAATCACCCGATTGGACCCATTCCTCTCTCTCAAACTAAATGTAAAATTCAATCATAATATGATCACTGGTACTTGGGGTGGGTACCTTCACTATGAGGTCATTAATTCATCCTATTTCATGGTACACTACCAGGTCTAGTATAGCCAGCTCCCTAATTGACTATAATAACCCTGAAAGCATTCTATGAATTCATCCATTTGTGCAGCTGATTTTTTTTTCACTCTCTGGGTGGAATTCTCCTAAAAAAAAATTCTAAAGTGCTGAATTTGCGTAAAAGCTGGAGTAAATCCCACTGGTTTTTCAACGGGAGGTTCAAAATGAATCTCCCACATTGTGCATCACAGAGAGCACTAGCATGAATCACAGTGAAAATCTGGGTGTGGGGCCTTTCCCGTTGAAGAGGCTGACAGATTAGCACTGAGCGAGCCACAGTGCATGTGCTGATCTCCACTATGACAGATTGGCGCATGCACAGTAGCCCCGCACTGCCGGCCACCCGATCATTGGCCAGCCCCTCAAACCCACAACGCTGCACCTCTGATCTCCCCCCAGTTCCCTCCCTCCGATTGTTGGACTGCCAGACGAGTCTGGGCTAGCCCCAGCCCACCTCGATTTCTCCATCTGCAGCCCCAACACACACACACGCGCGCACACACATACACACACACCCCCACCCCTCCCTGACCCTTGTTAGTGGGGAGCTGTTGTAAACCCTTCTGGAGTGAAACACTCCTGGCAATGGGGGAGAGGCTAGTGGGCCCGTAGACTTCAGCCCCAGATCCATTAATGAGATGTAAATGCCGATTTAAATAATTTGTTTAGTTTCACACCGATTTCTGATGGCAGCCGGAGATGCACAGAGGCCGTGGGACCCCGAGGGAAGCCTGCTACACAGCTTTCACTTACATCTCCCAGCCTATTGCACTGCTAGAGCAACACAGCAGACTGGGAGAATCGACCCCTATATGTAGATAACAATCCCACATGATAATCAGTGCACTTTTGTGACAAGACCCACTGTTTCTTCTTTGACACTCCATGCTACCATGTGATATTAAGGATCTGTATATCACTCCCACAAGTAATTTCTTTGCTTTATCGTTCCTCACCTTGCCCCAAACTGCTTTTATATCCTTGTTTCTGAGCTTGGGTCAAACACTTTGTTGTGTTCATATTGTCTTTAACAGAGCCATCTCTCCACTTTTTCCTAACTCCCTATATGTCACATATTTTTCAATATTCAGGACCCAACCCAGGCCATTCTCCAGCCAATTTTCTGCACTGACCATTAGATCATACTTATTTCTATTTTGACATCAGTTCATCTGTCTTGTTTTGAATGCTAATCTATTCAGTTGCAGGACCTTAAGTTTTGTCCTTTTATTATTTTTGCAATCTCTTAGTCTTTCGTTGATTTACTTTTAGATTTGTACACTCTGTATCACTATGCTTCCTGTTACAGTGTGTCATTTCCCATATTAATAACTTGCTATCTCACCTTGTCCCTACACTTTGATGTACTACATCTCCTGACATTTGATTCCTTGCTGGCACTACTTAGCTTAAAATCTGCTCTACTTACCTTATTTATGTGATTCGCATGAACATTTGTCTCAGCATGGTTCAGGTGAAGACCACCCCAATAGTACAGCCCCACTTTCCTCTCTCTGATTTTAAACAGTGAAACTCCCCCTCTGTCACTATAACTTTAAACATGAAACTCCTTCTCCCTCTCGCTGATTTTAAACAGTGGAACTCCTGCTCTGTCATTCTGATTTTAAACTGTGAAACTCCTGCTCTGTTACTCTGATTTTAAACAGTGGAACTCCCACTCTATTACTCTGATTTTAAACAGTGAATTTTAAACAGTGGAACTCCTGGTTTCTGAATGAAATTTTTAAGAGGCCTATTGGGAAATACTTGGTACCCACCTCACTTGATGAGTTCTTTTTCATAACAAGCATTTTTAAAGAAATGAATTTACATTCAAAACAGCTGCAAGGTAAGATTGCTCAGTCAAACCAACTGGATTAGATGTTTTACCATGCTTCCATTCACCAGAAAATATAGGCAGAATTTTCACAACTTTCTAAGGTGTCATAATGGCGAGAAAACAAGGGTTATCCACACTGGTCTCTACGGCGTGCTATGGCTCGTAATCTTTTGACATTTAGTGCAATGAACGAGCTCCATGTGTATCACGCCATTATGGAGGCTCCAGACCATGCTCAAAGTGGCTGCGGCAATGCGCCATTAAGCAGGGGAGCTCCATTTAAACAAAAAACAATGCAATCACAGTCACACCAGAAGGATGGCACCTCGTAGAGCAGCGCCACGATTTACAGAGGGACGGCTACTGGACACTGTGGAGGAGAGGAGGCCATCATCTTTGTTTGAAACAGTCAGTGGCAGTCCAAGTGTTAGGCCCGCAATGCGGCCTAGTCAGTGGTAGCAGCGGCTATTGGTCCCCATGCACTGGCGCAGAGGACTGGCAAAAGAAAATGAACGACCTCATTCAGGCAGCAAGGGTGAGTGCCCATCCCATCCTGGCATCAGCCCCATTTGTTGCACCATTGAATGCCCACATCGATCTACTCCCGTGCCCTTCCAACCATCGGGTTTTCAATCTTCCTTTTGTCCCCACTGGAAAATTTAGCCCATAACAGGAGGAAATGGGAAAAGACAGGAAATGGGGTCCCCAAGCTGCTTCTCCTCATTCCATTCCAGTGTGCCATGGAACTGTTGGGGGAGACCAAGGACAGAACTGTTACCAACAGCCAGGTTGGGGTGGGCCACAGAAGTGAGGAGCCACAAAACCTTAATTCATATGACCTTTCTGAAGCAAGTTGCAATCTGCCCAGATACTTGACCTCCCTGGCACTGAATTATGTGTCTTGCAGGAGACAATGCTGATCAGGCCAGGCCAGGAGTCAGCACCCAGACCCTAGTGTATCCATCCTGGGACCACAACACTGTCCCCCAGCAACACATATCCCCATGAGTCTGGCAACCCGACACCGTCCCCAGTGCCATTGACCACTACAATGGGCTGCTAACCCATTGCCATATCCTCATCATAGCGAGCGTAAGGGTGGCTGTGACGGGGTCCCCATTGGGAACTCTTGAAGCAAGGAGCTGTGCACCAACCTGGATGTCTGGTGCAGGGGCTGCAAGTACTGAACAGAGGGTGAGGAAGCACTCTCGTGACACAAGATGGGTTGCCATCATAGGGAGCACTGCAGAGTTAATCTAGTGTAAGGAGCCAGGTTAACTTCTGCCAAGCTCCCTTGATTGGGGCAGTGGTTGCCAGACCTGATTTTTGTTACTATTGATGAGGCCTGGGATGGAATATCAGCTGTCAGAGGACAGACAGCAGAGTAACCAGTGCGACATTAGTGGGAGTGGGACTAACCTCATTGCAAACCCCTTGGGGTCACTCAATTGCCAGGGAGAATACTCGCAATGCAAACCTCAAACCAGCGATGACCCCCAGACCAGCACGAACCCACCCAATCCCCCGCATCCAATGCAAAGCCTCCAACCCACTGCACACCATTATCAGCGGCTCTCAAGCCCACACCCTGGAGGTTGGTGCTCAGTGGTACTCACCTCCTCGCTCTCCTTCACTATTGCTATGCCTGTGCCACACTTCTATAGATCAGTAGTGATCCGCACCAGCATGTCATTACGCCAGAGAGTTGGGGGGCGGGGGTGGGGGGCACAATTTTGTTCAGTATTGCTAATGATACAGAAATCCAATCAAATTCATGCTAATAGGTTTGCCCTTTTTGGGTGCAAAGCAGTTTGTGCCATTGGCAAATTGTTCTGTGCCAGGTGTGAATTGGATTTTTAGTATCTCACTCTATTTTCCCAGTTTGCCATGCTGATCGGGTGTGGCAAGGTGGCAAGATCATGCCCATTATGTTTGCCGTTCAGCTTGGTGAGGGAGCTGGATAGTTGAGCTCTTTTATAAGGAGGCTGGGTTCACCAGTAAAGTTTGCAAGTGGGTGCTGGCTGATTTGAGAGCGAGTGAGGGTGTAGCTGCCTTTATCCCCATCATTGGAACAGGATTATGGAAACACACTGTTGAGAGTCAAGTTGATATTCCCTAAATACAATTGAGGAAGGGCCGTTTGGCTCACTTTAGTGAAGGACCCCCTTTCAAAGGATGCTTTACCAAAGTTTCCTTTATCCAAACCGAAGTTTCTTTTGTCTTTTGTCATATCCCTTTGACACTTGATATCAACGACAATCTTTTCTGTACAGCTTCGTGTGTGAAAATGTTTTTCTCTTTTTGAGTGGTTAGTACTGCTGTCTCACAATTCCAGGGACCCGGGTTCGATTCCAGCCTCAGCTGACTGTGTGGAGTTTGTACGTTGTCCCCGTGTCTGTATAGGTTTCCTCCAACAGTCCAAAGATGTACAGATTAGGTGGATTGGCCATGCTAAATTGCCCCTTAGTGTCCCAAGATGTGATGGTTAGATGGAATGGCCGTGGTAAATGTGTGGGGGTTACAGAGCAGGGGAGAGGGTCAGGGTAAGATACTCTGTCAAAGAATCAATGCAGACCCGAATGGCCTCTTCTGCATTGTAAGGTTTCTATGATTTTCTGACTATTAAAGCATGATTAAGGTGCTGTTTGAGTTTTACTCTACAGCTTTAGCAATGCAACCTCTGATTAATCATTCTATTCACCTTATTTATTACTGATGCCAAGTCTAATTAAATCAAAAATGCTGACAAACATTTTACAATTTCAGGAAGATTGACCTAGCCTTTCTTGGGAAGAAAAATAACAATAGTGAATTCTAAACTAAAGAAAGATTTGGTGAATGAGTTATTTAACATTTGTATTGTTGGTGGGGTTAAATGTACTAAGTATTAGATTCACGGTTACTGCTCTTGATTTCTACCTGTTGATGTCTACTCAGAAGCATGTTCTCGGTGACAACAGTATCAGACTAATCTGTGGCCCAAAGAACTGTTGAACCTCATGAACATGTCGCAAATTGTAGAATAACTACTTGGATGTATCTGTGAAATTGCTCAACAACAAGGAATCATAGCACATACTTACCCACAGGCTTTCAATGGGCTCTTGGACTGCAAGTTGCAGGAATTAAAAACGATGCAGTATCCTTTGCAGAGGATCTGTGGACACGGGGCAAGCGAGAGTGTGTATCTCCTTAACCAATCAAATAGATGAGGAACACAGCTTAAAGCAGGATGTGCAAGTTAGAATGACTGAATCATTTCCAGAAAGCCAAATAGTGAAAAGTAAAAATTGGAACAAGAGAAATGAGAAAAAAGTGAAAGATAATCGCCAATAGTCATTCAAATTTGAAGGACTGGGAAAGGGGAGTCCACATTTGTAAAAGTTAATTTTAAGAAGCAGGACAGTTCTGGGACAGTAATTAGACTTGCTGTATCAATTCTTTAAAAATAGTCACTTGCATGTAAATGGAATAGCTCCAACTCTTTCTGACAAGTTCAGTAAGTGTCTGTCATATAAGTTATACAACTTCATGTTCTTCCATGAGTCTCAGGATGGAGCTCTCAGCATGATCCTTGTATAATGAAGCTTCTGGAGGAGTAGGAGAACTCCTGACAGCATCTTTCAGATACCCACCATTAATTACTCATGCTGTCACTTGAAGGAGTTTGCATTCCATAGAAGCTGGGTAAGCTAGTAATAACGTTCATGTCATGATAATTGATGCTCAAAAGTGTGAAGTGCTAAACTTTGGAAGGAGTAATTTGACAAGAAAGTATTCAATGAACAGCATGACAGTAGGAAGTTTATGGAATAAAGGGACCTTGGTGTGTTTGTCCAGAGATCTCTGAAAGACCAACAAAAGAATGTTTGTCAGCATTTTTGATTTAATTAAATTTGGCATCAGCAATAAAGCTGTAGCAAGAGTCTAGGCCAAAAACCTAAGCCTATCCTAGGGATCCATCTGCTTTTTTCACTACTCCTAACAAGGGCATGTTAGAGTGGGGAAAAAGACAGATGGATCACTAGGATAGGCTTAGGTTTCTGGATAGGCTTCCGCTTCATTGGAGCAGAGAAGACTGAGGAATGACCTGATCAAAGTGTACAAGATTATGAGGGACATGAACAGAGTGGATAAGTAGAAACTGTTCCCCTTAGTTAAAAGGACAGTCACGAGAGGACATAAGTTCAAAATGAGAGCAGGATGTTCAGGAAGGATGTGAGGAAAAACTATTTTATTCAGAGCGGTGATGGTCTGAAATGTGCTACCTGGGAGGTTGGTAGAGATGGGTTGCTTTACATCCTTTAACTAGTACCTGGATGAGCATCTGGCACACCATAACATTAAAGGCTGTGAGACAAGTGCTGGTAACTGGGATTAGGCAGTTTCTTGCATGCCAGTGCAGACTTGATGGACTGAACAGCCTCTTCTGCAATATATGATTTAGATTCTAGTAACTGAATTCCAAAAACTGGAAAAAGACAAGGCCATCTGGATTGTCTTATTATAAATTCATCCAGGCCACCCTCAATATCCTGGTGCCACGCTGCCCCTTTCCACTTAATCAACAAACTGACCACCAAAAGTGAACATCTCTCCCTAAACCTCAGTTGATGGCAGCGCAATATAAAATGCACTTCCCATCTAAACATTATTTCCCCTGACCTCACTTCCTTCATCTGACCATTCGTTCCTAATCAAAACTAGATAACACTACCCAAATCTGTACCAATGTATCAGCAAATGGATGATTCTAAATTTGCTCATTGTAAACTTACTTTCACAATGATAAACTACTAGCACTGGTTTGTGAGTTTTTTAAATCATATATTAATAGTCACTAAAATAAATAAATTCCAAATTCATAAATGAATATAGCAATTAGTCTAAAAATAAATGCTGTTCTGACAAAGACTGCCTAAATGTGGCTGCAGTATGTTAGGGAATTCATCACAGCGCAACTTAAAATTTTCCATTTTTGCACAGCTTCTTCAGAAGGATGCAATTTGGAGGAACTTCTTCACTCAAAGGGTGGTGAATCTCTGGAATTCTCTGCCCATTGAAGTGGTGGAGGCTACCTCGCTAAATATATTTAAGACACGGGTAGATAGGTTTTTGACAGACAAGGGAATTAAGGGTTATGGGGAAAAAGCAGAAAAGTGGAACTGAGCCATGACAGATCAGGCATGATCTTATTGAATGGCGGGGCAGGCTCGAAGGGCTAGATGGCCTACTCCTGCTCCTATTTCTTATGTTCTTAAGGATTCTATGACACTATTTCTCTCTTCCTTATGGGCTTGTCAAGACTTGACTTCATTTGTATCGAAATAAGAAATGCAATTTGACTTGAACAATTTCAAAACCTCTCTAACTTCACAGGAAAATAAATTTGTTTGCAAAATAGTGGATTTATAATATTACCTCTGTAGTCTTGTGTTTTCAAAGACAAAGATGGAAAAATGAAAAATTGAAATTTCAAACTAAAGATCCTGCAAAATAAAACTCGTAGTAGTTGGGCAGGAAGCAACGGAAAATGCGCATAGCCTTTGCTGTCTTGTACAAATTTATGAAGTCATCAAGCTATTCACTCGAATGGAAATGATAAACCTTTATTTAATAAACATGTAAAATAATGTCAGTAACTGTAGGCACACATTTACAGGATATAATTACTACAACAATTTAGAAATATAATTTGCATACATACAAAAGCTGGACCAAGACTTTGGACAGGAACACATACCCCGACAGTGTCAATAAACATACAGACTTGAGCGACAAAGACAGTAGATGTACAAAAAAATGGCTTGATACATAAGCAGTTGCATAAGCAACCTCACAGATATGAAAATACTGTACTTAAAAACAAAAGAGTGAGTAAAGCTGTGCGCACTCTGAAGAGCGGTCAATGTGCAGGAAATTCCAACAGGTTTCTGTTTAAATGACTGGAATGCTACAGCACCTTAATCAATGCACATTAATGTTACAGTACCTGAGCTCATCTACACTGCTAAGCCCCCTGATACTAAAGGGCAATTTAGCATAGCCAATCAACCTAACCTGAACATCTTTGGAGTGTGGGAGGAATTCTGAATCATTTTATACACACAAAATGTGCATAACTGAATTAACCCATTTGTTAAATCATGTGTTTAATAGGTAGACTTGATGTCATCAACAGTCCTACACGATACCTGTGCTTGTACAGCCTCTAACTAAACAGTAATGAGGTGATTGAGAGTTATTGATTAATTTTTCCATTTCGAAATTAGGTTTGTGGATTTTATGATAATTTGCTGTTATCTAAATCAAAGTCTTTCATTGCTAGTTTTAACTTTTTGTTACCAAAGCTGCTTCGTTAAATTGTAGGAGTATGTTACTGTTAAAGGACTTTGTGATTTAAAGCTTAGTTTATTTATTAGAGGCATAGAGGTTTAAGCATGGAAACAGGCCCTTTGACCCAACTTGTGCATGCCGCCCTTTTTTTTAAATCCTTAAGTTAGTCCCAGTTGCCTGCATTTGGCCCATATCCATCTTATCCATGTAACTGTCTAAATGCTTTTTAAAAGGCAAAATTGTACCTGCCTCTACTACTACCTCTGGCAGCTTGTTCCAGACACTCACCACCCTGCTTGAAAAACTGCCCCTCTGGACCCTTTTGTATCTTTCCCCTCTCACCTTAAACCTATGCCCTCTAGTTTTAGACTCCCCTACTTCTGGATTATCTAGCTGATCTATGCCCCTCTATAAGATCATCCTCCAGCCTTCTATACTTGTCACAGGTTAGGTTACATTAACACTGCAATGAAGTTAACGTGAAAATCTGATTTACTGGCATCCCAAAGTGGTTAGCACTGCTGCCTCACAGTGCCAGGGACCCGGATTCGATTGGATCACCATCTGTGTGGAATTTGCACAGTCTCCCTGTGTCTTTGTGGGTTTCCTCCAGGTGTTCCAGTTTCCTCCCACAATCTGAAAGACGTGCTGGTTAGGTGCATTGAACAGATGCTGGAGTGTGGCAACTAGGGAATTTCAGAGTAATTTCTTTGCAGTATTAACATAAGCCTTACTTGTGACGCTAATAAATTAACTTTAATACAAATTCACAGAATAAATGAACTGTTTAAGCAAAAATAGATTTATAAATCTACAGATAGGAAAAAAACACTCTAATTAAGCCTGGAAGGAACATCTCGCTTAAATTAACTTTACCAGTGTTGAATTACCTTATATTAAGTTGATCTTTCTCTACACCCTAGCTATGATTGTAATATGACATTCTAAACTTTCTCCTTCTCTATGTACAGTATGCTTTGTCCGTATAGTGCACAAGAAACAATACTTTTCACTGTGTACTGATACATGTGACAAATTAAACCAAATCAACTAAGGGGTTATTCATTCCATTGACATAAGACAGTTGTAAGGTGTGTCTCCTATCGCAGCCTCAATATTATTTATTATTATTAATTTATTTAATTCACGGTGGCACAGTGGTTAGCATTGCTGTGTCACAGTTCCAGGGACCCGGGTTCAATTCCGGCCTCAGGTCACTGTCTGTGTGGAGTTTGCACATTCTCCCTGTGTCCGCGTGGGTTTCCTCCCACACTCTAAAGATGTTCGGGTTAGGTTGATTGGCCAAGCTATGTTGACCCAAGTTTCAGGGGGGATGAGCTGGGTAAATATGTGGGGTTAAAGGGATAGAGCCTGGGTAGGATTGTTGTTGGTAGAGACTCGATGGGCCAAATGGTCTCCTTCTGTACTATAGGGATTCAATGATTCAAATCCTGACCTCCGCACATGGCTTTTAAAAGAATGATGAGTTTCAATCTTGATGGTAGGAGAAAAGGGAAAGAAATGGAAGACCCACGATAAGGAATGCTTTGTTGGTGGGCAGACCACCACACTCAGTGAGGTTATCTAAGTGGCAGGGGCTAATTTGAGAAATAAAAATGAAATAAATGTATTCAGCAGGAATCCTACGTTTAAACTTGCCAATTCCTTTTGCTGATCGCTCACAAAACAGGATGTGCTGAGGACAAGTACTTAAGGAGTTAATCTCTGTGCTAAAGTTGATTGATTCACAGGCCACTAGATGGTGTTCTGCTGCACTGTATATTGAGAATCTTTCAGATCATACAAATCTCAGAAGCTAGCTTACAATTACAATATTCACATCGCTCTATTAATTGGCCAGACTCATTCATCAGCTGGGTCTCAGTGTAAGTTGGACTTTTTACAGGCAATTAAATTCCAAAGCTACTAATCATCTCAACTCAGAAATAAAATACAGCAAACAATATATTAAATCGCAGAAACCCCTTGACAGCAACATTTACACAAGGTGAACAATTTCAACTATATTCATTCTCCTGTTTAATATGGACCACTTTTGAGTGCTTTGATGCATTTTTACATGAATTTAGTAATTAGATTTTGAATTTGGAATGAATTTCACCTCACTGCTGTGTAAGCTAGCACAAACCACAGCTACGCCAGAGGAGACTGCAGCCAATTCATTCAATCCTCTCCTTGCTTGTACAAATTGTAAGTGGCCAAGCTGTGAAATAAAATGGAAGAAACATTCTTTGATTGTGTCTCCATTCACCCTTTTCTTTTGTGCCAATCAAAAAGCTTTCAATTCAACTGCTTCAGATCGAAGTAATTTCTTCAGGTTGTTTTAAAATAGTGAAGTTTTGAGTGAAGTTATATGGATGATCTTAACATTTACAGTGGTTCTCAGTTGCTTGAGAAGTAGTGTATGAAAATGGCAGACTGTTCGCGTAAACAGCACCATCATTTCATATGTGATGCAGAAAAAGAACTCTGTGGTATTCTGTGTCCTAAGCAATAGCATCAAAGAGAATATAAAGCCATGGCGCCTGTCCATAAGAGCACACGATTAACGTCCTGCTAACTGAATCAGAATTGATAGGAAGTTTTCACGAGCATAGTAATGAAATGTTGCCACAACAGTTACATGAATATGTCATTATTACCTATAATGTGTCTGGATGCGACATAACATTAAACTCACTATACAAAATAAAGCAGTGAGGGCAATCTAATGCTATTGTAGTGTTGTTGATTTGCAATAGGAATCTTGCCATGATATGTCTAGTTCTGTATTAAGAGTGTTGCATTATGGAATTTGCCCCTGCCTTTTTGTTTTTACAAAGCTAACTAAATACGATGAACTTAAGTTTCCACCATAACTTGGACCAAGCAAACATACTTAACTCTCTAATGAGATAATACCACTGGCTACCTCAATCTTCAGGGCAACACTTGTAGTCCTGAGCAGAAAAAGGGTGCAAATGCCATACAGATCTATTTGCATCAAAATGAGCAGCTCAGACATTCAGATATGTGAAGACTAAGGATTGTGTTATCACCGGGGTGTAAAATAGTCTATCTTGAACTATAACAATCTCATCAGTGGATGTTGCTGCTTGCAGCAATTGACTTTTTTCATATTGAACTAGTCGTCAGTTGACTAGAAAGTCTTCTGTGACCATCACATTCATTTTGAAGTACAGTACTTATCTTGACATGTTTGAAAATTAAAAAACTGTTATGTATAATGTATTGTAAAAATTATATTCCTTTTGTTTTAATACATTTAAAACAGAACATCTTTTATGTACAAAAATGAATGTTTACTATTCCAGTTATCTCTTCCTCTGGGTGATTTTGTTTCTCATTTACCTGTATGTTTATAAAAGCAGTAGCTTAAATATTGGAACATGGAATACAATGAATAAGGCACCCTGAACATAGATGTTAAATACTCCAGAACACATAACCAAAGATCAGGTTCATCACCACACTCAGACTCAAAGTGGACAATCTACAATTTTAAGCAATACACAAGTCAATTGCAAAGATCTAACCCAACCATAATGCAGCATATGTTAAAATCAAATTCATAATTACCTTTGAAACATTACTTTGGCAGCTTGATCATAAAAAAATTATAATGTAATTCACCGATAAATTGCTTACCTATAATTACAATATCGATTGCTCCGTAAAATACACAAAATACATCATTATAGGACATCGCAACAGTCTGCAGTCACTGGTATGTATTCAAAAATATAAAAAACAATATGTAGCATAATGCCCTGTAGGCAGTAAAAAGAAATTAGTATGTTTTTCTGACTTTTATCATTGAGCTTACGTGTGTGTGTGTGTGTGTGTGTGTGTGTTTGCGCGCGCGTGCGTGCGCATGTGTCTGTAGAATACATAATAGACTCAAGTACAATAATATACAGAAAAGTCAAAAGAACTTGAAGGCAATACTGACATTACTAAGCTGCATTTTGAGAATCACTCTTGTCTCCTTGTGTCTGTAGTTTGGGGCATGATTTTTTGACCTCTCAATACCATTGGCTGATCTGGGCAGCCAGTCCAAGAAGTTAAGGACACTCACTATGGTTGTTTCAAACAGAATTCAGGTGGATACCAGAATTCGGAGTTTCGTTTTCTTCAACTTCTGGAGTGACACTTCTCAAAATCCGCTGTTTGATAACAAAAAAAGACAATTAAAAGCAAATAAATTATTGCATATCATAGAGTCATAGGGCAGAATTTTACCGGCACGTCTGCCCGAGTTTCGTACATCCCGCCCGAGGCCAATGGAGAATACCGTTCTCCAAGACTCACCCACCCCGAGAATCAGGATGGGCGTGTCAGTAAAATTCCAGCCATAGATGTGAGGAAGCAGGCCATTCAGCCTACTGAATCTGCACCAAATCTTTAGCATGGCCCCTTACCCAGGCCCTATTCCTGTAACCCCATGTATTTACCCTGCTAATTCCCCTAACCTACACACCTTGGGACACTTAGGGGCAATTTAGCATGGCCAATCCAGCTAACCTGCATATTTTTGGACTGTGAGAGGAAACTGGAGCACCTGGAGAACACCCCATGGGGAGAACGTGCAAACTCCACACAGATCAGAATTGAACCTGGGTGCGCGACACTGTGAGGCAGCAGTGTAGCCACCATGCCAGCCTAACTTTATTAGATTATACAATAAAAAGTCACAAGCCCTTGGATCAACAGGAATATAACAAAACAATCATTTACGTATTTAATAAGTCCAAGAGAAATTGATCTTGTACAAGATGTACCAGAGCACCATCTGGGCAGTGTGTACTGATAATGTAATAGCACTATAATACAATATATAATAACACTGCTTCTATTTTGCTGTGTCATCTACCCAACTGCAGGCTGATAAAGGACACAGCAACCACTGCTCACGTTAAACCTTACATAGCAACACATCCTGTACAGTGTCTGCCATATTGTTCATGAACAACTTTAAAAAATATTACCTAAAATTAATGGGGCATGATACCAGCTCTCCCCAGCAATGGAGAAATGAGCAGCTTGCTGTGATACTGTGACACAGTGGTTAGCACGGCTGCCTCACAGCAATAATCAGTTACAATAAAATTCATTAATTACTTAATAACTGCTTTCTGGCATGATCATTTATTGGCTATGAAGTTGGGTTCCCCAGGTGTAAATAAATAAATCATTGGTCTGATGGTAGACACAGGGGAACCAGTGGATGTGGTGATTCTAGATTTTCAAAAGGCGTTTGATAAGGTGCCTCATAAAAGGTTGCTACAGAAGGTTAGGGTGCACGGAGTTGGGGGTAAGGTGTTAGCGTGGATAGAGGATTGGTTGTCTAATAGGAGGCAGAGAGTTGGTATCAATGGGTGCTATTCTGATTGGCAGTTGGTGACTAGTGGAGTGCCGCAGGGATCGGTGCTGGGGCCTCAGCTATTTACCATTTATATAGATGATCTGGAGGAGGGGGCTGAGTGTAGGGTGACGAAATTTGCTGATGACACGAAGATGAGTGGAAAAGCAAATTGCGCGGAGGGTGTGGAAAGTCTGCAGAGGGACCTGGATAGGCTGAGCGAGTGGGTGAGGACCTGGCAGATGGAGTATAATGTTAGCAAGTGTGAGGTTATCCACTTTGGCAGAAATAATAGTAGGAGGGATTACTATTTAAAGGGTGAAAAGCTGCAGCATGCTACGGTGCAGAGGGACCTGGGGGTCCTTGTGCATGAGTCGCAAAACCCAGTCTGCAGGTGCAGCAGGTGATCAAGAAGGCGAATGGTATGCTGGCCTTTATAGCGAGGGGGGATAGAATATAAAAGCAGGGAGGTCTTGCTGCAACTGTACAGGATACTGGTGAGGCTGCAGCTGGAGTACTGTGTGCAGTTTTGGTTGCCGCACTTGCGCAAGGATATTTTGGCCTTGGAGGGAGTGCAGAGGAGGTTCACTAGGCTGATACCAGAGATGAGGGGGTTGGATTATGAAGAAAGACTAAATAGACTGGGTCTGTACTCGCTGGAGTTTAGAAGGATGAGGGGGAATCTTATAGAGATGTATAAGATAATAAAAGGGATGGATAGGGTAGAGGTAGAGAGATTCTTCCCGCTTAGAAAGGACAGCAGGACTAGAGGGCACAGCCTCAAGATAAGGTGGGGGGGCAGTTTAGATCAGAGTTGAGGAGGAACTTCTTCAAAGGGTGGTGAATCTCTGGAATTCTCTGCCCATTGAAGTGGTGGAGGCTACCTCGCTAAATATATTTAAATCATGGGTAGATAGGTTTTTGACAGACAAGGGAATTAAGGGTTATGGGGAGAAAGCAGGAAAGTGGAACTGATCCACTTCAGATCAACCATGATCTTATTGAATGGTGGGGCAGGCTCGAAGGGCTAGATGGCCTACTCCTGCTCCTATTTCTTATGTTCTTATGTCTGATTGTGTTTTATTTGTTGAGGTGAATAATCAAATTGATCTGTTTTTAATTGAGGGAGGAGAATCAAAAATTGTCAAACTAGGGAACAGGCAGGATTTTGGTTGCATGTTTCAGCACCTCACTGTCAGGCTCACTTGTAAGGAAAAGCCTGTGCACTATGTGGGGTAGTGGCTCAGCTGTGACTTTCCCCGAATTGGTCAAGAAGTGGCTATAGAGCAATTAAGGAGGACTCCCAAAACTGAAGCCCTCTAGCACTGAAGATGCAGAAGCTGGCTTTTTAAAGGCAAGACAGAGAGAGAGAGAGAGAGAGAGAGAGAATGATCTAAGGATGGAGGCACCCACTTTCCACAGTTATTAAATTTAAAATAATAAATAGCAGCTGGGTCACCAATGTGAAGAGGAAATCCTGCACAGGGGGAGGGAGGGGGTTTCTGCAGCTGCAGATGAAGCCAGACCCGCTTGGAGGGTTTCTAAGCCTGCCTAGAATACATGACCCCTGCTGACCGAATGACCTATCTCCTGGCAGCTGCATTGCTCCCTCATGAGTCTGGGGCCATGGACACTAAGTGAAAATTCAAAGCCATGAGTGCTGCCAACTTAGCTCTCTCTCACACATATACATAGCACATAATGTTTCTATCTCTTAATAATTTAATAATATTTTATGCTGCCCATTTTGACGAGCTTTATTTCCTGACTACTGCAATTGTTCAGGATCAGTCACACACACAGACATACACAACACACAGACATACACAACACACAGACATACACAACACAGAGACACACGCACACACAGACACGCACACACTGTACAGACACATAATCATACACACAGACACACAGTCACAGACACGCATGAGTGCTGAAGTTGTGAGACCTAGACCAGCAAATTAGAGAACTGAGTGCTGTCAGACTCCTCAATTTCAGAACTACCAAGAATTAAAAAGAATCGGTAAATAACTGCAGAGTTTGACGCCTGTGAAATTTCATCCCAGCGAGGAGGCATCTCCTTCAGCGGAGGAGAGGAGAAAACTGGCAGTAAAGGGACAAGAAGACAGAAATACTTCTTAAAAAATGAGATATCAAACACACTTCTGAAAATGCACAAATTAGCATTTCAAATGAACAATCTGCTGGCTTTTGCATATTTTCCTTGGAGTAACCTGAACATTCTGTTCTCCCACCACCCACCCCTCCCCACCCCGCAACCTCCCAGGGTTCCTGCCCCCACTAATCAGTAAAACCGAGCATCAACACTTACTTGAACATTGGCCACATACCTGTTTAACTGCTCCCGGAGTAATTATCATTTTGTAAACCATGTAGGATGGAACACAGATGAATGAAGAAGTACCGATGCAGTAGCCAACCACTGCAGTCCAATAAGGGTATGTATAATCAAACAGCTTAAGTTCTCGATGGGCTGACAGGAAACTGGCAATGATGAACTGTTGAAAAGTAGAACTGTTGTCAACAGAATGGAGGAAGCTATCCAATCCAACACATGTATAACAAATTGCCTATCTGCTTTATCTGTGATGCCAGAGTATTCTGTTCATTGAGAGGTTTGATGGTTCTGTTCAATGTCTTCACAATTAGGGTTTGTCAAAAGAAAGTTATTTCAGTGAGAAAGTTGTATGAAAGCCTTTTGACTACAGACATTTAACAGTGAACATATCCTGATTTGATTGAACATGGATTAGATATCCCCAGGATCCTTCCAAATTTTACCTTTAACCCCAAGTGCACAAGAATCCTTTGCCAAAGCAGTATAGAAATACACTCTCTGTGTTCAATATTTCACACTTCCAGCTACCCCCAAATTGAATTTGTACTGGACAACATGAAGCTTGCACAATATCTTGTTTCATTGTTTTAGAAGTTCCTTTAATTGATGATTCACAATTCAATAAAGGTGCAATATTTTTACATAAATTCCTTCTTGTGACTCCTTCTCTATCAATGTCCTTTCACAATCCAGGACTACCAGGCCAACTGGATATGTCCTTGCCACAGACAAACATTGACCAGCATTTTTTTTCTGACAGTCACTTGGTAGTACCAACTTGAATATTGACGCAAAGGAAGACATGTTTCCATCTTGCATATTCCTTTCGTTATTTGTAATGGGCAGACCACACGCAACCACACTGTGCTTGCAAAATCCAGAATAAAAAACATCGACTGTGAGATGTGATCCCAATTGGGCAGCACTAGCTAGACAATCCTGAGTGAACAAAGAACAAAAAAAATTACAGCACAGGAACTGGCCCTTTGGCCCTCCAAGCCTGCCAGCACTGACCATGCTGCCCGACTAAACTAAAACCCCCTACCCTTCTGGGACCATATCCCTCTATTCCCATCCTATTCATATATTTGTCAAGTTGCCCTTTAAAGGTCACTAGCATATCTGCTTCCATTACCTCCCCAGCAGTAAGTTCCAGGCACCACCATCCTTTGTGTAAAAAACTTGCCTCGTATATCTCCTTTAAACCCTGTCCCTTGCACCTTAAACCTATGCCCCCTAGTAATTGACTCTTCCACCCCAGGAAAAAGCTTCTGACGATCCAAACTGACTCTTCCAAACTGGGAAAAAGCTTCTGACTATCCAATATGATGTGCTAATAGCTACATTGACAACTGATTTAAGACAATCAGTTAAACTTACAACATGGCTCATTTACACTTTACATGCATTCACACACAGGGAGACCTATTCTCTGCAAACAAAAGGAATATGTCCAGGCCATGAGCCTTTTGTGAAGTAGCTGGGAACTTTGCTAGTCTATAGTTCCCCATTGCTTCCTCCGCAGCATCACGTTGGCTAATCCGAGTCAACCTGTCAGCGCCCTTTTCTTTTTGGTAGGCAAAATCGTTGACTGTTTGAAATTTGGCATTCTTGCAGATGTCCTCATGAGTGCAAGATTAAAGGCTGCAAGCAGTGTCTCTTTTCAGCAATTACCAATGTTTCTCTTCTCATAAGGTCGACTACCTCCTATGAAACGTTGCAAGTGTCCAAGATCATAACTCAGTCAGGCACTAATAGGTGGGATATGTACCATACAAATAGCTTGTGTTAAACAGTGTCACAATGGTATTGGTTGTTACTCCTATGTATTGTAACCAATGCCTATTTGAACTTAAATATGAATAACACAATGCTGCTTTGACACTATTAATATGATGAGACTTCTCAGCATTTCCATCGAGTGGATTGTAGCCTTTCGCAAGCTTCAGCAGACATTACACAGGCGTTATCTGTGTGATGCAATGTACTACTTCATCATAATAATGCACAGGGCTTAAATGTAAATTAATGCCATTTATCGAGATACCACAACTGTCAGTGAGATAATGAATTGACGGGGGATGGCTTGGGATCTAAACGCAACATCATCTGATTGTGAAGTGGATTTTATCACGTGAAAATTAACTTGGTTTTTTAATGTTCAAAAATATCCATTCTGAGTCTGCCGCATAAATCTTGCTCTTAATTCTGCAAATCTTCCCTTCCAAAACAGTTGACCTCGTTTTATAAATACTTTACTTCACTGAATTTTATGTATTCAGTTGATTTGATAAGAGCCTTGAGAAGACACATCTGGGATTCAGCAGGGTATTATCCATAAATGGCTATAAAAGGACACTGAAAAAGCATTAGAACTGGATAGATTTAAACTGAGGATGACAGTACAATGGAACTTAATTAAGGTGAAGTTGAACAGAATCAACATACACTTAAGCACGTTCTTTTCAAAGCTATAGTGTTATAAATGTAGGTACTCAAAAGTATAAATCAAGCTATATTGAAATAAATGCTTTCAGTTGCATTATTTATCAATTGTACATTTCCAGCAAGCTAGCTTCCCCAACAGGCTATTTCTTCAAATACTGAATATAAAGGCATCATTCAAGGAATTGGTTTAGCTATTTGATTGTGTTTAAGAATTAAAAGACAATTAGAACCATAGAATCCCAATACTGCAGAAAGAGTCCATGCACCACATCATTTTTGAATTGACTCTCCACTGTCAATTCCACAGACACACTTTCTAAGGACTAATGCTGCTCACTTTGTTAACTCTTTTCATGGTTAAACAGAATTGCAGAATCTCTACACTGGAGAAGGAGGCCATTCAGCCCATTGAATCTGCATCGACTCTCTGAAAGAACTTCTTATCCAGGCTCACCTTCCCACTCTATCCTTGTAACCCCACACATTTACCATGGCCAATCCGCCTAACCTGCACATCTTTGTACTGTGGGAGGAAACTGGAGCATCTGGAGGAAACAGGAAGAACATGCAAGTTCTAACAGACAGTCACCCAAGGCTGGAGTCGAACGTACCACCATGTCGCTGTTTATCAGTATACAGTTATTAACCCAAAAGGATAAATTTCATTTCTTTTTATTCATTCATGGACATGGGCATCATTGGCTGGCCTGTATTTATTGCCCATCCCTAGTTGCTCTAGAGAAGCTGGTGGTGAGCTGCCTTCTTGAATAGCTGCTGACCACATTCTGTGGGTTGACCCATAATCCCATTAGGGAGGGAATTCCAGGAACGGCGATATATTTCCAAATCAGAACAGTGAGTGGCTTGGAGGGGAACCTGCAGATGGTGATGTTCCCATTTATCTACTGCTCTTTTCCTTCTAGATGGAAGTAGTCATGGATTTGGAAGGTGCTGTCTAAGGATCTTTGCTGCGGTGCATCTTGTCGATAGTACACAGTGTTGCTACTGAGTGCAGTGGTGGAGGGATTGAATGTTTGCAGATGTGGTGCCAATCAAGGGGCTGCTTTGTCCTGGATGGTGTCAAGCTTCTTGAGTGTTTTTGGAGCTGCACCCATCCAGGCCAGTGAGGAGTATTGCATCACACTTCTGACTTGTGCCTTGTAGATGGTGGATAGGCTCTGGGGAGTCAGGAAGCGACTTACTCGCTGCAGTATTCCTAGCCTCTGACCTGCTCTTATAGCCATTGTGTTTATGTGGTGAGTCCAGTTGAGTTTCTGGTCTACAAGGATGTTGACAGTGGTGGATTCAGTGATGGTTACATCATTGAATGTTAAGGGGCCGTGGTTAGAATGTCTCGTATTGGTGATGGTTATTGCCTGGCATTTGTGTGGTGCAAATGTTACATTTGTTACATGTCAAATGTTGCATCTGCACATGGACAGCTTCAGCATCTGAGGAGTCACGAATGGTGCTGAACATGTCCGTTAATTCGTGCTTCCTGGGAGTTTCTGAGGTGCAGGAAATCCTCCAAACCAGTTTCACTGGCATTAAAATTTAGAATTAAAAAAGATCACCAGGAAGATCCTGTCAAAGGATGGCAATCTTTATTAAATGATTTTAAAAGTGCATGTGTCATCTACATTTTACCCCTTCCACTACTCCTTCACAACAAGTGAAAGAAAGTTAGCCTTTGACTCCTCTTTGTGAATAGAGTTACAGACAATGATTATACTTCTGATACAAGTTCATCACCCAAACAAGCAAGATCGTCATCTTATTTGGAAGGACAATAGTTCCACAAGACATATTTTGTGTTACATCAGTTCAAATCCCACAAATTTGTTTTTCCTACTGTCAAACTGGCTGTGATTTATCTGAGAAGCAGTCTGGTATTTCTCAACTATAAAGTCACCCCCGATAGCCACTGAAGCACAGTCACTTTAGTCACATAGTGGAAAGCAGCAGTTAATTTTCACAAAGCATGGCCGTACAGATAGCAATGAGCTAAGTGACCAGGTAACCTGGTGCTGCAGGGTAAGGGATAAATATTGACCTGGACATCTACTCTTCTTTAAAACCATCAGGGAATCTTCCATGTCCAGCTGCACAGGGGTGGAAAGCTTGAATTTCGTTCTCAAGTCCGTAGGGTAGAGTTTTAACCTAGAACTTTGGGACTCCAAAATAACTTGAGCCTTAAATGGTATAGAAGCACCTGAACAGAAATTGAAAGCTGGTTGCCAGTTTATCTGCAAGAAAATGTTTTCAAGGCAGCATGATAATTAAAATATAAAATAAAAACATTGCATGTGGCATTTTCTTTCCAGTATTTACACAAGTTGTACATCAAATGAATTTTTAAGCACAGTAAGTAGTTTCACAACACCAGGTTACAGTAAAACAAGTTTATTTGGTAGCACGAGCTTTCGGAGCGTTGTCCCTTCATCAAGTGAGTGATGAAGGAGCAGTGCTCCGAAAGCTCATGCTACCAAATCAACTCGTTGGAGTTTAACCTGGTGTTGTGAGACTACTTTCTATGCCTATCCAAGTCCAACGCTGACAACTCCACATAAATTTTTGAGCAAGCTTTGAGAGTTCAGCTATTTCGTTCAGACACTTCATCTCAAGTACCATATTAATGAGAATATTTCAGACTGGGATTAGTGCTGGAATGCCTGTTGTAGACAGTGAAATGTGCACTCCATTTCAAATTTCTCAGGAAGCTGGCCTAAGAGTCAGTATATCCTAAAAATGATGGTAGAATCATAGAATCCTACAATGCAGGAAGAGGCCATTCGGCCCATCAAGTCTGCACCGACCACAATCCCAACCCTCTCCCCATATATTCACCTACTAATTCCTCTAACCTATGCATCCTGGGACACTAAGGGACAATTTAGAATGGCCAGTCAACCTAACCCTCACATCTCTGGACTGTGAGAAGAAACCCACGCAGACACGAGGAGAATGTGCAAACTCCATACAGACAGTGACCCGAGCCGGGATTCAAATCCCTGGAGCTAGGAAGCAGCAGTGCTAACCACTGTGCTACCGTGCCGCAGTAGTTTTGAATGTGGGATTTGAACTGATATAACACAAAATATGTCTTGAGGAACTATTGTCCTCCCAAATAATACCACAATCTTGCTCGTTTGGAAGATGAACTTGTATCAGAAGTATACATCATTGTCTGTAAGTGTACTCACAATGAGGAGTCAAAGCAGAAGTACTTGTAAAGGAGTAGTGGAAAGCACTAACAGAAGTTTGACATTTCACACAAAAAAAAACTCTTCCTTGGCACTTCACAGAGGAAAACTGAAATGTCATGCCTCTCACTATAATGATTTGGACAGATGGTCATTAATTGTTTTACTTAAGGTAGCTTTAATTTACATGGAAGAGGCAGGGAATATTAAAATCCTGCTGTGACAGTGTTCTGCCTTTTAAGCATCCAAGCTTTCTAAGGCTATATGGTTTGGAAAGGTCAGTAAACTCAGCGATTGTGCACTGAACGTTGATATTCAACCTTGGCTCCAGCCAAAAGGACTCTTACATCTGACATTAAAGTGAATAATTTCAATCCTACTAATATTGAATGCACAGCAGACAAGTGGCTTTGCATTTGGCACTAACTGGAATGATTGACCAAAAGAAACAAAGAAAGATCACACTGACCCAGAACAGCACACGTTGTTGACGCTGAGAATTGGTGTTATTGTTTCAATAGTCTGGAAATGTTACATCTAACTGCTGTTGCACCCGTCAATTTCCCATGCCCCGAAACAAGTGCTCCGCCTTGTTAGGTATTAGACAACACACACAGAGGAATCAATAGCAAGCTGGCCAGGGTACTGTCCTCTAGGCCAATCTTACCAGCAGGATTATTGGGCTGATGGCAACCCAGCATATCTGCCAGAACAAGCCGGGGCTGAAACCGAGCATTTCCTTCACATCCCTGCAGAAACGTTTCATTCCTAAAGGAATAGAATAGCAAAGAAAGCAAAAGATGAATCAAGTCAAACAAATGGAAGCTCTAATGTACAGTAGTTCTTTCCTCTCTTGGCTATTCTGTACACATACTTAAAATAACTGAGCAATTACTGGAGGGTTTTTATAATCCTTCGCTGCACAGGGGGTGGGATTTTCTGGTTGCGTTCGCCCCCAAGAGTGGAAAATCCTGTTCGAGGTCAATGGACCTTTCTATGGTCTTGTCCTGCTCACTATGATTCCTGTTGGCAGGCAAGGCAAGTAAATTCCACCCAGGGAGTCCAAACTAAGTCTAGTTTTCCAATGTAAGTCAGAGGATGGAGGAGAAATACTCAACCGGCTCTGCAGGTCGAATTTGGTCATTATTTAAAGTGACACATTCGCCTTTGATTTTACATTATTATTCATAACTAATTATCAAAACTACTTACATCAATCATTACAATGCCTAGAGTTCCCAATTCCAAAGAGGCATCATTAAAATCAAGATGCCTTAAAACAAAGTCAATATTAGGAGGGGTGATCAAAAGCTTGGTGCACTGGCCATGTTAAATTGCCCCTTAGAGTCCCAGGATGTGTAGGTTAAAGGGGTTACTGGGGTAAATACGTAGGATAACGGGGATAGGGGTAGGTGGGATTGCTGTCTATGCAGACTTGATGGGCCAAATGGCCTCTTTCTGCGCTGTAGGAGTTCTATGATTCTAAAGGGATGGGTTTAAAGAGCATCTTGGCGCAGAGATTGCTGAATCATGTAATACAATGAGTGGGGTTTTCTAGCCAGACACGTCCCAAGAATGGAAAATCCGCCTGAGGTCAACAGACCCTGGCTTCATCTTGTCCCACCCACTACGATTCCCCTGGTGGGCAGGGCAGGAAAATCCACCCCCTGAGTGATCTCAGTTTTCCTGAAACCTGTTCTAAATTTGTTTTAATCTATTTCCATTTACATCCCGCTGTTCTACTTTTCTGACTTAATTTAAATAACCCAAGTTTACCCCTTATCTATAATATTTATTATTTTGTACACTTTAGCGCAGTCCCATCCCTTCTTTCCAGGTTGTAGAACTCAAACTTGCACTGAATTTACAGTGCAGAACCACGTCATCTTCCCTTACAGTTCCATGTCAGTATTCACACGACACAAGCAACAACTCCTCCTACCCTACTTCATCTAATCCCATCAACAAATCTTGCTATTTATTTCTCCCTCAGATAGCTCCCTTAACTAACCTCCTCTTGAATGAATCGACACGATTTACCTCAACTGTGATATTTTTCAAATTTTACATCCTAACCACACTCTGGTTAAAGATGTTTATCCTGAGTTTCCTTTTTGGATTCATTAAAAACGGTCTTATTTTATGCCCCCTTGTTTTGGATCTCCCACATTCTTTCCGAAGCCTCTCTCTTGTTTCTCCTCTATCACCTGGGATTTCTCTTTTTTTTGACTGCAACCTTTACCATGGAAGTCTACGAGTCTGGTGGTGTGGTTCCCACACTGAACATCTGAGGCATAAAAACCCTTCAAAGGGTCATCCAAACTCGAAACATTGGCTCCATCTCTCTCCACAGATGCTGTCAGAGCTGCTGAGATTGAACAGGCATTTACTGTCTATGACAAAGGGTCATCTGGACTTGAAACGACAGCTCTTTTATCTCCTTACAGATGCTACCAGAACTGCTGAGATATTCCAGCATTTTCTCTTTTGGTTTCAGATTCCAGCATCTGCAGTAATTTGCTTTTATCCAGTGGTATCCAAATATACCCCAGTGTTGTGCATTCTTCTACATAAAGTAACTTACCGTAAAACCAAGACACTGCTATTGATTCTAGAAACGCCACAGCAATGATGGCAGCTCCAGTGGCATATTCTTCAAAGAATTTCACCACGTATGCCCCACCCTGAAATGAGGAATAAATGACATTTACTTGTGACTGGACTAACTGGCCAATAGTCCTATCAAACCTTTGCATCAACTTATTTACAGTATTGGGACTGACTGACTGGACATCACATTGGCTGGCCAGAAATTATTGCCCATCCCTGAGGCCATTTAAGAATTAACCACATTGCTGTGGCTCTGGAGTCACATGTAGGCCACACCAAGTAAGGACAACAGATTTCTTTCCTTAAAAGGCCAATGTTTGTCCCATAACCAAACGTGTGGGTTAGGTGAATTGGCCATGCTAAATTGCCCTTGAGTGTCAGGGGGATTAGCAGGGTAAATGCATGGGGTTATGGGATTGTGGTCAGTGCAGGCTTGATGGGCCGAATGGCCTCCTTCTACACTGTAGGATTCTATGATTCTAGTGAACCAGATGGGCGTTTACGTCAATCAATTCATGATTCCTGCTTTTTTATTGAATTCAAATTTCACCAGCTGCTATGGTGGGATTTGAACCCGGGTCCCAAGAGCATTACCCTGAGTTTCTCGATAACCACATCACCATTTCGCTAAAAAACAAGGGCGGCACAGTGGTTAGCACTGCTGCCTCACAGCACCAGGGACTTGGTTCAGTTCTGTTGTTTAGCCAATAACATTGGCCAGGACTTTCCAGCCCCGACATGTCAGGATCTGCTGCAGAAGAATTGATTGAATTGGTTCTCAACGGGAACGGACAGTACCGGTGGTGGGCAGGACAGGGAATCCCATTCACTAGGCAGAATTTTCCAGCCGCACTCACCCTGAGACCGGAAAATCCCACCCCAGGTCAATGGACCTTTGCGTGGTCCACCGCCACACCTGCTACAGTTCCCATGGCCAGCGGGGTGGGAAAATTCCACCTACTGTGTCGTTTGTAGCTGCGCAAATCACATTTTGCATTACAGACTCACAACTGCTGCATTTCAGAAATAATGAGGAAACAAGTTAGTTTTTTGTTAGAAGCAATCCTTCTAATTAAAGAGGTTTACAGTGTAGAAGGTGGCCATTCAGCCCACTACACCTGTGCTGGCACTCTGCTATAGCCGTTCACCTTCATTGCATTGTGGGAGGGCGGCAACATATATGAACTGTTCTCAGTTTTTATGTTTAGAATCATAGAATGGTTACGGCGTAAGAGGGAAGCTATTCAACCTGCTCTGTTGGTGCAGACTCTCTGAAAGGGCAACTCATTTAGTCCCACTGCCTTGCCTTCCCCCACACACTGCAAATTGAGTTAACAGTAATTCATAAGAGTTGGAGAAGATACAGCAAAGATATGAAATATTGAACAGGCACGAGGTCAGAAAAGCAATGGGTGAATCATCTCTGTTCTACCACTTTTAGTGTTTTCCCAAAAGGTTAAACTGCAATGAGGCAAAGTACAAATTATGCTGACTGATTTCGAACTTAAAATATAGGCACCAAAGTAAACAGGTTACGATATCAAGCCAAGACTAAGACATTAAAGGAGGCTCTATTGTAAAGAGAGGTGATGGCATAATGGTGTTATCGCCAGACCATTAATGCAGGAACTCAGATAATATTCCGGGGACCCAGTTCGAATCTGGCCACAGTGAAATTTGAATTCAATAAAAAGTATCTGGAATTAAAGATCTTCTGACGACTATGAAACCATTGTCAGAAAAACCCACTTGGTTCACTAATGTCCATTAGGGAAGGAAATCTGCTGTCCTCACCTGGTCTGGCCTACATATGACTTCAGAGCCACAGCAATGTGGTTGACTCTCAGGTGCCCTCTGGCAACGAGGGATGGGCCATAACTGCTGGCTAGCCAGCGATGCCCATATCCCACGAATGAATTAAAAACAAGTTAGAAAGGAAAAGGGAAATCAGCTTATTAGGATTAAAGTTAAACCACTTACGTATGTAAGGGTGCTCAATGCTCCCAAATAGCAGAATATGATCAGGCCAAGCACAAACCATTCTCGGTGCTTTCGAAGTAACGCTGAATATTCATCAAGCACTGCTGTTATCACACCTTCCAGGCCTGCAAACTGAGGAACAACAACAGAAGATCTTAGCAAAGTGGCCGGCAGTCTTATTTTGCACGAATTGTAAAACAGCACACAGAAACTGTTCATTTCTTGTCACTGTTTATACCGCTATGAGCTCTGCCTATAGTATATTAACTAGAAGAGTTATTAAATGAGGTGAAAAGATCAGTTTGGAAGGGATTGGGTGCAGTTTTTAAATGCTAAATGCTTTTAGACCTTGGGAAAGGAAAGCTGTTGAGTTCTAATGAAAGCAGTTTCCACACTCACTGGATGGGTGCTCTCAATGTTTGCTTCCTATTCAAAACTTCATTTCACCAGGGAGTTGGACAATGACACATCACTACACCACACAGCAGGTTCAAACAGTTCGGCAGGAAAAGTCTAGGGCATCTGCGAATTGTGCACCTAAGACAACCAACAGGCTGTCAGAGAAACATCCTCCAGTAATTCCCTCCCTCTGAGGAAGTGGCTGATTCTTGTTCAGTTTCCCCCAACTTCTCTGTTCCATAACCAGTGGCGCTGTGGTTAGCACTGCTGCCTCGCAGCACCAGGGACCCAAATTCGATTCCAGCCTTGGGTGTCTGTCTGCACCTTCTCCCTGTGTCTGTGTGGGTTTCCTCTGGGTGCTCCAGTTTCCTCCCACAGTCCAAAGATGTGCTAGTTAGGTGGACTGGCCGTGCTAATGGTGTCCCAGGATGTGCAGGTTGGGTGATTAATGGAGTAAATGCGTGGGGCTTTGGGACTAGGGTAGGGAACCTGGGTAAGATGTTCTGTTGGAGAGTCAGTGCTGACTCAATGGGCCAAATGGCCTCCTTCTGCACTGTATGAATTCAGGTGGATAATACTGGATCCAAACAAATGCATCATCTAAACGAAGGCAAAAATGTGTGGCCTTTCTCTCAATGTGTTGATGCATTTCGATTGCATTGATTTTTCTTTTACTGACAATTGTCTTCCTTTATGCTGAAGCTGTGTTGTTTTGATCGGTAATCCAATGTGAAGTGAAAGCTGATGCAGTCATGTGTGGTGCTTACAATTCAGCAGTGTAAGCAGTGCACAATGCCACACACACAAGATTAATTCCACTGTAAATACCCGACGAACATTTCCCAGATGGTGTTTTCAAAAGCATGTTTGCACCTCTTTTCAAGTGTGGGAAGCATGCTGGAAGCGCACACACTCAGCTGGAAAGGAAGCTCCCGGACGATGCAGCAGAGTGGATGCAAGTACATGTTTAACCCTTTTGGGCGAGATTTTGGCGCAATTGTGGGGGCCCGATTGCCAGGGTGGTTTTCCAGGTGGCCGGGCAGCAGGCGAGACTTTCCTCGCATTTTATTGCCAGGAGAGGGGAAATTAGGAGCTGGCAGGCAGGGAGGGTGGGTTAAGGACATTGATGGGTCTTCCACACTGCCAGCCCAATCTGTGGGCAGGCAGGGCAACTCAGAGCCTCAGTAGCTCCACACAGAGAGGTGGCTAGCACTGAGACAACAAGGGCAATGTGAAGGCACCCCCATTCTGAGGAAAACCACGGAAGAGGATGCATTGGATACATCTTTACAAGGACCAAGCAAACCGGGGCCTTGAGCGTGTAGCACGAGCACTTGAGTACAAGCAGAGAGATGTTTTGCTGCAATTGTATAGGGCGTTGGTAAGCCCACGCCTGGAATATTGTGAACAGTTTTGGTGCCCTTATCTGGGGAAGAATGTCCTTGCTAAAGAGGGCGTACAGCGACAGATTACCAGACTGAGTCCTGGGCAGGTCTGTCATATGAGGAGAGACTAAGTCGGTTAGGATTATATTCACTGGAGTCTAGAAGAGTGAGAGGGGATCTCACAGAAACTTATAAGATTCGAAGAGGATTAGACAGGGTAGATTCAGAAAGAATGTTCCCGATGGTGGGGAGTCCAGAACTAAGGTTCATAGTTTAAGGGTAAGAGATAAATCTTTTAGGACTAAGGTGAGGAGAAATTTCTTCACCCAGAGGGTGAATGTATGGAATTCACTACCGCAGAATGTAGTTGTGGCCAAAATGTTGTATAATTTCAAGAATTTGGGGAAAGGGGAGATCAGGGTATTGAATTTGATGACCAGCCATGATCATAATCAGCAGGCTTGAAGGGCCGAATGGCCTTGTCCTGCTTCTCGTTTCTACATATAGAGAAAGCCATTCCAGTGGCAGTGTTGAGCCGCAGGAGTGTCATTTGCTGCCAACAGCCCATTCCCTGCGGCATGGAGACTCCGGCTCAGACAACTCTGCCAGGAAGCAGCCTGGAGGCCATCAAGCTGCATGGTAGCGAGGAGCTGGTCCACTGCCACCACTGGCACAATGCCCAAGGTCCAGACAGTCGCTTTTCATTGAGCCATTGGTCATTCAAATCGGCTGCCCGCCTCTGTTTGGTGGAAGCTCGGCCATTACCACGGCTGCCACTGAGAAACCTCCCTATCAGGGCCAGTAAAGCTCCCCCCATTCTTTCAAAATGGTAGAGGTGTTTGTTTGATAACAATCCAATTCAGCCAACACAAGTCTACGTAAGTATATGAAACACTTCCAATTCTATCAAATTTCATACTCCCTGAAGTGTTCAAATACGAAACCAGTCAATACTATTGAATCGTAATGAATTTTAGCATATGACCAACATTGTCAGTAATTTCTTTTTATTTGCTTACCGTACTGTCCAAACCCAATGTGATCAGCATTATGAAAAATATTATGGCAAAAAATGTAGATGCAGGCATATTGGTTATTGCCTCTGCGTAAGTAATGAAAAGCAGACTGGGGCCTAGAGGGAGAAGAGTAAAAGCAGATTAATAATAATGCACTGTTAATACTTTCCGTCTTTAATCCTTCTGCATCCAAGCTATTTGCTAGGGTTGTCGCTTTCTGATTCTGTTTATTTGTATATTCATATTTGTACACAGCTTCTATCTGTAATTCTCAGTATTTCACATAAGTCAGTGGATGAGGCTTGCACATTGAGTTAGATAGTCAGAAAATATTTTCAGTGATAGACACCCAGTTACTGCCTCTGGCATGATGGCATAATGGTTAGTACTGCTGCCTCATAGCACCAGGGAGCTGGGTTCAATTTCCAGCTTGAGTCACTGTCTGTGTAGAGCTGCATGTTCTCCCCATATCTGTGTGGGTTTCCTCTGTGTGCTCCGATTTCCTCCCATAGAATGGCAAGATGGTTAGGTGCATTGGCCATGCTAAATTCTCCCTCAGTGTACCCGAACAGGGGCCAGAGTATGGCGACTAGGGGATTTTCATAGTAACTTCATTGCAATGTTAATGTAAGCCTACCTGTGACACTAATAAATAAACTTTAAACTTAAAGAAGACCAACAAAGTTCTGTTTTGGCTCGAATATTTAAAATCATAATTGCTGGGATAATAAACATGTTATAAAATAGGAACCTTAATTATTGCATTCACAAGCCGATTTCTAACTTGGGGAATCTCTCCTTTCTTTTTAATTCATTCGTGGGACATGGGCATCACTGGCTGGCCAGCGTTTATTACTCATCCCTGGTTGCTCAAGAGCAGTTGAGAGTCAACCACATTGCTGTTGCTCTGGAATCAGGCCAGACTGGGTAAGGACGGCAGATTTCCTTCCCTAAAGGACATTAGCGAACCAGTTGGGTTTTTCAGATAATTGATAATGGTCTCAGGTTATCAGTAGATTCTTAATTCCAGATATTTTTATTGAATTCAAATTCCACCATCTGTGGTGGTGGGATTCGAACCTGGGTCCCCAGAACATTAGGTGAATTTCCGGATTAACAGTCTAGTGACAATACCATAGTCTAGCCATTGCCTCTCCTATGTATTAAAATAAGGAGTTTTCAATGCTTTCAAATTTAGAGAGGGAGGCATAGCAATTGTTACATAAAGGGAAAAGATTCTTTTCAACACTTGTGACACTACACTGTGTACTTTCACTGTCTTACTGTCAGTTTGTATTAAGATTCTGATACCCAGCTGAATTTAATTGTCTCTGTTGGCTTGGCTTAACATTTACCCAAGGGTGCGATCTTGCCTGCCGTTCACGCCACACGCCCACTGCAGCGAGGTCGGAGAATTTGGCAGCCAGTCAAATCTCTGTTCACTGCGGCGGGATGGGAAAACCCCACTGGCATGAATGGTGGTAAGATTCTGGCCAAAGACTCAGAATTCACTGGAGCTGTGATACTGGCCACAATGCCGTAAGTTTGCCGGTTGTGTTGTTTGTTCCTTTCCTGGTTAAGTTACACCGTAATAATTAGAATACACTGTAGCCAGCAAGCAATTGGAAACAGCATGGCCACTGGCCAAGGTAAAAACCCATTACGATGTGATGCCAGCTGGCCCCAGATTTGTTTAAAATAGATGTTTAATGATTATGCTAATGGACAGAAACAAGTGGAATTTGAAATTGCACAGTGGCCTCACAGTGCCAGGGACCCAGGTTCGAGCCCTGGCTTGGATCACAGTCTATGTGGAGTTTGCACATTCTTCCTGGATCTGCAAGGGTTTCCTCTGGGTGCTCTGCTTTCCTCCCATGGTCCAAAGCCATGCGGGTTAGGTGGATTGGCCATGCTAAATCGCCCATTAAGTGTTAGGGAGACAAGCAGAGTAAAATACTTAGGGTTAAGCAATAGGGCCTGGGTGGTTTGGTGGTCGGTGCAGACTCGATGGGCCAAATGGCATCATTCTGTGCTGTAGGGATTCTATGACTTTATTGTTTTACATCTGATTAGTTCATTAAGTGTCACAGTGAGTCCTTCCATCCATGCCCCTTCCCCAGCCCACAAATTCCCACTGATATTATGCAAACATTATGGAAGCCAGAGATTTCAAATCTTCATTGCTCAAGCAGTTTGCGCTCCCTGTACCATTTCTGATCTGCTACTTGATTTTTAATACAGTGCAAATGGGCACAGAGAACGAAAAACACAAAACATAAGATTAACAATCAGCTTTACATATAGACAATAATTCATGTTTAGATGGTGGATTAAGGTTGGGAAGTGGTTGCTGACTCCCATCAAATACATATCATTTCCGCTGATTTGAAGGGACTCTGGACATTGTCAAATCTGCCACACTAAATAATATTCAAATCTAAATAATACCAAAATGTGCTTAGTAAAAGCAATATGATTACTTCTTAATGTTAGCAATAAATTATGATTCCTGCAATTGCACCAATGTATTTGAGCCCACCAGTGCCATGCTGCTGTGGCAATCACAGTGGCCTTATCTCAGCAAATTCAATTTCATTCTTGATCTTAATGGGGGCGGACTATCGTCACTTACATTCTGTTTTTTGTCTGGTTAGTTCATTCACTGGAACCGTGAACCAATCTATGTCACAATCATCTGCTTTCTGAACAGTGCACAATGCCAAGATATCATAGAGTGTTATATGTTTTGGTTTATGTTACCAACACCATAGTCTCCAGGCACGTCTGCACTACAGAAGTGCAATGTCCGAGACCTGTATGTTACATTTTCTTAATTCATTCTTGGGCTGTGGGCATCACATTTTTATTGCCCATCTCTAATTGCCCTTGTGGGTGTGGTGGTGAGCTGTCTACTTGAACCACTGCAGCCCACATGGTATAGGTGCACCCACAATGCCACTAGGGAGTGAGTCCCAGGATTTTGACCTAACAACAATGAAGGAACAGCGATATCTTTGCAAGTTAGGATGGTGTGTGACTTGGAGGGGAAGCTACAAGTAGTGCTTCCATGTTGTCCTTGTCCTCCTTGGTGGTAGTGGTCACAGGTTTGGAAGGTGCTGTCAAAGAAGCTTGGGCAAGTTGCTGCAGTGCGTCTTGTAGATGATACATACTGCTGCCTCTCTGCGATGGTGGTGGAGGGAAGAAATGTTTAAGGCAGTGGATGTGCTGCCAATCAAGTGGGTTGCCTTGTCCTGGATGGTGTCAAACTTCTTGAGTGTTGCTGGAGATGTACTCATCCAGGCAAGTGGGGAGTATTCCATAACACTCCTAACTTGTGCCTTGTAGATGGTGGACTGGCTTCGGGCATCAGGCCAATCTAACCCAATAAAACCTCTCTCTCCCTGCTCTAATCAATGGATGTTGGTCTTAGGACCACAATTAAAGTGAAAATTCTACAACTGCTCTGACAATCCATTGTGTTGGTAAGGTGCATTGGCCATGCTAAATTCTCCCTCAGTGTACCTGAACAGGCGCCAGTGTGTGGGGACTAGGTTATTTTCACAGTAACTTCACTGCGCTGTTAACGTAAATCTACTTATGACACTAATAAATAAACTTTAAAACTTTAAACTTTAAAGAATTGTCAGAGGTTTACACGTTGTCATCCTACCAGTATCTTTGGCTACATCTTCTACTTTCTCATTCCTCATTTCTGCCATGTAGCCAAGGACAGTAAACATAACACAACCAGACAGGAAACTGGTCAAGCAGTTCACAGTGCTGATGATCAAAGCATCCCTAAAGCGAGTAAACAAGAAAGAGTCCATTGCTTCAATTCAGTTTTGATGGTCACATCCTTAGTCCTCACAAACCAGCAAACAATCTGAATGTGGTCAAACAAAAAGCATTTGCAGCATTCTATACAATACTTATCGCACCTGCTTAATACATCCTAACTGCAATGACTTCACTCAGGCAATTGAGGTTGGAGTATGAACTCCCTGGTTAAA